>NW_021703765.1:71396144-71410340 GCF_005190385.1 Monodon monoceros
GAGAGAGGGAGAGAGAGAGAGAGAGAGAGAGAGAGAGAGAGAGAGAGAGAGAGAGAGAGAGAGAGAGAGAGAGAGAGATAAAGCCAATGTGGCAAATTGTTAACAAGTGGTGAAATCTAGGTAAGGATGTCTGGGTGTCATTATACTAGTCTTTCAGCTTTTCTGCAGGTGTATATTTTTTTTTAAAAGCTGGGGAGAAAAAATGAATGCATATTGGGTCCTATGATCTCTTACAAAATGCAGGAAAACAGTGAAAAGAAAAGGCAGCATGCAGCCAGATTGTTACTTGTGTTTTCTCTGTTATTACCATGATGATGCTGGTTTCTTTTTTCTTCTTCTTCTTTTTCTGTAAATTTAATTTGTATGGTCGCAGGACACTCTCACAGTAACTGGACACCCAAAGGATAATAGAAATAGTCTGAAAGAGGAAAAATTGCAAATTCATCAATAAGGATTACACTCAAGATATCTATTAAGAAGATTATGAACTATACAAATTCTATGCAAACAGCTCTTCTATGCAAATCTCTTCAAGTTCTCTTGTAACTCTCCACTCTCTAATTTCTACAATCACCACACTGAACCAGGTCTTCTTCATCTCCCACTCAGAATACTGTCTTTATTCTTTCTTCTGGCTCTCCCAGCTCTAAACTCATCCTCTACTCCAGTGGTCCCCAACCTTTTTGGCACCAGGGACTGGTTTCGTGGAAGACAATTTTTCCATGGACGGGGGGATGGTTTGGCGATGATTCAGGCTCATTACGTTTATTGTGCACTTTACTTCTATTATAATTACACTGTAATATATAATGAAATAATTATACAACTCAACATAATGCAGAATCAGTGGGAGCCCTGAGCTTGTTTGTTCACTTGATAGGGTTTTGATATGAGTCTGCAAGCAACTGATTTATTATGGTCTCTGTGCAGTCAAACCTCTCTGCTCATGATAATCTGTATTTGCAGCCACTCCCCAGTGCTAGTATCACTGCCTCAGCTCCACTTCAGATCATCAGGCATTTAGATTCTCATGAGGAGCACGCAACCTAGATCCCTCGCATGCACAGTTCACAGTAGGGTTCGCGCTCCTATGAGAATCTAATGCCGCTGCTGATCTGACAGGAGGCAGAGCTCAGGCGGTAATGCAAGTGATGGGGAGCAGTTGTAAACACAGACGAAGCTTCGCTCACCTGCTGCTCACCTCCTGCTGTACGGGCCAGTTCCTAACAGTCTGTTAACAGACTGGTTAACAGTCCATGGCCCGGGGGTTCAGGACACCTGCTCTACTCAGTCCAATTTTCTTTCACTTCCTTGCAGGAGATGGGGATCCATTAACATCCTTTTCACTGAAGTGAAAAGTCCAAATTCCTAGGTATGGAATCCAAAGGTTCTGTAAAATATGCCTCTCCCCACCCACCTCTCCATCCAGGTAAGATACTGCCTCACCTGCAAACCTTAAATTGTGTATGAAGAAATCTCCCCAGTTGGTCAGCACATATTCTCCTTTGAATTAAGTTAGGTGTTTACACGTCTTCACCTATGCTACAGTGTATTCATGTACACATATACATGCAATAATTTCTCATTCACTCATTAAGTATCTCTTAGGCACTTAAAATGTCACCAAAACAGAGAATATTGCCTTCAGGAAGCTTACAGACTAGTAGAAAAAGAAAGTAAATAAACATGTGACAAAATAAACGGAAAAAAGATAATGGATTATGAGTGTTTATGATCCTTCTCTCTCTCTCTGGCTAAAAGAAAAAAAGTGTTTTGCTACATCAGCTCCTGGATTCTCTTTCATAATGCAGAATCTCAGCAATTAGTGAACAGCAGCAACAAATTTAGAAAGCTGGCAGAATTAACTTAAACTACATAATAGTTGAGTCAAAAAGGAAAATGAACAGAAGAGAGCTAGATTTGCAGTGAATCTGAGGAATCTTTAGAGATTTGTAAAGCAAATTTCAAGAAGTTTTACCCTAACATTATGAATGAAATTCTCCTGATACCCTTGGAAGGAATTAGTTCAGAAAATTGAAATTGCTTTTCAATTAACAAAAGGTGGGAGTGAAGGGTTAAATTACAGGCATAAGGTGCCTATTACCTGTTCATTTTTGAAAAATTAATCCTGCACACAATTAAGAAAAACTGAGTTTTTCACAAAGAGAACAAAAACATACCTCAACCAAGAAGACTAGATTTTCTAAAAGAGTAGGATGTGTTTTCAAGTTACCATCTTTAACTTCTAAGAGATCACCTTTACATTTACTAAAGACATCTGAAAACAGAAAAATAGTTTACAGTTTTAGTCAGCTTTTGTTTCAATGTTATTTTTAGGAACACAATGCACAATCTAATAAAGAATAAGCAAATATAAAGACTTAATCCAGAAAGCTCCCCCACCGCAATGAAACAAACACCAAAGAATATCTGTTTTAAGCTCTTTATTTTTTTTAAGTTTATTTTATTTTATTTATTTATTGTTTTTGGCTGCATTGGGTCTTTGTTGCTGCCCTCAGGCATTCTCTAGTTGTGGCAAGCGGGGACTACTCTTCCTTGCGGTGCGCAGGCTTCTCATTGCAGTGGCTTCTCTTATAGTGGAGCACAGGCTCTAGGCGCGTGGGTTTCAGTAGTTGTGGCACGTGGGCTCAGTAGCTGTGGCTCGTGGGCCCTAGAGCACAGGCTCAGCAGTTGTGGCTCATGGACTTAGCTGCTCCGCAGCATGTGGGATCTTCCTGGACCAGGGCTTGAACCCGTGTCCCCTGCATTGGCAGGCAGACTCCCAACCACTGTGCCACCAGGGAAGCCCTATTTTAAGCTCTTTAAAAAGCCACACGACTACTGCTCTATTGTCTTCAAAACATAAAAGGCAGACATATATATTCTAGGGTCTAAACACCAGCTACGGGGACTTCCCTGGTGGTCCAGTGGTTAAGACTCCACACTTCCAGTGCAGGTGGCCTGGGTTAATCCATGGTCAGGGAACTAGATCCCACATGCACACTGCAATTAAGAGTTCACATGCCACAACTAAGGAAGCCCACGTGCTGCAACTAAGGAGCCTGTGAGCCGCAACTAAGGAGGCTGCCTGCCGCAACTAAGACCCAGCGCAACCAAATAAATAAATAAATAATTTTTAAAAAATAAATAAAATAAAATATGGGATAACTGTTTAAAAAATAAATAAACACCAGCTACACCTTTCCAGAGATAGGCCATTGGCACAATAAAAATAAGACTTCAAGTGGATGGTTTAAAAGAACTTGTGCCATTATAGACTAAAAGACCAATGTGCATGGTAGAAATGCACCTTCATAACAAATACCAGGTTTTATTCTCATAATCCTGATCATCTTTTAATTCTCAGTCTTCATTTGAGCAACAAAATAAAAGACTTTTTAGGCTCCTAAAAAGAAAGACCCTTATAGATTTAAAATGCACAGTAATCTATAATGGAAAAGAATCTGAAGCTGTACACCTGAAACTAACACAGTATTGTAAATCAACTATAGTTAAATAAAATAATAATAATTTTTTTAAGTATTTGAGAGAGTTAAAAGAAAATGCATATGTATATTCTTTACCAAATAATTTCATTGCTAGGAATTTAACCCCAAGGAAATACTCAAATAAGTACCCAAACAATTGTGTTCCAAGATATTTATGTCATCATTGTTATGCATAATATATTATGTACTCAGAGCATATAAATAAATCTGGTACACTGATACAATACTGTGGAATATTATGCAGCCCTTAAAACAAATGGGGTGTGTATATAACTGACATGGTAAAATGTCCAAGATAACAAATAATTAAAGCCAGAAAAGCATGTATTATACCTTTTCATATACTTTTTTAAAAAATCACTACTATGTATTTCCATACACACATATATGACTGTTTAGGTGGTATGCAGAAATACAGACTGCAAAGTGCCAACAGCACGTACCTACTTACTTCTGCAGGAATGGGGCTGGGAAAGGGGAAAAGACCATACACACTTGTGTACTGTTTTACAATAGGTGTCTACTACTTTTGTAATCAAAACTTTTTAAAGTTAGAAACAAAGTCTTTAAAAATACCAAAAACGTGTGTATTATTATTTTTCAAAACCTCTTGCAAGTTTCTATGAAAAAATGAGCTATTGTCAGACAATCAGATACAATATGGGAATCCACAGTAAGACCACTTACCTTTTAACTGTTCTAGTAAAGACTTAAGACTATTCTCTACTCGCTCCTGGATCTCCATTGTATCCTCTAAAATTGAAACACAATGAAAAACTTTCAATTCAATTTTTAGTAAGATAAAGAAGTAAGACCAATACCTGGAAGCATAGGCAAGGACATTTTGTTTTCTCTTAAGACCCACAGGCCTCTAAATTCCATTACTGAGAGAAAGATGAAGGACAGGAAAAGGAGAAAAGGAAAGAGAAAGGGAAAGAAAAAAGGCAAAGAAAGGTATTAATTACTGTTCTGCCAAAAGCACTACCTAAGATTCTCTAGGAGGACCAGAAATCTATGTGTTTCAAATACTCTAAATGACAGGATCCACAAGCCTTATGACTTGTGAAAAACAAAACACAAACAAAAAAACATGACCTATATGCTATTTGTGACTCTCGCTGGGTTGATAGCTTAGAAAAAAATCTTTTCTCTACAAAGTTTAGGCCTTCTTCTTTCTTTTTTTAAATATTTATTTATTTATTTTGGCCGCACCAGGTCTTTGTTGTGGCATGCGGGATCTTTAGTTGCAGCATGCAGACTTCTTAGTTGTGGCATGCAAACTCTTAGTTGCGGCATGCATGCGGGATCTAGTTCCCCAACCAGGGATCAAACCCCAGCCCCCTGCATTGGGAGCGCAGAGCCTTACCCACTGGACCACCAGGGAAGTCCCTAGGCCTTCATTTTTAAGTAAAGAATTTAATCTGATGCAAATGAAGTTATTTATAAAACAGAAACAGACTCATAGACATAGAAAACAAATTTATGGTTATCAAAGGGGAATGAGGGAGGGATAAATTAGGAGTTTGGGATTAGCAGATACAAACTACTAGACATAAAACAGATAAACAACAAGGTCCTACTGCATAGCACAGGGAACTATATTCAGTATCCTATCATAAACCAGAATGGAAAAGAATATGAAAATACATGTGTATATATATACAGGTATAACTGAATCACTTTGCTGTACAACAGAAACTAACATAACATTGTAAATCAACTATACTTCAATTTAAAAAAAATTTTTAAATGAATGAATGAAAAGAATTCAACTTGAAATCCAACAATATTTCAACAAATCAAGGATTTCTTCAACTTTTGGCCCTAAAAAATGATTTTAAATATGGAACAGACTTAAAACAAAAGTGGGAAAATGAGGGAAAGGGAGTGAGCAGCATTTAGAGGTACGGGGGTGGGGTGTGGGGGGCGCAGCAGGGTGGATTAAAAAAAATATATGGAATGGACTTAAGCTTCTAAACATTATTTTGTAAACTGTTTAATGGACTTTCTTGTATAGCAAACCAGAGATTCCAGAACAGCTTCCACCTGCCATCTCCTCCAAATTTTTCCAAATATGTGAGGTTATAGATATTTTGTTGCATTTACTAAGTTTTCAGTGACAAAGACCCTGTAAACATACTCATGCAAGTATACACTTACCTAAACCATTGATGTCCAGCTCATAAATATCACTAACAAGATAAAAAGAGCTGGTCTGACACTGAGAACAGCCAGAATTAAAGAATCCAGCCATTCTGGTAGGTACAGGACCAAGGAAAGGATACTGGAAAGGAAAAAAAGTTCTTTAAATGTTCTTTAAATCCACTGAAATTTAAATTCATAAAATACAAAATGAGAAAACAAGGAACTGGATAAAAATCTATCTCCATGATTAAGTTATAAAGCACTGATCAGCAAGCTAATAATAACCAAATCATTATGGTGAAAACAGAAACGCTGTATTAATTTGTTGACAGGTATTAAAAAGTTTACCATCACAAAAAAGCTATTTTGCTTTTCCTCACTATCCAATTTGGATACTGAGGAAGCATCTGCAATTCCCCAAGTTTAAAAATTTGTCTTTTTCCTGTAGATGCCACAAAGTGGGACAAAATGCTGTTCTTTACTACTCAGCCATCCCCAATTCCTATTTTCAAAAAGACAGTCACATGTTATTGCAGCTTTGATTGTAAATACGCACTGATGATACCTGAATGTCCTTCTCAATAAATCGCTTTCCCGTCTCCAGGGCCACCTCCAGCTGTTGAAGGAGCAAACGGAAAATATCAATCCGGGAGGATACTCCATTCTCAGTGGTCTTCTCTGAGTTCTCTGGCCCAACAGAATGGTTAAGACTTGGAAGTCCACTGATCAGCCTCAAGGTTAAGGAACGGATTCTTAACCACATTGTCTCCTCCTCCAAGGAAAGTTTCTTATGTTCTTCAGAAACATCCCTTAAAAAGAAACATCCGCAAACCATCCATTTTATTCATGTTAACTTTAAAGCTTTCAAAGTTCACTTTCATCAGTCAAGACGCCTTTGAATGGTCTCAGCTTTCATTTAATAGCTGAATGATCTTGGACAAACCAAAACAGTCCAAGTCCCCATTTCGGTATCCATAAAATGGGAAAGATAACCTACCTAACAGGTCGTTTTCCCCTTACATGAGATTCATTTTTCTGATGATAAAATACATAATATAAAAAATTCAAATGACAGAAAAGTAAAAAAAGTAAAAGGAAAAGGGGACCTGATAACCAAGAACCCACAATATATATATATTTTTTAACCACCAAAATGGTTTTATTTTTGACTGCCAACATGCACAACAATGCATTACTTTGGTTTCCTTAAACATTACTTAAGTATGCATTAGAAATATATGTTTACATTTAAGAAATGTAACACATTAAAAAACTCCTCCATAAACAAATTCTTTCTCAATATATTTTCCTGCTTTGTTTCACACATAAATAACATAATCTACAAAGTAATAAATAAAACTATTAACTCTTATGACCTAAAAGTATATACAAATTTTGGAACCTGACAAGAATGTCCTTTATCTGATTTTACATAAATAACAACATGCAGTATTTGCAATGTTTTTTAATTAAATGAATGACTTACAATCAAAACTTTTATTTTCTCCCAACCAGTTCTCCCTATAATAGACCTTCAGTGTACTTGGTAAAGATGTCATGTATTTAAAAAGTCAAAGTGGTCAAAAGACTAGATTTTTAAAATAGAACAGAAGGTTGCCATTAAATATTATTAAGCCTTATTAAAATCACTTCTGTTTGTCTGAAGAACAAAAAATGCTCCCAAAGAATATATGCTTGTACTATCTTTTTTTTCCTTCTTTTTTTAAAATTTTTGGCGGTACCCCGCAGCATGTGGGATCTTAGTTCCCTCACCAGGGATCAAACCCGCACCCCCTGCATTGGAAGGTGGAGTCTTAACCATTGGACCTGATTTCCAGGTAAGTCCCTATACTATCATTTAAATGGAAGCTAACAAAGTCTTTAAAAAATCAGGTTAAATTTGTATTAGTCTTGGGAAAAATATTCCACTGAGATTCTGTTATAGGAACAGAATCCATGCTATCCTAAGTTTTCTAAAATTTATTTTGAACCATCACTTCAATTAGTTAAAACTTTCAGGGTAAAAATGACACATAAAAAGGATCTTAGAAAGGCATATTTAGAATTCCTGATACAGAACACTTGATTATTTAGTTTTTGTTTAATGACTGGAAATCTTTATTCCTTCAGAAAATAATAACATTATTTGTTGAGTGATACCGTCTATTTAGTGATTTACTAGATAACCACTCAAGGTATATTAAGTAAGCACTCAAATTATTTTTATGTAACAAAAGTAAAAAACACTTTTCATGTTGGAATTGTTTCATTATGCATTATTATTTTTAAGGCCGTGATTTACAGAGTATAAAAATTAGAAAGAAAAACATTCTCAATTAATATTCTCACTAAATTTAGATGATTCAAATGATAAATAATAGTAAGCTAAGCACTGTCACTAGATTTTAAATTAGATTTTAAAATCTAAGTTTCTAAGTTTCATTTTTCAATCAATACAAATATGATCTGCTTCACACTATTAACTGCCAAACTTTATGTTTAAAAAAACTAAATATTCTTTGTTAAAGAGCAGTTTACAACAAATGTTTTTCCATGCTCTTATAAAAAAAAGATTCTGATATGCATAATGAATCTAAGTCAAAATCCACAAATGGTAGCCAAAATTGTCAACTTTCAGCCTAACACAACATAAATCCAGTTATTCTATATAAACAATTCAAAATTAAAGTTTATAACGGAGGGCTTCCCTGGTGGCACAGTGGTTGAGAGTCCTCCTGCCGATGCAGGGGACACGGGTTCGTGCCCTGGTCCGGGAAGATCCCACATGCCGCAGAGCGGCTGGGCCCGTAAGCCATGGCCGCTGAGCCTGCTCGTCTGGAGCCTGTGCTCCGCAACGGGAGAGGCCACAACAGTGAGAGGCCCGCGTACCGCAAAAAAAAAAAAAAAAAAAAAAGTTTATAACGGAAATGTCAACAAGTCATAACTACAACATTACTACTGATGGAGAACCCACAATATTAACATGCTTGGTATAGATCCTTTCAGACTTTTGCAATACGATGTACGAAAATGAACTACAAATATTTATGTAATATACTTTAAACAGATAAAATGGGTTCACAGTGTTTATACTATTTTGCAAACTGCATCTTTTTATGACAGTGTGTACAGAAAACAGTTAACATAGGGCTTGCCTGGTGGTGCAGTGGTTAAGAATCTGCCTGCCAATGCAGGGGACATGGGTTTGATCCCTGGCCCGGGAAGATCCCACATGCCACGGAGCAACTAAGCCTGTGCACCACAACTACTGAACCTGTGCTCTAGAGTCCATGAGCCACAACTACTGAGCCTACGTGCCACAACTACTGAAGCCTGCGTGCCTAAAGCCCGTGCTCCACAACAAGAGAAGCCACGACAGTGAGAAGCCTACTCACTGCAACAAAGAGTAGCCCCCACTCACCGCAACTAGAGAAAGCCCACACACAGCAACGAAGACCCAACACAGTCAAAAATAAAACAAACAAATAAATAAATAATCCCCCCACCAAATATTCTTTAAAAAAAAAAAAAAGTTAACATAGCAACCGTGAGGCTATTATCTTCAGAAGGGCCTACTTGCAATGTTGGCCCTTGCCTGATGTCTGGGAACCTAGCAGGCCAACCATTCCCTAAATGACAAGAGTGGCTCACCTGCCTAGATTGTTCGTACAAATTATGTGGTTAAGGGTGAACAGTGCTTTCCTTCTGGGAGTCTGAAATGTTGGTACATGCTAGATAGACTGAGGGTGCCTATATCACCAGCCGATGAAAACCTTGGGCACCAAATCTTTAATGGGCTTCTCTGGGTAGAAATATTGCACAGAAATACCGCATTTTTTGCTGCTGGAAAAAGGAGCACACGCTCAGTATATTCCTTCGTAGGAGGGAGAGAACATTGGAAGTCTGTGATGGAGTTTTCCAAACTCCACCTGTATGTCTTTCCCTTTGCTGATCCTGTCAGGTATCCTTTTGTTATAAAACAACTTAGTTGTGAGTCCAACTACATGTAGAATCCCATGAGTCCTGGCAAATCACTGAATGTAGTCTTGGCAGCCCCCAAATTACAGCATATTCAGAACTACCTTCTATACATGTCTCTACATACTTGTGCACTTATTCCTTAGTTTCCACTTTCCTAGAAGTGGTTCTCCTGAATTAAATGGTACACAGCCTTTTCAATCTTGATACATATAACTAAAATTCCCTATAGAAAGGTTATATAAAGTTTTACTGCCATATAAACACACAACAACCACTTTCCCATAACCTAGCTGAGAACAAGGATTAATCTTTTTTTATGGGATAGGTTAAATCGTCGTCTGATAGATTAAAATCAAATCTTTATTGCTGTAAAGTACATTTCTTTAATTTCCTATTAAACCCTTTGCCCCATTTGTTTTTCATTTATCTTCTTCTTATTGAGTTCTCTGTATATGTGAAGGATATTAATATATATGAAGAAATTTACCAATTTACCAGATACCTCTAGAACTTGTTAACAAATTTACTTCTATATAGAAGACTAATATTTAGAGGTCAAATCCTTTGTTTCCAGATCTGGTGTAATGCTGAGAAAGACTATCCCAACCATTTAAAAGTATTTTTTATATTTTCTTCTAAGTTTTAACATATAATCTTTAATCCATCTGGAATCCGTTTTCATGTATGCTGTGAAGGAGGAATTAACTTTTAGATTAACCAGTAATCTCAACATAGGGGTGAGGTTTTCTTTTCTCCCTTTGGCTTAACTATATTTTCTGATCCCTACAATAAAAATGTTATTATATATACATAATATATAATATAATATATAAAACTCTTAAATTCATCTTGATTCTTTAAAAATAAATTGCTTGGGGTTAAATTCAAGTTACCTGTCTTTTGGATCCCAGCTAAAGAAAACATTTAAGTCTCTGTTGTCTCGCAAGGCTTCCCATGGAATGTCATCTTCTTCTGGCCGAAGATTCATTGACTTTATACTTTCTGCTAAGCTGGTTGATCTGTGATAATGAAAATTTATTTAAGTATTATTCAATAATAAAATAGTCATGAAAACATGTTAGCCAGGACTTTGTTTTACTAGAAAGAGAGAAAAGGAAAGAGTGAAGGAAGAAAGGAAGGCTTTAATATTAGGAAGTAAGAGCTCATATAACGTGAAATAGAACCAAGCGCTGGTTCTGGCCTGCTACACAGCAAAAGAAAGGCATCTGGAGGCCCAACCAAAATAAAGTTCATCAGCATTAATTCCTGAAATCCCATGTTTGCAGGGTATGGGGAAGCTTGTAAACATAATATGGGCCAGGGATGATGACCATGGCCTAGCTGGTTTCTGTATGGAACCTGGGATGGTGCTGGCAGTACCCTATCATTCCCCATGACAGGCACCTTCCCCTTTCTTCCCTGTTCCCTCCTACATTTTTTTTTCCCATTTTTCTTTAGCTTAAGCCCGCTAGTGACACCCATGAGGCCCATTAATGGCTCTCAGCATCTGATCTAATCTCTTAGTTCCTTATTAGCTCTTGTGCAATACTTACACATTTGCTTCAAGTAGAAGGTCTAACAACATCCGTTCAGTACGGACTTGTGCAAAATGAAGAGAATTATTCAGCCTGTTCCTAAAAGCGATAAACTCTGGGATCTTCTCAAATGCACCATATTTGTAAGCTTGAATAATATATTCTGAGGTCTGGGAAGGAAAGACATCACCTTGGTATAAACATTTCACATGTCAGGTAACAAAGACATACCTTGCCAGACAAAACAAAACAACACTCAAACTAAAATCAAGATGTTGGATCTAATCTTTAAAGTTCTTGGTCACCAAACAGAATATCAGTTTTTAAAAATGATATTTTTCTTCTATCCTATACTGGAGTCAAATGTCTTCTTCACTAATATTACTACTAATAATATTTAGCTGCTGCTACCACCATGTAGACTTTCTCCTAGCAGTTATGTTCATTTCAACAGGACTGAAGGCTTTGTTATACCACATCAGTCAAGGTTTTGGTTAGTGCCATTGTGGAAGGGATATTACTCCATGTTTTTCTGCATCTAAGATAAACTTTGTTTTATACAAAGGTTCCCAAAATACCAGAATAATATAACCATCCCACCACCACCACAAATAAAAATTACTGTCCTTCAGAAAAAAGACAGGCTGCTCCTTGGTTTTGTTTACTTCTGAATAATATATCACAAACATAGGAATATGTGTATTGCATCAAGATAGAAGACACCAAACAAAAGACCTATAAAAATTCATGTCATCATCCATTCTGAGGACAGAAAATGCAAAAACCAGGTTACCTGTCCATCCAAACTACTATGCTAGAAAATCCCATAACATACACCACATGTGCTTTAATTAGATTAATACATATATACAGATGAAACATGAACAGAGGCAAGATAAAGAATCCTAAACAGAAATTCTGGCACAACAGAAGAAAATCTCAGGGAAGAACATTTCATGGGTGTGGGCCTACGCCATCAGGATCGGAAGTCAGAAGGGCACCCTTTTGGGCTAAGTAAAGTACTAAACTCAAAGTTGATGTATGCCCCCAAAGATCCTTTCTAGAAAAGACAGTCTTTTTGCACAGCCTCAGTCAGCTCTGCCCCCATCTCCATTATGACCGAATAATTTGCCCAATAGGAAAATAGGCCAATAGTCAACAACATACCCTCTGATACACAGCCTCGCAGGGTTCATTTCAGGCCGCGGGATTGCGCCACGGGCGCTAATTCAACTGCATTCGATGCGGCTTTTAAACCCCCATGGGACACCTCGGCGAGCTGTTTGCCTGCAGTATCTGGAGAAATTAAAGACGGACGGACACAAGAAAATTAAAAAGATTACTTGTGATCCTGCAGGTTTAAAGAAGGACTATCTGAAAAAGCTCAAGTGTACCTTCTAGCTTGATTAAAGGACAGTGATACGCTCAGTCAAGAAGAGGCCAGGATACCCTAAACACATATGCCTATCCAATGGCCTCTTGGTTTGGAAAACATAGCAAGGTTTACCAACAGCCCTTGCAACAGGACCTTACAGTTTGAAAAAAACGGCTGGTTAGGAACATATGATCCAGCAACTAATCAGGATAAAAATTTGACTTTGGTGATTCCAATCAAATTTATTAATTACAGCTCCAAAATATACTATGGTTAAAGGAAAGAACTCAGCCTTACCAAGTGTAGAGGAAGTTTTAACTTCTGAGTGGTCCATGGAATACCACTTTAGAAAAAAGGCAAGAGAAAAATAAGGGGCCACAAAAAAGGAATGCAGTCCTTTAACAAACTAAGAAGGCAACTATAGTTCTCTGGCTTCTTTTTTTAAGATAGTCCTCCTTTAATACTGCAGTAAAGTATCACTGCAGAGCTAGAAAAGGGCCTGGGCAGCTACCAATAGGACAGACTGAGGAAGCACCATGATTTGAAGAAACAACGACCTATTGGAACTGCAGGCAAAACTGGAAGCCATGGGTACTTTAAAGACTTCTGAATATCAGAGAATGTTGTCTGTACCCATTTCTACTCATTTATGCACCAATGAGGCTATTGAGATCCCATATGGATTCCTGAAATGAACCCTGGTCACTGTAAAAATTAGCGAAATACATGGACATCAAACCCTTGAATAACGATCTTCATGAATACATAAAATGCAGACTTGTAAAGGCAATTTTTTTTTAAAGTACGAACATGGAAGTTACTTTTGGAGATATGTAAATCTAAACTCTAGTTTTATATTATAAAACTCTATTCCAAATAAGATGACAGCAGACAACGACCTTTCCAAAAAGAAAACCCCTATATCGACCTTCCAAATACAACTTTCAATCCCACAGCACAAAGCCTTACAAAGCAGATTTCCATTTAAGGAGTAGACGTTCTTTCAAAGAGCTAGTTGGTAATTGAAATACATCAGTCACTCAAGGAAAAACCATCTGGGGGTGCCAAAAACTACCAAGAATAAAAGATGTAGAGCATAGAGCTTTAGCTTTCCAGAGATGTACTTCTAATACTATCAGAAGGTTTAACACATACAGTATAACACTACAATCGTGATCTTTCTTAGCTTCAAACTCCTGTAGGAAACAGTCCACACCACAGTCTCCATTTTCCTATTCTGGGACTTGGGCTGGGCATTACGGTTTAAGGTATGTTTTCCTTGCTGTACTGTGTTTTGCTTTTACCTCCAGGACCTAGCCCCCTCCATGCTCTCTCCCCAGTTATCTACTTTAATGTGATTAAATAGCTGTTTTCTTAGTTAGTAGTAATAAAAATAAATTTCAAGCAGAGAGTCCTAGTCCCAGATTAATAAAATGCTTTACTTTTATCAGCTTCAGCATCACATACATTCAGATGAATTAGTCACTCCTGTCACACACAACCATCAGCAAAATATCAAACAAAGATACAAAAAGCCACTAAGGACAACATGCCCTCTCATATCACTCCTGGGGATCTCCTTTCCCTATTACAATACTTTCGGGGTGTGTGTGTGTGTGTGTGTGTGTGTGTGTGTGTGTGTGTGTGTGTG
>NW_021703765.1:71410350-71485235 GCF_005190385.1 Monodon monoceros
TGTGTGTGTGTGTGTGTGTGTGTGTGTGTGTGTGTGTGTGTGTGTGTTGTTTTCAAAACACTTCTTCAGACACAGTATTTGTGGGAAGAAAAATTAAAGCTTGATTTTTATTAGTATAAAATAATGTGCCTTTATTGACCAATTCATGAACAATATAGTTCTTCTAGGATACTGGATGACTGAAAATTGGAGTAAAACCAAACACCAGGCTTGGATTAATCCCTTATTTACGCCCCACATCCACATCAAGCTATTTGAGAAACAAAAGTTTGAAAAGGATTCTTCACTATATCAAATGTTTACTTAACCTCTTCCTTAGAAACACAGTAATCAGAGCCAGAATAATGAGATTTGAAATACACTTTTCTTTTGATTTTTTCCTCAGTTAGTGAAACTTCTTGAAAACAGAGAAGGGCAAGCATGGATACTTTTTTTTTTTTTTTTTAATTTTTATTGGAGTATAGTTGCTTTACAATGTTGTGTTAGTTTCTACTGTACAGCTAAGTGAATCAGCTACATGTATACATATATCCCCTCTCTTTTGGATTTCCTTCCCATTTAGGTCACCACGGAGCACTGAGTAGAGTTCCCTGTGCTATACAGTAGGTTGTCATTAGTTATCTATTTTATACATAGCATCAATAGCGTAGATATGTCAATCCCAATCTCCCAATTCATCCCACGCTCCCCCATTCCCCCTTGGTATCCATGTCTATGTCTCTATATCTGCTTTGGAAACAAGATCGTCTATACCAATTTTTTCAGATTCAACATACATGCATTAATATACGATATTTGTTTTTCTCAAGCACAGATACTTGAATATACAGTGAAAACTCACAGATTTATAACTCAACTGCCCACTTATGCTAAGAGATTTTAGAACCAAGGTTCTAGAGATGCCCTTCTGACAGTGAAGCCAGGCTAGCAGCTTCTGAGCAATATGTTTAAACGCTGATGCCCACTTCTGTCTCTCCCTGATCAGAAGCTAGGGCACAAAATGAGGTTTGAACAGAGATACAATCACTGTTGGGAAGTGGAGCCATGGGTGGAAAGGGATAGAGCTCAAAAGCCAACTGATGATGCAAAGATCACAACCCCGTGCTACACCAGCCCTCTAGGCCATGACCTGAAGTGTGTCAGAATATAATCATTGCAAGATGAGAACAATAAACCTATATTCTATTGGTCAGAAATGCTTTTGCCCTGTCCCAGCTTTCTATTTAACACAAGCCTAAAGAATTAGATGGAAGATAAATTAGGTATAGCAGTCATATTTACAAAAGGGTTTTTTAAAAAATCCTCATGAGTGCTTTGCCAAGAAGAACCTCAGAAACCAGCTTCCTTGCCAAGTTTCTTAGCTGCTGTCAGACCATGAAAAATGGAACACTATGGGCAGATACCTGGCATGGCGAAATTCCAGGTGATGAGTCTTAGAAGCACATGAGAAGCAAGCAGGTAGTGTGACCACTGTAGAGAGGCACCTTATCTCCACATATGTTCCTGGGTGGTTTTACATACCTCGACTGAGTAGAGACCATATAGTTTTTCCACAATAACTTCTGCTTAACTGACAAGTGGAGATCACATCTGCTTGCAGTGAAAAATATGGTGCAAATCCCATCCTTTCATTATGGCACATAAAAGCTCTATCTTATTTATTGTTACTTTAAAAAACATACTACTGACCTAAGTTTCTTAAAGTGTCCTGAATTGGTCAATTTTATAATTGTAAGAAAAGATAAGTATACTCTGTTGATAAAGAACATGGTGGTTATCAACTTCAGAAAGCAATAAAAGTAAGCGAGAACAACTGCTATCGCAAAATCATATATGGCATCCCAGGCTATACACTCTTATGGGCTATTTCTTATACCCTTAGAAAGTCTCTTAGAGATTAAAACACAGACCTAAGAGGCACTTCATATTCTGCTAATACCCAGTTTTAAATGCACCTTCTCATGGATTCTATTAAACATACCCTTACGAACAACCACAAAAACTCCTTACCTCTACCTAACAGCCTTGGCCAGTAAGCTATAGACTAAGGGCACATGTGAGTACAGCGTGGTGCACCTTAATATGTGTACTTGTGACCCGAGGGAAGACGCTCTCTGAATCATGTTCTTTCAGCAGGCCAAGACCATATTAAAAAATAAAATTTTTTTTCACTTACATCTTTCTGGTTGGAGTGGAAAAACCTGAGCGCGAAGTTACAGGACTGGGATGCAGCAGCATACTGACCTAGGGATTCGGCATATCGGGTCAAAAGGTAACTAGGTCGGAAGGAAAGAAAAAAAAAGGTTATACCTACCCACCTCTAGTATCAAATACTACACTTCGAATTACTATGGTAGAAAAACAGCTAGGCATACGAAAAGTTAAAACATGCGGCCATAGAAATGATCTAATTCACAGAATCAAATTTTAAAAAACAGCAAAGTTAATTCAGTTTTGTGGGAGACCTAAAGCTCTATGCCATGCTTTCTTACACTCAGATGATTAATGGAACACAAGTTGTTAGAGAACAGAATATTGTCTTCCTAAAACAGCTCTACAGGACACAGAGAAAATACCCTTGATTCATCACAAAGAATAGTCAAAATACAAATTCAAAGGATCTCTGGGGTCAACATACAAGTGTCAACCTCAACTGCAAGGCAGAAGTAAAGACTTGAAAACAATGTGTGCTAAGAAAAAGAGTTCAAAGTATATAACTGTTACCTGTATCTGGGGAAAACTTTTTTTTTTAACCATTTCTAAATTGTACACATTTGAAATTACCACAAAATGCTGAGAAAGATAAAACTCTTTCTGCTTTGCAATGGGTCATAACATAACAGGTGATTAATCTACAAAGCTTAATACCGGGAACAACTTTTCTGCTAAAATCAAAATGTTAAGAATTCCATATATGAGGACCCCACACTGCTGTAGCTGGCTGCTCATTATTCAGAGTATATACTACCAACCCAATGGTGTCATGCTGGATATGCTTAGCATCAAGGCTGGAATACAGATCCACCACCGGTTCAAATGCCCCCAGCATACAGTAGATTCGAACAAGCAGCAATTTGAATTGAGCATTGGAAGGGCTGTGAGTTAGTCCCTCTTCCAGCAAAGTCAGGGCCTGCCACACAGCGGTCTCATCACCTAGAACCAAAATATAACAGCATTATCCACAGACCTTGACAGCAAATGGGGGTTTCTCAAAACTAAAAAATAAAAACTAACTGACACCATCACCTCCCCTAAGTATTCTAAGGATGTGGTTGGGTGGCAGAGAACAAATTTTAGATACACACCTGTAACCAAAATAGGGAATTTCCCTGAAAAGACAGTCCCTCAATAGTTACCTCAGTTCTTAAACCTGCATCTGCAAAAATGATGCAAACTTTGAGCTGCCAGGTCTTAAAAGAGAAGTCTGGAATCTCACAGGATCCTAGATTCTGAGAAGAGATGGACTTTGAAGGAGAAGTAGAATCCACCAACTTTCCCAGTACAGGATTTTCTCTACAAGACCCCAGACAGATGCTTTCTCTTGACATCATTTTTCTTCCACATGTAACTCTACTAACAGATGTCAACTAATATTTGAAAAAAGAACTGCTCAATAATAACCAAACTAAAATGATACACATTTTTGGCCTACTAAAATTCAAAACGTTACATGCATCAATATTCTTAAAGAAAAAGTAATTTCTCTTTTATGAAATTATCTGAAGAAAATAATATGAAATGCAGATAAAGCTTTATATACAAAAACATTCACTGTACTAATAATGGGGGGATGATTAAGTAAACTGTAGTTACACCCACACAGGGAAACACCATACAGCCATTTAACGTTAACAAGGAGTTTTTAACAGCAAGGGAAAATAATTATGCAATAATGATCAGTAAAACGTACAGAATTCAAACTAGTATGAAGAGTTCATCTCAAGTATTTAAAACATTCACAGAGAAAGAGAGAAGGAAATATGCAAAAATGTTAGTCTTTTGGAAGTTGGAAAAGTGAGATTAAAATAAACCATTTGCCAAATTTTTACGAGCTACTTTTACAGTTAGAAAAAACAGCTAAAATAAAAAGCTCCCCCCCCCAAAAAAAAAGCTCCATGCACTGAGCTTTTAAAATTATATGCTATATGCTTTTTTCCAAAAGAAACAAGACATAACCAAAAATTGGGGATTTAGATAAATATCATCCATAATCCTACCCAAACTACGTAAACCACCCATGATCTACTCAAACTACCATTGTGATTAATGTACTGCTTTTGAACTATCAATTATGTATACATAACATTACTATGTAATGTATCAATTATAGCTCAATAAAACGAGAGGAGAAAAAATGACATCCTTCACTCCCTATTTTATTTTTGCAGCACAATTTTACACAGTAGTAATCATGGCATACACCCGATTTTGTGTTTTCCCATGTTGCTCCCTGCTCTTCACAATCATAATTTTATTTAATTCAACACTCAGTGACCTAAACTCTGCAGTAACACTAGATATAACACCCAAAGATAAGAGTCATAGGTGGTTCCAGGCCTCAAGAGGTTCAGAATTGAGTAGAAGAGATAGTCGGACAATTATAGATAATAGATAATTTTTTAAGTCCTACTTATTCAAGGATAACCAATATCAGAATTTTTTTTAAAAACTTCTTGAAGATCTCTTTTAAATGGAAACAAAATTTCAAAGTAAATAGTAAAAAAAGGTTTAATTTACACTTCTGAACTATTAAACCCAACATTATGATGACATTTATCATCTTATTTTATTTTGCAAAATTTAGAATATAACTACAACTCTATGCCAAATCAAAGAGCATCAAGGGTTGATGAGGATTTGGGGGACAAAATTTTTTAAATCAAATTTTATAATATAACAAAATGATATAATAAAAAGATATAAGATAAATTCTGGGGATATAATGTACAGTATGGTGACTACAGTTAACCACACTGTACTGTGTATTTGAAAGTTGCTAAGACAGTAGATGTTAATAGTTCTCATCACAAGGGAAAAAAAAGTAGCTATGTGAGGTAATGGACTTTAACTAAACTTATTGTGGTAATCATTTTGCGATATATCACTATATTGTATACCTTAAACTAATACCATGTATCACTATATTGTATACCTTAAACTAATACAATGTAATGTATCAATTATAGCTCAATAAAACTAGAGGAGAAAAAATGGCATCCTTCACTCCCCATTTTATTTTTGTAGCACAGTCATAAAGAAATGCTTTTTTGCAAAAAATATTTGAGAGCATCATCAATTTAACCTTAAAATGCTCTTCTTAATCCTGTCACATTCAAATCAGTCTCTTTCAACATCCTCACCAATTTTCTATACATTTCTAATTTTTGTCATATCCACCTTGAACAATGACTATTGTTCCAGCCTACAACTGGAACATTCAACATCACTTTCACTGACTTCAAGAAAACTTGCATCTATATATATATAATATCTAGAACTTCCCATGTATTTGCACTGTATGATTTTGGACAACCCACCTAACTTCCTTCTCTCTGCCCTGTATTTCCCACATCTGTAAAACTGTAACGATCTTAACTGTATTGTTACAAGGTTTAAAATTAGCTAATTCATATAAAACACTTTCAAGTGCCTGATGATCCACAACTGTTAACTGTTATTACTATTATATGGTCAGATATCTTGCTCCAAAACCAAGAGATTAGCAAAGCCACAGTCACTAAGAGCAAGAATAGATGCCAGGAATAAGTGGGGAAGGGTATGAGTAGGGGCCAAATTACTAAGTAGTCAGTTCATTAATGGTTTTACATTAAGATGACTTTTACAGCCCTATGCAACCTCCTGAATGTGGGGTTCCAGATACCAAGTACTCTGATGAAAAGGATTTCATCCCCATCCCCGGTACAATACAGTATAACAAGTACTATCATATGGATATACACAACATCCTACAAAAGTTCAGAAGGGGCATAAAATCTGCAATGAGGAAGGGGGTGAAATCAAGACAGGCTTGTCAGAGGCACTGTTTGAGTAAAAGTGAGATGAAGGAGGTAAGAAAGTTATTTCAAAGAGAGGTAACATGATGTTCAGTGATAGTAGCAAAAAAAAAAAAAAAAAGTAGATTCAGGGCCTTAAGTACTAAGAATCTGGAGATGTAGACAGACACTAGATTATAGAGAGCATTGTAAACCATCCTAATAAGGCTGATCTTTATCCTCAGGAAAATAGGGCATATCTGAAGGATTTTAAGCATGAGGAAGATAGTATCAAAATTGAGTGCTTGGTTAAATGACCCATGAGGGCAGGGTTGTGTCTGTCTTGCACAGCACTGTCTCCCAGCCCTGTTTCTTCTGCAGTTTATTCTCATGAATAATATGCAATAAGTAGCTAAAGTTATTTTTTCTCAAAAACTGCTAATAAGAGAAAATGTCAGAAAGTGAGACCTAAAGAAAAGGCAATCTCAGTACCATCTGCTGAATCATCCTTCTCTTGCTTAATGACTCATGATGCTTCCTTTACCATGCAGTATATATTTGTCTTAAATGGGCTAATCTGAACTATATTCCAAAAAAAGTGTATTTTCCTATATAAACTGAAGTGAACAAAAATGGCTATTTCATTCCATGGACCCATACATCTATATCTGAATCAGTTTCTCTGTATTTTAATTATTGTAACTTTGTAATAGGTTGTTTACTCACTATGCAGAAATATTTTAAAACAGAACAGATATCCACTGATTTAAGATTATCCTAATTACAGAGAGGAGGATATTTGGAGACTTTGGTTCTTCTAGAAGCACCCTGGAGAAGGGCAAGGAAGAAAAACCTAAAAGCATAAATCAAATTCTTGGATTATATACTTAGTCTAAGGATTTATAGTCAACAAAAACAAAGAGTAAAGTTAAACTGAAATCACTGCTCTTTACCTGTTTCTCTCCATATATCAATAAGCACATGGACAGCAAGGAGACAGTAATAGTCTGAAAATTGCAATTCGGTTTTCAAACAGGATTTCCCTATAGGGAAAAAAAAAATCATATCTGTATTTTAAGATTTGTTCAATTATTACTGCCCCAAAGGAGTTTTTTTAAAGCAAGAAAGTGACAGGAGGAAGAAGAGAAAAAGAGGAAAAGAAACTAATAAGAATGGAGTAAATACCAGAAGAAAAATATAAGCCATGAATCAAAAGAGTCAAAAGAAGGTGAGACCACACTCAGCTGGAGCAGAAGGAAGGGTTCCAGAATAGAGGTGGTATTCCAAATGGTCCCAAAAGGAGAGCAGCAAGATTTGGAAGGAGGTTTTAGGTGAAGAAAAGAACAGAATCCAAGAGCCATGTACAACTAATGTAATATTATGCTCATTACTTCACCTAATTTTTTAGAATACAGTTAGAGAAATACTAATATCATCTAGTCAGATAATTTATATTTTATCACACATATCTAAGCAATCTGAAGATCATCTACTTCTAAACTAAATATTTATCTCACAATTTACAATTCTTTTTGGTCATTTACACAGTCTATATATTTAGAATATTAAGGCCTATAAGCAGAAAATATGACAATTATCATAAACTCTGCAATTCATCTGAGCCCCACTGTGATAAAGAGTTGGCTGGCCAGATCAGGAAGAATATGGATATCTGGGAGCCAATTATAATTTTTAAAACTCCAAGCTTAAGAAAGGCTTTGCATTTTATTACCTGGATAGTGTTCCCACTTGACAAAATATTTTCCTTGCCAAAAGCATTACAACAGCATGCTATGAGAGATAAAAAACTAACTTCTAAATCTTAGCAGATCAGGGAACTACTGCACATTTTGAAAGGCTGCTCACCAAATTCTAGTCCATGCTGGTACCTTAACATCAATTCTCTGACCACACTCAATTTCTGATTTTTATCCATCATGTGGTACAAGCCAAGTAACCTCGTCAGCTGCACCACACACAAATGTTGCTGCAGAGCTCTGATGTCAGCAGGCAGTGCCAGCTTATCCTCTGTTGGTGTTGACAAAGGAACAACTCCAAGTAACTGATTAATAAACTGCAAAGTTGAAAGAAAAAAAAGAAGTACAGGTCTCAAAACAGAACTAGTCTTTAGTAGGCCACAATTAACAAATACTGAAATGGTCTAGAAAAAGGTATCAAGAAAAAATACAAATTAAAACCCCTTTAGTATACCACTTTCTATCTACCAAAATTGCCAAAACAAAAACACTTCTAACAGCACACAGTGCTGGTAAAACTCCAGTGAAACTGGCACACCCATTCATTGCTGGCCAAAAGTATTATGTTAATACCATGTAGTATATGCACTAAAAGATTAAAAGAACTGTGAAAATGTTTCCTAAATTACAATACATTGACATAATATGTAACGTAGCAACGAAAAAGTTTAATTAGGAAGACTGTAAAAAGAACAATTACCCCAAAACAAACCTATTATACTGATATACTACAAATAAATTCTTAAAGGAAACATTATACATTGAAAGGAATGGTTGTCCTGTCAATAGCCTTAAATTGTTCTTTTGATTAAAGCTTTAATTTTGAGATAATTATAGATTTGCATGCAATTGTAAGAAATAACACAGTTCCTGTGTACCCTTCACCCAGTTTTTCCTAATGGTAACATTTTTCTTTCTCCTGTGGCCGTACCGCACGGCATGTGGGATCTTAGTTCCCTGACCAGGTATTGAACCCATGCCCCCTGCAGTGGAAGCATGAAGCCCTAACCACTGGACTGCCAGGAAATTCCACCCCAAGGGTAACATCTTGCAATAAAATGTTTTTAATTCTCTAAATTCGGTATAAATTTTTAAGAACACCAGTTCCACAACCAGTACAGTTGCAATATTGGCAGAAGTGAGAAGGGACCCCTGCATCGCATACAGGGTGTCTGTTTAAACTTCCCACATGGTCGTATACTATACTCTTCAGCTGTTAGGATGTGAGAAAATGCTTGGGCAGCACGAGTCTGGGGTTCTAAAAGGTGTTCATGGACAGAAAGTGCAGCCAAGGGGTCACAGGCATCACCCTTGTGTCTTCCCTATATTTTGTGATCCAAAACTAATAAATTATTTTTAAAGCAAAAAAACCCAGTTCCATTTACACATGTATTAAACACAGGCTATTTTCACTCCCTTCCAAGATCCTATTAGGATGACAGTAAAGAACAAAAAAGGAATCAACCCCAAAGGATCAAGAACATGTGAAGAGATGACAGCAAATAATAAACATTAACAAGATTTCAAAAGATAAAAAGCAGAAGGGCAGGTGGTAAGTAATAACCAATGTACAGGGCCAAGAAAGCTGAAATCCAACAGTATGAATCGGGAGACCACCAATAAGCAGCAAGCCTCTTCCAGCCACAGAACCTTGGAAGACTCAGAAATTAAGGGCAAGAGGTACGTCTGAAAGCTAAAGTGCTGGTGGGACTGAAACAGAAGAATTTGCTAAATTCTAAGAAATTAGACCCCTCCCCAAGCTCACTGACTGACTTCCTAAACCCAGCAGAAGCCACGGGTTTTCTTTACCCCCAGGAGATACTGAACCAGAGACACTGTAGACTCAAGGGGAGAATGGAACAGATCTATTACCTCATGTTTCAGAATACACTAAGAGGAGTTTTAAACTTTTATGGTTCTGTCAGATTGATTGGGCTGAACTGAACAAAAAAATATTAACTCCAAGAAAGAAAGTTAAGAAAGGTAATCTCCACGTACAAAGTGGCTTAGCTGTGAATATTTAGTCATTAAAATATAAATACTGCATAATTACTAAACTATACTGGGGGAAAAGCAGATAAGGGGAGAAGTGGGATGTTATGAACGAAATTATTGCCTTCCACAGTAAGATACCAATAGATGAAGACTATAACTGGAAAAATAAACAAATAGCTAAATAAGCCTATAATTTAGAAATATGGAGTTAAATAACAGAAGAAGCAGTTAAGGGTTGAAAGTGATTTGCCTGTACAGAGCCAGAATCAGGGCTGGAGAAGGCAAAGAGCTGCAATTGTTTTTCAATATAAGCCTTGTAGCACTATTTGACTTTTTCAATTTTATACATGTAATTTTTGGAAACAAAAATTAAATTAAAATAAAAATCCTACTCAACATGCAGTTTCACATCTGTAATGACTTTACTTCAATTTTCTACAATTGTGTGAATTTTAATTATTATGATCAGATAATCACATTTGTAACAAAGAAACTGTGGCACTAGTGTTCATGTTTTTGATTAAGTACCTATATAATTTCTATTGCCAGCTCTTCCATTCTTGTAAGCCATTTTATATACTAGTTATGTTTATTATTAAGGCCTTCTTTATTGAATGCTAAAGAATCTTCCAAACAGGTTTTGTCATGAAACAATACGTTCATTTGCTATTCTAGTCTGTACAGTTTCACTGCTACACAAAAAGCTTCTTTAAAAACTGGAATTATTTTATTGTTAGCTTAAAACCCCAAGGCAAAGGAAACAAAATATAAAAACGTCTCTATGGGTGAGCCTCTTCAGGATAACTGGGCTCAATGGCCTCCTCTTAGGGGCCAGTCCCATTTTAGAATGCGTCTCCTAATTCATTGGGACAACAGTTCTCAGTCTGAACCTTACTCGGACAGTTTGCAATCCTCTGACAAACATACTGCTGAGTGGCAGGATTTTTAGCTATTGAAGTCATCCTACATTTAAAAAGTTGTGGCAGCAAAATTACCCCTCTCAATTAAAAATTTACACAGGACTACAAAACTCACTGCAACAGCTTTAAATCCTTTGTCTCACTGAACAATGACCACCTCATCACTGCTAGTATTTCACTATTTCTAGAGGGTTCCTCCCAGTAGATTATTAGTATATGCAGTCACAGAGGTGATCTAAGATTTTCAAACATGCCAATAAAGTAGAGCTTCTGGTACTAAAATTTATGCTAGCAAACCTATATGAATCTCAGCGAAATGCGATATAAGCATTCCTCTAATGCTTTCCCATCATTTGATGCTTTAACTTACAAGACAGTAAGCACTATAAAACATGATCAATCATTCCTTACCTTAGCACTTAGCACATAATATGTGCGACAAACACTTAGTGAATGAATCTCTCCCACGTGGTTTTATTTTCTGCTTAAATCCCTCCAGTAACATGAAACTCACACACTGTGTTTTTTAGAGAATTGTGACTATAAAAAAGATCTTTCTCTCACTGAGCCAAATTCTTAATTCCCTGCAACAACTTCTTGCTGGCCCTGTTCTCTTCCCTCTTTTACAGGACAGCTTTTCAAATTATGAGAAATAAGGTACTCTGTCATCACCATACCAAACCTATCTCTTCCACTCAACCATTTCTCTCTCATAGGCTTTCAAGTCTTTCTATAACCCAGAACCCTCTTTTCTGGATATGTTACAATTTATCTAGAAAACTTCTAAAGCTTAGCCTGTGCCCTATAAGCACAGCAACCCAAGAACAACTTTTTCTAAACCAAAGTGAACAATGGTAGTCATTTCAGAACCCAGTAGAGACCACTGGCTCCTTAACAGTTTGGGAATGCACTGCTCCATCTGCCCTAGATGTGTAACCTCAAGACTGCCAAAGTATCAAGTGCTGGTGAGCTAAGGATATGGTCACGAAACAAATACTGTAGTCATTGCCACTGTGTTCCCATTGAGTTTCACTCATTCCATATGGGGATGACAGAGTCTTTCTGGAAAAACAGGTTGTGGTAGCCCTGTGATAGCAAGACTTCCAACATTCACTAATTAGAGTTTTTTATGAGTAAAGCTGACCAAAGTCACAGACTCTCTTGATACATATCAGTATTTCTTTACATGATGTTGATATACATATAATTGATTTACATTGATTCTATCACATCAAAAACTCCCAATAGATGACAATTAACTACAATACGGTACCCAGGCTTAGATCCCAGAAAAGAAAAAGGACATTAATGGAAGAGCTACAGAAATATAAATAAAGTCTAGAGGCCAGTTAACAGTAATGTACCAAAGTTAGTTTCTTAGTTTTGACAAATATACCACTGTAATTTAACATGTTAATGTTGGGGAAAGCTGGGCGAAGGGTAGAGTATAACCTTCTTTACTATCTTTACAACTTTCCTGTAAATGTAAAGTTATTCCAAAATTAAAGGGTTTTTTTTCTTTAATTTTATTGAAGTATAGTTGAGTTACAATATTGTATTAGTTGCAGGTATACAGAAAAGTGATTTAGCTATGTATTTTTTTCAGATTCTTTTCCATTATAGGTTATTACAAGATATTGAATATAGTTCCCTGTGCTATACAGGAAATTCTTTTTATATATTTTGCTATAGTAGTCTGTATCTGTTAATCCCATACTCCTAATTTATCCCTTACCCTTTGGCAACCATAAGTTTGTTTTCTACATCTGTGAGTCTGTTTCTATTTTGTAAATAAGTTCATTTGTATTATTTTTTAGATTCCACATATAAGCGATATCATATATTTGTCTTTGTCTGACTTACTTCATTTAGTATGATAATCTCTAGGTCCAACCATGGTGCTGCAAATGGCAATATTTCATTATTTTTTATGGCTGAGTAATATTTCACTGTGTATATATATACCACATCTTCTTTATACACTCATATGTTGATGAACACTTAGGTTGCTTCCATGTCTTCACTACTGTAAACAGTGCTGCTATGAACACTGAGGTGTGTGTATCTTTTCGAATTAGAGTTTTCATCTTTTCTGGATATATGCCCAGGAGTGGGATTGCTGGATCATATGGTAGTTCTATTTTCAATTATTTAAGGAAGTTCCTACTGTTTTCCATAGTGGCTGTACCAATTTACATTTCTACCAACAGTGTAGGAGGGTTCTCTCCACACCCTCTCCAGCATTTATTATTTGCAGACTTTTTGATGAAGGCCATTCTGACTGGTATGAGGTGATACCTCATTGTAGTTTTGATTTGCATTTCTCTAATTATTAGTGATGTTGCACATCTTTTCATGTGCCTGCTGGTCATCTGTATGTCTTCTTTGGAGAAATGTCTATTTAGGTCCTCAAGTTTATTTTTTTTTAATCCCTTAGATTTAAGAGTCTCAGACTGCTTCAGCAAGAATGAATCATGATTTGACATAATCAGCAATTAACTGCTACAGTTTTGAGCAAATCAGAGACAAGATATTAAAAGGAAAGTCCACTGGACTTCATCAAACTTTAAAACTTTGCTCTGAGAATTCCCTGGCGGTCCAGTGGTTAGGACTCAGTGCTTTCACTGCCGGGGCCTGGGTTAGATCCCTGGACGGGGAACTAAGATACCGCAAGTTGCATGGCATGGCAAAAAAGAAACAAACAAACAAAAAAAACCTTTGCTCTGCAAATGATCTTGTTAAGAGGATGAAAAGACAAGCTACAGACTGGGAGAAAATATTTGAAACCACATATCTGACAAAGGACTTGTATCTAGAATATCTAAAGAACTCTCAAAACTCAACAGTAAAAAAACGAATCAACTGGAAAATGAGCAAAAGACACTTCACTGAGGAGAAAATACAGATGGCAAATTAGCACAGGAAAAAATGTTCAACAGCATTAACCATTAGGGAAATGTACATTAAAACCATAATGAAACATCACTAAATGGCTAAAATAAAAAATAGTGACAACACCTAATGTTGATGAGGATGCAGAGAAACCAGATGACTCATACATTGCTAACGGAAATTTAAAAGATAGAGTCACTGTGGAAAAGTCTGGCCATTTCTTTAAAAAACTAAATGTGCAGCTACCATAAGACCCCACAACTGAACTACTGGGCATTTTTCTCAGAGAAATGAAGACTTAGGTTCCCATAAAAAAACCTGCATACAAATGTTCACAGCAGCTGTATTTGTAATAGCCAAAAACTGGACATACCCACATGTTCTTCAACAAGTTAAAGGAATCATGGTACATCCATACCATGGAATATTATTCAGCAATAAAAAGGAATGGACATCGTACATGTAACAACATGATGAATCTCCAGGGAATTACGCTGAGTAAAGAAAGTCAATCTCTAAAGGTTATAAATAATATGATTCCATTATATAACATTCTTAAAATGACAAATTATAGGAATAGAAAATATCAGTAGTTGCTGAGGGAGAGGGATGGGGAAAGGAGGAGATACAGGGAGGTGGCTGTAGGTAAAAAAATGTAGGGAGCACATGGAGGGACCCTGGTGGTGAAACTACTATGCATCTTGTCTAGGTGGTGGTCACATGAATCCATACACTATATACGGCACTAAATATACACACACAAACACACCACACATATACACACAAATGAATGCATGTAAAATTGATGAAATCTGAATAAGGTCAGTGGATTTTATCAATGTCAGTTTCCTAATTATGACACTATACTATAATTATGCTAGATCTTACCATTGGGACAAAGTGGGTGAAGGGTATACAGATCTCTCTGTATTATTTCTCTTACAACTGCATGTATATCTACAATTATCTCAAAATATATATATATATATATATATACACACATACATACATACATACACACACACACACACACACACACACACACACACACACACACACACACACAACAGAAGAAGCCAATTATCTACCAGGGGCTTATTCTCATTGCGGCTCAACTTTACAAGAAATCATGCCTTTAATCTGATAGCACCTAGACTACTTGGCTTGATAGCACAATATCTTGATATCTCATGTTCACCACTTTCACCCATTTTAGAAAGGAAACCCAAACACTTAACCTAGTTGCAATAAATACAGGTACCCAACAGAACTCTGCTTACTTTTGTACACTGTGTAGCAGGCAAGAGGTCAACAAACACCTTGAGGTCTGTGAAACAACAAGGTTTATCCCCAAACTTTTTAAAATACTGGAACATTAATTCTTCTGGATCACCTAAGAGAGAGGGGGGGGAAATATCACTAAATTATTCATGGACTGAAGCAATCTCTAATATAAGTGAGAAGTCTGACTTGAAAAACATTTATTTCAATTAAATGAAAATTTTGCTTGAATGAGAATGAGGATGACAATGAGGGCCGGAAGATAGCTTGCCAGTTTAAAAATAAATACTAAAAAGGAGTTGAATCTTGAGAACTCAGTTTACCTGTTATTACACTGAGGAAATGTGAAGTTTTTCATTCAATTAAAGTTTAAATAGTTTAAAAGTTTTCATTAAAGTTTAAAGACAAGTTTATATGCAAACATTAAACAAACATGCTTTTCTCCACAACAGTTCCTGAACTACTTAACAAATATTAAATATATGTTAACTAAATGAAAGGTAGTGTTTGTTAACAGGCACACCAACAGAAGAGAAAATAAATGGGAGAACCACGGGCCAATAACTCCAAAGTCACTCACTATGGAAAATTTAAACCTGGATATGCAGAAAGCTACCAATTCATTTTATTTTTCCTCAAATTAAAAATAAAAATAATAAAAGTAAAATACTCTCAAATTGGACTAGATTTAGGAAGGAGAGATTTTTAACAAGGTCTCTGTAAGATTTTAGGTCTGGGCTCCTGCTCACACATTTCTGGGAACAGAGATTTCATGGCTTTAATCAGATTCTCACATGCCTCTGTGATCCAAAAGAGACTAAGAATCACTCACTGGTCTGGTAAAAAAAAAAAAAGAAAAAAATTTTTTTGTGTGTGGAGACAAATTTGTAAGATTCACCAATTTGTAAGATTCAGGCTGGTGAGAGAGAAGAGAAAGACAAGGGATGAATATAGGAAGTGTGAAAACAGATCCAAGTAGTTTTATATCCAGCTTTGGAAAGAAAGCAACTCTTTTTTTTTTTTTTGGCTACATCAGGCGGCTTGTGGGATCCTAGTTCCCCGACCAAGGATCGAACCCAGGTCCCCTGCAGTGGAAGCACGGTGTCCTAACCACTGGACCATCAGGGAAATCTGAAGAAAGCAATTCTTTGCAATATACTTTAACAATATTTTGCTGAAGGTCACATAAAAATTTTCATTTGCAATTCTAAAACAAACACCAACTAAAGTAATTGAGGTAGACCCAAAGAAAGAAGTCAACATGGAATTCAAAATTGGTTATGAATAATCTACATAGGAAATGACAGAGAGATACCCACAGTTAATTTTAGAATGAGCTGCAAAGAACATTAATTACATGATTAAAATGGACAAAGATGTTCTAGGATAGGTTTTAGGTATTGAGAAGTGCTCATCATCTCAGGACAACTGGTCCCTAAAGAAACCTTCTTAAAGTTATCCAACTTTTAATGAGAACTAAATTTCTATAATGACGAGTGGGAAAAAAAGTTTTCTTTGGAGCTTTATCTTAAAAAAATGAAACTAAAAAAATTTTTAAAGTTTATTCTCCTAAACTTAAAAAATTTAGGGTATAATTAAAACTAAAGCTAATTCTTAGTATGAGCAAAGAATTACTGATTTTGGGGGGAGTAGTGCTTTTTTTCCCCACAAAACTGTGAATTAGTACAATATGACAACATTTACTTCTTATATTAGTATGCTCAAAAAGAACCATTTTACAAAAACCTCTAAGGGCTTCATCAAATTTCCTGAAGGCCTCTCTTAATGCTTTACTATCCAAATCATACTTTTCTCCCATCTTGTCATTGTCCTAATAAATTTTCTCCTCAACTGTTAACTGCTCTTTAACTGCTCTAACTCTGCCAGATGTTATTTCGTCAATGGTTTTGTGAGTGCTTAGGGTAGATTTTCAAGAAACCTTTCATTCACTTCTTGAAATCCTGAAACTTTTATAAAACTGGCTATTTACTTTGAAATTGATTTTGACATTATTGCTGGGTCAGCAAAAGAACGCCTGACAGACTCTGATGGAATAGGGAGAGATGCTAAAGTTAAGCCAAGTTGCATGTGTGATTGAGGGTTAATTTTGTAAGTGATCCATTCATTAGTCAATATTTTCAGGTTATGAAGACATTTGCTTCTCAAACACAACTTTATCACTGTAGGCTTCAGAGAATAGATACTGCACTTGGGTACTGAGGGCATCCCTGTATCTTCTCCAGGGTTCCCAAATATCATTACAGCTTCTTACCCAGTTTGTACTCATCATTAAAACCTTGACGTCGCAAACGTCTAATCAGCTCCAGTTTAGCCAGATGTGGTCCTCGGAGATGGCGAGAACTTTTAGATTCTTCTGTTATCCGATCTTCTATAAATCTCACAGCCTCTTCTGCAGAATAATGTACTTCTCCTTCTAAAGAGCTAGGTATAAACACATGAAAAAGGTATTTTGTGCCTCTATCAAGCCAAATCGATTTTAAGAAACAAATTAAAAATAACAGAAAGTACTGTGATACTTATAAAACAACACAAATTAGAATAAAAGAGAAATATGAGCATATTCTGACAGTTAACATGGCATATGATTCCTCTCAATTTTGTCATTTGATTATTGCAGAGTGACTAACCACCTCTACCTCTTTCTTAAAAAAAAGAATGAATAATTTTGCATATATAAAATATTACCTAATTAAAAACATAAGTAAATTTTATTGCTAGAAAAATGAGGCTGAGAAAAATTAGATGACTTACTTAATATTATAAAGTAAGCCTCAGTTCATATTTGGTATCATAAACCCTATTTTGTTATTCACTTTTTAAAAAGAGCTCATTATATTTATTGTGGTATTGTCTGTAATAGCCCCCAAAACAGGAAGCAGCAACAATACAAGTATCTATCAACAGCAGACAGATTAAATGAATTTGGTACATTTCTAAAATGGAGTTCTCTTAAGTCATTAAAAAGAATTAATCAGATCTGTATGCACCATATATGGAAAGATGCCCAAGATACACTTTAGGGGGTGAAATACGAAGTTGTAAACCATTACATCTAACATAATTGCATTCTTATGTTAAATAAGAATAATTATATTAGTATATGCATAATATAAATAAATCTGGAAGAAAAGACACCAAACTGTCTTTTCCAAATAAATCTGGAAGACACCAAACTGTTATCAAGAGTTATTTCTGTGTCAATTACATCTCAATAAAACTGGAAAAAGAAAAAAATCATCCTGGAATGATAGGAAAACTAGGAACTAACACTTTCCACACCATACATTTCTGTACTAATTTAAGATTTTTACAATGAACACATATTTATTTTAAAATTTAAAAATGGAAAAATGTCTTGCTTTGAAAGGGATACATTATTGAGACAGAAAAAGAGAATTCAATTAGGCTTACAATGAAATCATTTTGCTACACCATACTAAAAAGTGTTGTAATTCAGGAAAGAAGACAACTTACTGTTCACCTTCAGCAGGAGGAGTCCAGGCTTCTTCAATCAGTCGAAAGACAGAATCGAAATAAGTCAGATAGAACTGCCAGTCATCTGAGCTAAAATCAGATTGAATGGTGCACACAGGATTAAACCCAAGTTGTGACAAATCTGCCTGAGGAACCATGTTATTCAACTTATTTTCTAAGTTATATTTTAGTCTTTACTAGGAGAAGCCCAACCTTCCCTCTGGGTTTCTTCTACAGCCCTAAAAGGGCAACAACTCCAGAGGCATTTTCAAAGTCAAACACTTTCAAGAAACTACTCTTTCCTTCAATAAAATGACCAGGTCTAAAAAACTAATATTCTCAGGACTTCCCTGTTGGCCCAGTGGATGAGACTCCGCACTCCCAATGCAGGGGGCCCGGTTCAATCCCTAGTCGGGAAACTAGATCCCGCATGCATGCCGCAACTAAGAAGTCTACCTGCCACAACAAAGATCCCACGTGCCGCAAGTAAGACCCAGAGCAGCCAAAATAAATTAAAAAAAAAAAAAAAACAGCTCATGCAGCCCTTAATAAAAAACTAATATTCTTAACAGAAAACTCCCCACATTAGTGCTTTCTAGGGGGGCTAAGGGGAGGGTCTCTCTTTTAGACCAATATTGAGTTTGACAAATTAATGACTTTTCAGCATTCATTCTGAATACTTAGCACCCTGGTGGCATAAGTTCCATTACACCTCTTTATTGAAAGATGAAGGCTCGGGCTTCCCTGGTGGCGCAGTGGTTGAGAGTCCGCCTGCTGATGCAGGGGACATGGGTTCGCGCCCCGGTCCGGGAAGATCCCACATGCCGCGGAGCGGCTGGGCCCGTGGGCCATGGCCGCTGAGCCTGCACGTCCGGAGCCTGTGCTCCGCAACGGGAGAGGCCACAACAGTGAGAGGCCCGCGTACCGCAAATAAAAAAAAAAAAAGATGAAGGCTCATTAAAAACTTTAAAAAAAATATCCAGAACACACAACTAAAAGATTTCACTTTATGCCCAGAAATCTCAAAATATATAGACCAAAAAAATCAATGGTGAGACCTGAAAGCCCCACTCCAGTCTCATAGTCCAAAAAGAAGCATCTACTTACTTTTTCAGTAAGAGGCGCCGAGAAAGGGCATTGCACTCTGGCCACCTGCTCAGCTTCTTGTACATAGCCATGCATTTATTTTCCCGACTCTGAATCTCACTTGTTAACTTCTCTACAATTAAAAGTTATAAAAGTTGGTAAGCTGGTTTCATTTCTGCTCAGAAACCAGAACAAAATCCATATACAAGAAGGAAACTGTCACATTTTCTTATTCACTCTCTTAGAAAATGGGACCACTATTAGATACAAACTACTATCTCACTGAAGATTACTCTCCTGAAAGGAAAAATCGTATATTTCTGATATTAAACTTTTTAATCCTTTTCTTCTACAAAATACAAGGATCCAGAATGTCTTGAGTTGAGGATCTAGTGTGTGGGATACACATAAAATCCCAACAACGTCTAAGGACTGGTATATTTAGACCTGATATATTTAGACCATAGACAGACCATCCATACATTTCCAAAACATTGAATAAGCTTGGACTGGAATGAGATGAGAAAGGGGAGATGTTATGAGGAAGATAAAAAAAGAAAAGAGATGAATCAAACTCTTCCAACAGTTGAGAACAAAAAAACTAGGACTATATTTCTGACCAAATTAGATATGCCCTGTCCTTTTAGAATGGTTTAGCAGATTAAGGATGCCAACAATTACATTATGAATTTTCTATAGAGAATCTAAACTGTAACTATCCATACAACTACAACCTAACTGAATAAAAACAAAGTTGACTTGTACCCACCTGCAAGGAGGCTAAAGTTAGAGAGTAACATTAAAAATAAAAACAAAAACAAAACTCTTCCTGCATTTTATATAATTAAAGTACTTAACTCAGTTACTATTACAGTTTTGGAATAGCACAAAGTCTAGTAAAGGATATACATACTTGTAAAAAACAAAGTCTTTTTAATGGCTGGACCTAATGAGAGTTCTGAGGCTACTCATCTACAGTTAGTTACTCCCAATAACCATAAAGGCACAATTAAAAAACCAGGGTTGTCAAAACGATAACTGCATTCCCACGAATTTCTCCTAAGGAAATCAAAGATGTGTAAATATTTAGGAACCAAAATCTCCTAAGTCTCCAAAAATAAGGGAATAGTTAATGCTATCTATGAAGTTCATACAAATCAGTTTTCCAACAACAAAGGAGGAAGTATTTTCACAACAATGGAAAAGAGCTAACTTCTTTAACATGTAAAGTACTCTTGCAAATCAATAAGCAGATTAACCAAATTTTTAGAAATAGGAAAAGGATAAGAAAAAGCAGCTCAGAGGAAAAAAATATATTAATGGCTTTTAAACAAATGAAGAAATAATTATCCTCCCTCATAACTAAATAAAAACTGTAAGGTATGTTTTACCTATCTCATTGAAAAACAAAAAAGGTTTGATATGGGACTTCTCTGGTGGGCCAGTGGCTGACTCCACGCTCCCAATGCAAGGGGCCCGGGTTTGAACCCTGGTCAGGAAACTAGATCCCACGTGACACAACTAAGAGTTCACATGCCACAACTAAAGATCCCGCATGCGGCAAGGAAGATCCAGCATATGGCAGCGAAGACACGGCCTAGCCAAATAAATAAATAAATATTTTTTTAAAAGTTTGATCTAAAATTTTGATAATATAGGTGGGTAAATATGCAAAGAAACAGGCCCTCTTACAATCTAATAGCAAATACAGCTGGTGGAAATGCACACTGTAGCCTCTTAGAGGGCAATTTGGTTTATAGCAAAGATGTTCCTTGCAAATAGCCTAAATACCCTTCAAAGATGAGCTATGTAGTAAACTGTCTACGTTTATACTATGGAACACTGGGCACCATTAAAGAGAGTGAGGTAGTGAGGTATATCTCTAAGACACACTGTTTAGGTAAAAAAAACAATGGGTCTAAGAGTATGGAGAGAAAAGGTCACAAACTCAAATGCCTTCATAGGACAGACACAATAAACATTTAAAAATTTTAAAGAAAAAAAATATTTAATAAGAACATTGTGCAGAGTAAGATTACTCTTAGGGTCAAGGTACAGTATATTCTCAATTGTGGTTTAAAAAAGTGGGGGGCCCCTTTCTGCCTCCGCTGCCACCATGGCGCCCGGTAGAAAGTTTGTGGCAAAGGGGGGGCAAAAAAAAAGAAGCAGGTCCTGGGGCCTTCCTGGTGGCGCAGTGGTTGAGAGTCCGCCTGCCGACGCAGGGGACACGGGCTCATGCCCCGGTCCGGGAGGTTCCCACATGCCGCAGAGCGGCTGGGCCCGTGAGCCATGGCCACTGAGCCTGCGCGTCTGGAGCCTGTGCTCTGCAACAGGAGAGGCCGCAAAAGTGAGAGGCCCGCGTACCGCAAAAAAATAATAATAAAATTAAATTTAAAAAAAAAAAAAAAAAGAAGCAGGTCCTGAAGTTTACTCTTGACTGTACCCATCCTGTAGAAGATAGAATCATGGATGCTGCCAATTTTGAGCAGTTTTTTCAGGAGAGAATCAAAGTGAATGGAAAAGCTGAGAATCTTGGTGGAGGTGTTGTAACAAACGAAAGAAGCAAAAGCAAGATTACTGTAACTTCTGAGGTAGCTTTTTCCAAAAGGTATTTGAAATATCTCACCATAAAATATTTGAAGAAGAATAACCTATGTGATCGGTTACGCGTAGTTGCTAACAGCAAAGAAAGTTACGAACTGCATTACTTTCAGACTACTCAAGGTGCAGAAGAGGGGCTTCCCTGGTGGCGCAGTGGTTAAGAATCCGCCTGCCAATGCAGAGGACACGGGTTTGAGCCCTGGTCCGGGAAGATCCCACATGCCACGGAGCAACTAAGCCGTGCACCACAACTACTGAGCCTGCACTCTAGAGCCCGCGAGCAACTACTGAAGCCCACGTGCCACAACAACTGAAGCCTGCACGCCTAGAGCCCATGCTCCACAACAAGAGAAGCCACTGCAATGAGAAGCCCACACACTGCAACGAAGAGGAGCCCCTACTCGCTGCAACTAGAGAAAGCCCGCGTGCAGCAATGAGAACCCAAAGCAGCCAAAAATAAATAAATTTCTTTAAAAAAAAAAAAAAAAAAGATGAAGAAGAGGAGGAAGATGAGGATTAAAACTCAATTATCTGGGGACCTCCCTGGCGGTCCAGTAGTTAAGACTTCACCTTCCAATGCAGGGGGTGCAGGTTTGATCCCAGGTCAGGGAACTAAGATCCCACATGCATCATGGCCAAAAAACCAAAACATAAAGGAGAAGCAATGTTGTAACAAATTCAATAAAGACTTTAAAAAAAAATGGTCCACATCAAAAAAAAAACAAAAAAAACAAAACAACCCTCAATTATCTGGAATATTTTGTATGAGTTCTTAAGTAAAACTTAGGACCCCAAAAACAAAAAAAAGGGAAGGGGGAGGGGAAAGATACTACTTTAGAAGGATATACAGAACAGGTAACTGGAGAAGGATGTACAGGGCAGAGGGTTGGAGATCTGGGGTAAAATCATACTCCCTGAATTTTCTGAATCCATGAATTATTTTCATTCATTCATTCATTCATTCGGCTATGCCAGGTCTTAGATGCAGCACATGGGATCTTCGTTGCCACGTGTGGGATCTTCCTTGTAGCATGCAGGATCTTTAGCTGCGGCATGTGGGATCTTAATTGTGGCATGTAGGATCTAATTCTCTGACCAGGGATCGAACCCAGGCCCCCTGCATCGTAAACGCGAAGTCTTAACCACTGTACCACCAGGGAAGTCCCCATGAATTATTTTCAACTAAAAATTATTTTTAAAAAATAAATACAGAAAAACCTGAAAGAATCTAAAATGATCGCAAGTGATTTTTTAAAGTCTTTATATCTTTGTTTCTGTATGTGGAAGAAATTTTCCACAATAAAATGTCATGTTTAAATAGGAAAACAAAACAAAAAAAACTTTAAGAAAACTCTAAAAATTACCTCCTAATTTTCCTCTGATGACATCCAAGGCTTCCTGGTACTTTCCCAAACGTTCTAGGATCATATAATAAAGTTCAACCTTACAAAACAAACAAACAAGAAGTGCAATCATTGAAACTTTTCAATAATAAAAAGATAAGTCATTTGTATGTTTTTAAAAAGCTATCTAACAGAAAAGAACACTATATCTTCAAATAAGATGAAATTAACAGTGAGAATCAGACCATAGTATCTCTCCTATCTATATCTCAGCAGAGTACTTTCTGGAAACATGCTAGAACCTCACTCATTATACCTAGGCTGGGGAGTTCCAAAGCTTCACATTTACACAAAAGGCAAGAGTGAGGACCCAGTTCTCTAAATGGAATAAAGCAACAGTTCATAATATTGTAACAACATCAAAAACATGCAAATACAAAGTGGGGCTTAAGTTACTCACTTCAGCCTCTGCTTCTATCTTGTCCTCTTTTACCATTTTTTCTACCATTCTCTCAGCAAGGGGCAGAAACATCGTTTTTGAGAGGTTTTCATCCTGCGCTGATATAGACTAAAGGAGAAAAGAAAAATGTTTGCACTATTTATATTATTACCATGCAGACCATTATTGTGACTCTGGCACATAATTATCAACCCACTATGTCAAATATCAGACCTAATTTGAACTTGAGAGTGGTTTGCTTTATAGGAGATTTCTTTACTAAAGATTCTTATCGTATGCATTCTTGAAATACATAGTTTCCACAATATGACCTAACTTTTAAATATTAGACCATTCATGCATTTTTTTCTAGAAATATGTTAAGAGGGGATACGTTTATACTATTTAGTATATATAAAGGGTACCAGGTATTTGAAGAGTCAAAAACCTTTGAGATGTCTTCTTGAGACCTTCACATATTAGAAGGAAAATGCCAATTCCTTCTATTTATAGTATGGCTTACTATTAGCTACAGTTACCTTAGCATGGTATTAATCATTTTAACATTGCCAAAGATTCTGCTCAGAGCTCATTTACCCCCTGAAAACAACCTTTCAGGGTAGCTATTATGCTTATTTTATAGTTAAACTAAGGTTAAAAGATTCCCCAACAGCTCAAGAGACATGGTGAAGCCAATGTTTGAAAGCAGACCTGTCTGAACCCACAGCCTCTCTGTTCTTAACCTACATTTTAACTCCAGAGCCTCTCTGTTCTTAACTGCTACATTTTAACTCCTTTCTCCCCATCCTCTCATACACAGTGTCTTATCTTGGTACTTATAGCTGCTCTGGGAGATGAGCATCTCCATTCTGCAAAAGAGCAGACTGAGGCTCAGAAAGCTGAAGTGATGAAACAAGGTCACCCAGTTCAATGATCCGTTCAACAACCAACAATAGTGCCTTAAAGACAAACCTCAAGTTAAAATATCAAACATTTCGAGGCTCATACTTGATCAAGTAACCCAGTAATGGATCTAAGATTCAGAGGAAATACACTCTGTGCTACACACAAATAAACCAATATATCAACTCAAAAAGAATACTAAAACTCTTCAACTCAAAAAAATCAACTGACAATATGTCACATCCCTATTTGACACATGCTGCAACAATACATTACCCAAGATGTTCAGAGGACACATTAAGGACAATTACTATATACAAAAATAAAAACAAATCTCAATCCCATTCTGAATGCCATACTCACTTGCATTATTAAGCTCATCACAGACCAAAAGTAGTAAGGGTTTTTGGGGACAATCTTATATAGAGCCATGCCAGCCTGAAAGACAGAGAGCCATAAATACTTAACTTAGAAAACATCATACAGAGGGTAATTAATGACCTAGACATGTGGCAAGAAGTTTCCTAGGAAAATAGCAACATGTTTACATATGCTGGTTACTGTAAGTGCCTAGTAACTTGATGGGTGTTCTCTACAGCATAACAATAGAGGTAATCCCAATATCAAGAATGATATTTCACCTTTTGAATCAGATTTTCTTAAACTGAAGACCCAGTGTTCCTAGAGAATACTGCAATCCAATATAGTTCTGGTAGACTACCAAGCAAAAACAAAAGTTGGGTTATGAATGTATATCAATAAACTTTACTGAAGCCATTGCACTAATCAGTTACAGTAAAACAAAGAAATCCACACAGTATATTTAAACTTCAAAATCAGACAAAATTACTCTGACATAATTCAAAAAATAATTCTTAGGTTAGGAAAATATTCAGGTTCTTTCAATATACCATTAATTAGAACTGAACCCTCTCATTGTGAAATGTATAATATGCAAATACTTAGAAGTAGGAACATGGCACAAAGGAGCAAAGTAGATCTATTCACGTAAAACTGAGAATCTGTCCATAATTGCCAAGTAGTAATCAATGCTAAGAACTCTGTCAGCTAATTATCACAGTTACTATTTTATTTTTTAATCTTTTGCCTATCTTCAATCCACTTGAAAAAAATACATGGAGCCCCTATTAAGTGGAAGGAAATGTCTATTCCTGCCAAGGATACAAAGATTGAGTCCCGATCCCCAAGGCACTTAAAAGCAAGGGAAAGAGATAAGACAAATATTCAAACGACTAAAATATTCTTGGCAATAAAAACAAACATCCTATACAGGGAATTCCCTGGCGGTCCAGTGGTTAGGACTCGGCACTTCCACCGCCAGGGCCGGATTCGATCCCTGGTCAGGGAACTAATAATATCTCACAAGCAAAGTGGCACAGCCAAAGAAAAAAAAGGAAAACAAAAACACCCTATACAAAAACACCACACTAGGGTGTTTCCAAGGAAGGCAAGGTTAGTATGTTTGTTTATTCCTTTCTTTTTCTTTTTTTAAGGAAAAGTAGGGAAGAGCGTTCTCCAAAGTAGCAGTCTTTCAGATGGACCTTGAAGGTGAAACAGAATGTCTAGAGGCAAAGATGGGGGGTAAGAATACATATACAAATAATACAATTATTTGGGGTGAATGGATAAGTGAATGAATCAATTTGAAGTAGGAGCAAAATGAGTAATTAAACAAAAACATTAAAGAAAGAAAAGATATATGTTGACAAGAACAAGTAGGACATCTAGCTGAAACAAAAAATTAAGAGCAGGAGAAGGGAAAAGGGCTAAAAGGTAGACAGAGGTACCTTTGTTATAAGGCATTCCAAAAGGAGTCTATACAGAGTAAGCGAGTGATATGTATAAATCTATACTCTTCTAGGAAGAGTATTTTAGCAGTACCGTGAAGAAAGAAAATAGGGAAAAATAAGAGGTGAGGCAATAAAGAACTAAACCAGGATGAGGTAGATCAAATAGAAAAAGAGACCTCAGGGAATTCCCTGGCAGTCCAGTGATTAGGACTCCGAGCTCCCACTGATGAGGGCATCGGTTTGATCCCTGATCCAGGAACTAAGATCCAGAAAGCCCCGTGGCCAAAAAAAAAAAGAGACAGAAAGAGAGAGACCTCAAAGACACTATGGAGGTAGAATCAAGATGATCTGGAGACAAAATGGACATAGAAGATGAGAAGGAGAGTCTAGAATGGCTTGAGGTCCCTGCTCTTAACACCAAACTGGAGAAATGAAATGGAAAGTGTTAGAAAACCAATTTTATTTGATAACTTGGGGAAAGAAAACATTTTTATAATGACACACAGAAATAAAAAGGAACAGAATATTAAATTAACATGAACTTTTAACATAAAAGAGAAATTTCATGCCCACACCCTACTATCTTATAGGTGATAGCATTCTGCTGCTACAGAAAACTTTTGACCAGAGAGAAATTTGAAAAACATGGCTGCAAACTGGTGACTCAGAGAATAGGAATGTCACTTAAAGAAAAAGGAAAGTCTAGTCACCATATGAATGACTAGCAACTCTTTATTCAAGGTGGTTTTAAATTTACCTGCCAGAGATGATCTGTGGGGCAGAAGTCCTTAAATCTTGTGATTCCCTGGCTTCCCTCCCTCCTACCTCCACCAGTTTATGCAAATCACTCATTTATTTAACAAACATTTATCATGAAGTGAGGATTCAGCAGTGAACAAAAGCCCTTATGAAACATAACATGTAATTTATAAAATACCTATTACCCCAGACTGACATTCCCCTTTCAAAATAAGCATACATATAAGCTAAGAACTGTAACTACCTTAAGCAGCAACAAAGGCAGAATAAAAATCAGACGTTCCATTCTAAGACATTTAACACTAGAGGACTCCATTCTTCCAACATATTAGACTAAAATAATGCAAAAGCAGGCTATGGTTAAAACATATTAAGAAACCATAACTACTAAGCCACATCAAAGCTATGTCTCCAAAAAGCAAGATGCAAAATTGTATATATCTCTGGCAACATGTAAAGTTAAACCATACAAAAATATAATCTGTTCAAGTGGTAGATTATTTTTTTCCCTTTTTCAAAATTTACCTTAATATTGCTATTGCATGAACTTGTACTTTTTGTTATTTTATAAATGTGTGTATAATACATATTTCAAAAATATATTTCGTGGGATCATAAAATTAACACATGCTTAAAAAAAAAAAAAAAAGAAAGAACAGAAATTAAGATGGAAAGTATCCACAGCCCTATATCCTGGCAACATTTCGGTACATATACTTAATAAGGAAGGGTGGAGGGGAAGGGCGTGAGAGAAGGCCATTTTACAACCTGCTCTTCTCACTTAACATATATTGGGAATATCTTTCTATGTCAACAAATAAAGACACACAGTACCATTTGGGGGGGGCGGGGTGTTGCATTATTTTCTACCACATAGGTGAACTATAATTTCTTTCACTCTGTCTGTATTAATGTACATTTAATATACTTTACTTAAAACATATTCCTAGGGGCTTCCCTGGTGGCTCAGTGGTTAAGAATCCGCCTGCCAATGCAGGGGACATGGGTTTGAGCCCTGGTCCAGGAAGATCCCACATGCCACGGAGCAACTAAGCCTGTGCGCCACAACTACTGAAGCCTGCGTGCCTAGAGCCCATGCTCCGCAACAAGAGAAGGCACCTCAGTGAGAAGCCCGTGCACCGCAATGGAGACCCAACGCAGCTAAAAATAAATAAAATAAATTAAAAAAAAAAAAAAAAAGAACATATTCCTAGAAGTAAAAATGATACTAAGGATTTATATGTATATATGGTTAGTGCTGCCAATTTAAAAAATATATACCCATTTTACAATAAAAGAAAAATTATAATCTGTGAATATTTTTCCTGAGAACATATCAATACTCCAATGATAAATAAAATGATAAAATTTCTTCAAAGAATTATATTTGGGCCAAAAAATCTCTTCCAATTTAAAAACTTACATAAGCAAATACAAAAACTGATTTGAAAGAGAAAGGGTTTATCTTAATATAGTATCTTCCACCCTCCCTGGTCTACCTATCTATTGTTATAGTTTGATATTTCAAGTAAACAAGACAAAATAAAAATCCAAGTAGGAAAGCTCTGCCTTCCAAACACATTACACCCCCAAACAAAGCATTTCTTTAAAAATTCTAGCTTGACATCATAACCCTTTATGAGCTTAAGAGTGCAAATTTCATTTCTCTGGGATGCCAGCTTTATGCACCTATTAGTCCAAATGTATCCAAATAAGGCTCCTTCACATGTGTACAATGAACACCTAAAACGTGCTAACTGGCAGATAAGCTGCATCCAGAAAAAAAAAAACAAAAAAACAAGCATCCCAAGCAATAGGGGTTTTCCCACCATGGATTTAAAAATCTTAGCAGGCTATATAAACAGTTAAATTTACAAAATAGATGTAAACTTTTACAGTTAATCTTTCTATAGTCTGTTCATTTTTTGCTCTAGGATTTCTGCCCATTTTCTGAAAATATAACAGCAATCTGATGCAGTGAGACAATCTGAAGCCAACTTACCAGAACCAAACAAAACATACCATCAGGCCACAAAGGAACAATCACATTTTCCAAAGAAAACATTTAAAGAACTTGAATAATTGTTCATCTTTAAAACACACACAAAAAATAACTGGCTGATCTCCACACACAAATACATAGATTCACTTCTACACATATATGCAAACACACACATGCAGACACACATACCACTGCAGTTAAACCACATTAATAGAAAATCCTGCAGCCCAGGAGGTTTGGGCATCAAGTTACCTGTTGCATTTTCTTATATTCGCCCACTCTGGCATAGGCCATGAAGAGGTGAGAGTGATATTCCTCACTATTGGGAACTTTCTTCACAGCTGCCTCATAAAGTTTTGTGACTAACTCCGCTAAAACAAAGAGAAAGAGAATTTTCTTTAATTACTGAAGTATAACAAATCTTAACAGCATTTAATTTTTTTCCTATTTGGAGGAAATAGATGTCTCCTATCATTAAGGAAGGAGAAAGTATTTGCTTTGCCTCATCTGCTCATTACTCTTACCTTGCTTAGGTGTTTTCCGATGAAGCATGGAATAGGTCAGGCCTCCCCATGACGTTTACAATGTACAAGACCCTCCAGGATCTATCTAGCCTTTCTATCTTCTTCCAAACTCTTCCCTCCTGCACTTTATGCTCTAGCTACATCAAACTACTTGTAGTTCCACTAGATTCCCTGTGCTGTATCAGACCTGCATGACTTTAACACTGTTCCCTCTGCTTGGATTCCCTTTTCCTCTCTTTTCTACTGAGTGAACATCATCCAAGACCCAGTTCAAATGTAATCCTTTCCCTGAACACGATCTCTGCTCCTCCATCCCAGTTTGTACACTGCTTCCTTCTGCCATCTTTAAATCTTTTAAATAACGCTCTTATACAATTTATTAATATATAATGCAACATACTATCTATTGATCTGTTTCCTCATAGACTATGAGTAACATGAAAGCAAAGAATACCTTTCATCTTTGACTGATACAATATTTGTCACAGAAAAACATTCAACCAATACTTGTAGGACAGATAATTTTTTTTTTGAAATGCTGGGAGAGAATCCATATCCCTAAATCAACATAATCCCTAAATAATCAGATATAATACCTCAACTCTTAAGTTTTATCTTCCATAAGAATGAAACACAAAATTGAACTATAAAATAACATTTTCTGCCTGCTAGGTTGGCAAAAAATTTATTTTATTTTTTTCAGTTTTACTGAGAAACAATTGACAAAAGCTGTATATTTTTAGGAGTACAACATGATGGCTTGATGGCAAAATTTTTTAAGTCTAAGAATACCAATGACGGGACTTCCCTGGCGGCGCAGTTGTTAAGACTCCAAGCTCCCAATGCAGGGGGCCCGGGTTCAATCCCCAGTCAGGGAACTAGATCGCACAGGCATGCTGCAACTAAGAGCTCACATACCACAACTAAGGATCCCACGTGCCGCAACTAAGGAGCCAGTGAGCTGCAACTATGGAGCCCGCCTGCTGCAACTAAGATCCAGAGCAAATAAATAAATAAATAAATATCACATTAATTTAAAAAAAAAAAGAATACCAATGACAAGCATGTGGAACTCTGATACACTGCTAGTGGGAAGGTAAATTTAGAAGATAAGTTGACACCATGTTTATCTTTAAGCTGAACCTACCCTATGACCTAGCACCTCCACTCTAGATTCTAGTGTAGTCAACCAGTGAAGTATACTGTGGCAGTAAACATGAATTAACTACAACCACTTGGAAATTAGATGAAAAGTGCGTGTCACAGAAAACGTACAGCATGAATCCATTTATGTTAAGTCCAAAATAAGTGAAACTAATAATGTATTACTTAGAAAAACAAATGTGATAAAGATTTAAAGACAAGCAAGAGAATAAAAAATATTCAAGATAGCAAATCCCTCTTAGGAAGTTAAAGGGGAAATGAGATTGATGAAGGACACACAGGAAGTCTTCTTAGTACAGACATACCTCATTTTATTGTACTTCCCTTTACTGTGCTTTGCAGATATTGTGTTTTACAGATTGAAGGTTTGTGGCTACCTAGCAACTAAGCAAGTCATTAGCACCATTTTTCCAACAGCATTTGCTCACTTTGTGTCTCTGTGTTACATTTTGGTAATTCTCACGATATTTCAAACTTTTTCATTATTATTGTATTTGTTATGGTGATCTATGACCAGTGATCTTTGAAGTTACTACTGTAATTGCTTGGGGGCACCACAAATCACAACCATATAAGACCCTGAACTTAATCAACAAATATGTGTGTGTCCTGACTGCTCCACTATCTGGCCGTTCCCATCTGTCTCCCTCTCCTCAGGCCTCCCTATTTTTTGAGACACAACACTGAAATTAGGCCAATTAATAACCCTACAATGGCCTCAAGTGAAAGGAAGAGTGCCACATGTCTGGCACTTTAAATCAAAAGCTAGAAATGATTAAGTGTAGTGAGGAAGGCATGTCGAAAGCCAAGACAGGCTGAAAGCTAGGCCTCTTGTGCCAGTTATCCAAGTTGTAAATTCAAAGGAAAAGTTCTTGAAGGAAATTAAAAGTACTACTCCAGGGAATTCCCTAGAGGTCCAGTGGTTAGGACTCCGACCTTCCACTGCAGGGAACACAGGTTCAACATCTGTTCAGGGAACTAGATCTCACAAGCCATGAGGCACGGCCAAAAAAAAAAAAGTACTACTCCAGTGAACACATAAATGATAAAAAAGTGAAACGGAGAAAGTTTTAGTGGTCTGGATAGAAGATCAAACTAGCCACAATATTCCCTTAAGCCAAAGCCTGACCCAGAGCAAGACCCTGACTCTCTTTAATTCTATGAAGGCTGAGAGAACCGGGAAACCAAAAAATTCATATGACTCACTTTACTGCAATATTTGCTTTAATGTGAAACCAAACCCACGATACCTCCAAGGTATGACTGTACTGATAATGCTCTATTTCTTAAATTGGGTGGTAGGTTTATGAATGTTCATTTATTCCAAATCAAATGTTCTAGTGCTACATAAAACATATTCTTCTATAATATGTATTACTAAAGATATGTATTTCATAATAAAATATTTAAGAAATCAACAATGAAAAACTTTATTTATAGATGAAACTAGGCAGACTACCTAGGATATGCTTAGAAATAATCTGGCAGGCAGAGGGGTATACATAAAATTGATCATGTCTCAATAACTGCTGAAGGTGAGAAATGGACACAAAGGGATTTATTATGCTATTCTCTGTTTCTATGTTTGAAGTTTTCCATATTAAAAAGTGGAAAAAAAAGCAACTCTTTCATTTAGCAAATCAAAATGTCATAAATGAAATTCAAGTCCTCATTCCAATCCAAGGATCCTAATACATGTAAAATATCCACTCTGCCTACAGCCTTTGCAAGCCATGGTTAATGCATTTTTTACCTGTTGCTATCCATCAAATCATGAGTGATAAGTAAATCGGACAAACAGAGAACTCAGAAATACCCAAAAAATTAAGCACAGTTTTAAAGACAATGAAAAGAAAGAAACATACGTCGATGCATCTCCCGGTAAAGAATGGTCAGTGCCTGCAGTGAGTTGTCGTCTGTGGGTTCAAGGGCTGCCACCTCCTGCGCCAAGGTGAAGGCTTCCTCTTGCTTTCCAGTTCTCTGTAAACCAATTGCTTTTAAAACCTGATAGAAAGAAAAGACAAATCAGTTTTAAAAGGACAGAAAAGGAAATATGAACCAAAGAAAGACAATTTGAAATCACAAAATAAGTTATAAGGTATGCCTAGGTTGTGAATCAACTATTTTACTAAAAATATCAGCAAATAAAGATTATTGCCAGGGCTTCCCTGGTGGCTCAGTGGTTAAGAGTCTGCCTGCCAATGCAGGGGACACAGGTTTGAGCGCTGGTCCGGGCGGATGCCACATGCCACGGAACAACTAAGCTCATGCACCACAACTACTAAGCCTGCGCTCTAGAGCCCGCGAGCCTAACTACTGAAGCCAGCGCCTAGAGCCCGTGCTCCGCAACAAGAGACACCACCGCAATGAGAAACTTGAGCACCACAACAAAGAGTGGCCCCCACTCGCCACAACTAAAGAAAGCCCATGCAGCAACGAGGACCCAACACAACCAAAAATAAATAAATAAATAAAAATAAAGTTCCCTTAAAAAAAAAAAAAAGATTATTTCCTATTTCAGTCATATTAAGAATGCACAAAACAAAAAGAATGCACAACATTGCTTAAAAGGACTTTGTGGGGTGGGGGGGGGAAGGACTTTGTGAAAATAAAATAATTAAATTAGATAAGTCATGTCCAAAAAAACAAGCAGCTAGCTTTTAATTAAATACTCTTTATGGCATTTCATTTAAGTGATCAGGCAAATAAATGGCCTAAAAAATACTCTGAAAAACACAGTCACTAAAGAGATTAAACACCTCTTCCCTTTAAAGATTACAGTACATAACCCACCAAATATAAGTAACTCAAGGGCAAATGAACTTACCTTAGCACAATGAAGATCCTTATGCTTTTTCAACAATTTATCTGCTTGCTGAATTGCCATTTTATTATTACCATTATCAAGATAATCTATGAAAACAGAAATTATGAGTTATTATATTCCTTCAAAAACAAATATGAAAAATGCATAGGCTAGTATCAGCTGTTTCAGAAAGTATCCTAACTCGGTATTAAAAACACCTTGGAGCTGATTTTAACTCTAAATGGCTAGGATGGTCCAGAACACAATCTTAAATTTCTATAGTCATCTCTCATCCAAGAGCAATATAATCCAGTTATACTAATCCTTAATGAAGATTCAAGACCAAATATATTTAGATGATAGATGACACTAATATTTTTACCTATGGGAAACAAATGGGTTTACTTGCACAAAAATTAAAATATCTAAAAAAAAAAAAAACCTTTATTACATTCAAGCTTCAAATCTACCAAATGGACCATGTTCCCTCAATAAAATGTTCAGTGAATCTTACTATGCCACAGAGTTAAGAATAATTCTTCGAAGAAAAAAATAAGAACAGTGAGTGGGGGAGTAAATCCAGCAGTATCAGGAGTAGACAAGGATGCAGGGAAAGCAGCACTTTCATACGCTCTGGTTGAAATAGAAACTAGCACTGACTTTGAAGAAACAGTGACTTCTAGGTTCCCTAAGCTATGTGTCCATTCCAAAATTCAAGGCATATGGAGACCTGCTATAAAATTGTGTTAAGGAAGAAAAGCAATCAATTATTATTCAAAAATCTAACAAAAGCAAAGATTAATTTTCAGATGAGAGGATCTGAAAGAAAATGATTAGTGTTTTAGATGGGAAACGGTGGTAGCTGTCAATTCTATATATAGAAAGATGACTAAACACAGGCCAGTCCACAACCTACTACTACTACCAAGTCCCTCTTTGCTCATCAAGGTCCCAAATCAGCATAGGGACAGACAAAACATAAACAACTCAAATTAATCTGTGGACCAAATGCTGGTGAGGACATGGAGCAAAAGCAGCTCTCATTCACTGTTAGTGGGAATGTAAAATGGCACAGCCACCTTGGAAGACTGTTTGGCAGTTTCTTAAAAAATTAAACATACTCTAACCATATAATCCAGCTCCTTGTTATCTACCCAAATGAGCTGAAAACTTACTTTCACACAAAAATCTGCACGCAAATGTTTATAGCAGCTTTATACAAAATTGCCAAAACCTGGAAGGAACCAAGATGTTCTTCAACAGGCAAATGGATAAACAAACCGTGGTATATCCATCCATACAATGATAAATTATTCAGTGATAAAAAGAAATGAGCCCATGCGCCACAACTACTGAGCCTGTGCTCTAGAGCCTGTGAGCCACAACTACTGAGCCCACGTGCCACAACTACTGAATCCCACGGGCCTAGAGCCTGTGCTCCACAACAAGAGAAGCCGCCACAATGAGAAGCCTGCACACCACAACAAAGAGTAGCCCCCACTCGCCACAACTAGAGAAAGCCTGCATGCAGCAACAAAGACCCAACACAGCCAAAAATAAATAAATAAATTTATTTTTAAAAAAAAGAAAAGAAATGAGCTAGCAAGCCACAAAAAAATATAGGGGACTCTTAAATACATATTGCTAAGTGAAAGAAGCCAACATGACAAAGCTACATACTATACGATTCCAAGTGTATGACATTCTGGAAAAAGCAAAATTATAGGCAGAGTAGAACAATCAGTGGTTGCCAGGAGCTGGGGGAGGGATGAATAGGTGGAGAACGGGATTTTTCAGGGCAGTGAAACTATTCTGCATGATACTGTAATGAAGGATACATGTCATCATACCTTTGCAAAATGCATAGAATGTGCAACACACAGAATGAACCCTAATGTAAACTAGTAAACTATGGACTTTAGTTAGCAATAACATATCGTATTGGCTCAGCAACTGTAGCAAATGCACCACACTAATGCAAGTGTTAATAACATGGGAAACTGGGGGAGAAGAGAGGTGTGTGGGGGTGAATAGGAAGGAACTCTGTACTCTCCACTCCTTTTCTGTAAACTTAACCTAAAACTGCTCTAAAAAAATAAAGTCAATTAATTAAAAATATATATCTAATAAAAGCAAAGATTCATTTCTAGAAAAGGAACGTGAGAGTGTTATAAATGGGAAATAGGGTGGTAGATGTAGACTTGAAATACAGAAAGATGACTGAACTCAAGCTAGTTCACAATCTACTACTACTATTGGTCCCTCTTTGCTCATCAAGGTCCCAAGTCAGCAACAGGGACAGAGGAGGCACAGACAACTCAAGATCATCTATGGCCCTGGTGGCCCAGGGCCAAATAACAGAAATACACTATCATTTTACCTAACAGTTTCAATTTTTCTCCTATGAATACTTTATCACAACCTTTAACAGACAGCTACGTGAACACATGAGTTTCATCTCTTTAGTTTTTCTTCAATGCACCTAATGTTGATGAGCACCAATAATGCTAGGTAAAAAGATTAAGAAGCCTTACTCTGGAGGGAATCACAATCTAGAAAAGATCAAAGACTTAACACTCAGGTAGAGAGATTAGAGAATCACAGAAATCACAATCTTGGCCTGAATACCCAAATATCTAATACCAGTTTTCTTAAGTCCTCATCTCAGCCGACAGACCACCATTTGTTCTTACAGAATATCTGACAGAGACATTTCAGCTCAATAAATGATACCTTCTCTTCCTAATAACTTGGTGCTGATCTCATGCTGAGTGAGTTCTAAGTCACGTCTGACTCAGTCTTCTTGCAAGACTCCAGGTTCACAAAACATATCTTGAAGTCTTCTCAAAGAGCAGGTATCTTTGATGAAACCCCAGCTCTGAGGGTCTGCCCATAGATGGACCAGGCCAGAGGTTAGGACTACAAGGATATTGAACTTTTCCCTCTGTTGTTGACAAGGCCCTGATATATAAATACACTGCACCCATGCCCTCTTCTGTGGGCATGGTTTCCACAGACTGCTGAAGGGGTAGAATTGGATGAGCATGTCTAGATCATGCAACTGAAGTCTAATGGAGTGGACATTTGACCCAAACTGGGTAAATCAAGTTTCTTCCTGGTAATTTGTAATTACAACACTGAAATCTGGAATCAGAAAGCTATGGACAGACTTCCCTGATGGCACAGTGGATAAGGCTCCACGCTCCCAATGCAGGGGGCCCGGGTTCGATTCCTGGTCAGGGAACTAGATCCCACATGCATGCTGCAACTAGGAGTTCGCATGCCACAACTAAGAAGCCCACATGCCACAACTAAGGAGCTGGCAAGCCGCAACTAAGGATCCCACATGCTACAACTAAGGAGCCCACCTGCCACAACTAAGACCCAATGCAACCAAATAAATAAATAAATATTAAAAAAAGAAAAGAAAAGAAAGCTATTTGGAAGTGGCAGCTCCAGAATCTCCATTTGGAAGGAGCCTTGGGAGATGCAAGTTAGTTAATGGGGAGTGAAAAAAAGGAGTTATCTCTTGACTCTTCATTCATATAACATTTATAAAAGAACAAAGAACGTCAATTATCTTTATCAAAAAATTGGGGGAGGGGCAGTGCTGATTAAGCTTGTGGGGGGAGGCTAATGACCTCTCCTTACTCTATTCTCAGCTTGGTGTGGCCACAAAGCCAACATGTTGGGCCCCAGGTAAACTGATGAGTAAGCAGAAAAAACCAGTTTGAAGAACCTAGCAGAGAAAAGAAGAGCCACAAACAGATAAGAGCAGAGATGAGCATCTGAGAAAGAAGCTTCAGATCCTGACAGCTTTCCAGTTTCCATCAGGCACTAGAACACTGCATTCCCGCCCTAAGCTCCCACAAGGGTTTATAAACAACCTCCCTCTACTTGAGCTTGTGTCAAAGGGTTTCTGTTCCTTGCACCCAGAAGAGTTTTAATTTTAACTAAGACACCCCACCACATTTAGACTGCTGTCAAGGTCCCCCTTCCTGGACACCTAGGTGATTGCTGATTAATTGGTTGCTGAGGCTTTTGGGAAAGTTTACTTCCATTTTACATTGCTGACTTTGTAATATAAATTATGTAGTCAGGGCTTCCCTGATGGCGCAGTGGTTAAGAATCTGCCTGCCCATGCAGGGGACACGGGTTCGAGCCGGGTCTGGGAAGATCCCACATGCCGTGGAGCAACTAAGCCCGTGCACCACAACTACTGAGACTGCGCTCTAGAGCCCACAAGCCACAACTTTTGAAGCCCGCACGCCTAGAGCCCGTGCTCCGCAACAAGAGAAGCCACCGCAATGAGAAGCCCACACACCACAACGAAGAGTAGCCCCCACTCTCAGCAACTGGAGAAAACCCAAGTGCAGCAAAAGACCCAATGCCGCCAAAAAATTAAATAAATGAATAAGTAAATTTATTTTAAAAATAAATAAAATAAATTATGTAGCCCTTGGAGAAAACAGGCCAATAAAAATGATACCCTAAGTCTGTTTTTTAGCCTTTTTAAAACTCACTCAAGGGTAACTGTGGCTTGACCATGAGGACTGGTATTGTTCCCTTAATATGAGGAGTAAGCCAAGTCAGCCGTCCACAAATCAGGCATAGGAAATAATAAGATGATGATGTATCAGTTAAAGCAGTGTTTTTCAAAGCATGGTTATCACTCCAACTAAAATGTTTTTAAGTGGTCCTTGCAGGCAGCACTAGATAACACGGATAGTGAGAAAACTGACCTTTTGTAATATTTCCCTTATATTAAGGAGATAGTCTCAGTTTGGTATCAGCCTGTCATTTCTTTAACACTTGCTGATGCCTTTTTTTTTAATGGAAAAGGAACAGGTCTGATTTAGAGTTTCTCAACTATCAGAAACTAGTTAAGACCTTAATAACATTGTTTTGTTTTCACTGTGTGTACTTAATTTTATGGTTTTGTTTTCTCAGGGCAAGTGACAGGTATTCCACTGATGGTAATGATACATATTATTTCTATTTTTAATTTTAAAAATTTATTTATTTTTGGCCACGCAGAATGTGGAATCTTAGTTCCCTGACCACGGACTGAACCCACACCCCCTGCAATGGAAGCGAGAGTCCTAACCACTGGACAGCCAGGGAATCCCTCCCACTGTCTCTAAAACAAACTTCAAAATCCTTAAAATGGCTTACAAAGTTGAGTCCCTCTACCTCTGTAGCCTCATCTCACCCTTCTCTACATTCCAACCACACAAGTCTTTTCTTAGGTCATCAAGTACATACTCTCTCTATCTTTCTTACACACTCTGTCCATCACTCCTTTCCATCTGATCACCTGACTAACCTCTGCTCTTTTTTCTTTTCCAAAGTAAAATGTCACTTCCACAGAGAACCTTTTCTTGAAATGTTCCCAACAGTCGAGATGCCATAGTGTGTGCTCTCACGGTAACCGGTACTTTTCCTTCAAAGTCCTTAACACAAATGTAATGATTATGTATACTATTGTTTAAAAAACCTCTTGAGACTACAAGCTCCCTGAAAGCAGAAATCATGTCTGTGCTGTCTGGTACTCTCTCATTCCCTGAATCTACATTGTGCCTAGCACATATCAGGCTCTCAATAAATAAGCTGAATGAAGAAAGGAATACATAAATGAACAAACTGTATAGGAAAAAAAGTCTTCTAGAAATTGAGTAGTCTATCAGGGGAGTGAGAGATATATACATACAAAGTGACCACAACAGGATGTTCAAAGAACCAATTATTAGTGATGGCTTCCTGCTATTAAGTTAGATTTTTTAGTCTTTTCAATTAATTTCTTAGGGGACTCCCCTGGTGATGCAGTGGTTAAAAAATCCGCCTGCCAATTCAGGGGACATGGGTTCAATACCTGGTCCAGGAAGATCCCACGTGCTGCGGAGCAACTAAGTCCATATGCCACAACTACTGAGCCTGCGCTCTAGAGCCTGCGAGCCACAACTACTGAGCCCGAGTGCTGCAACTACTGAAGCCCGCATGCCTAGAGCCCGTGCTCCACAACAAGAGAAGCCACCGCAATAAGAAGCCCGCGCACCACAACAAAGAGTAGCCCCCACCTGCCACGACTAGAGGAAGCCGGTGTGCAGCAACGAAGACCCAACACAGCCAAAAATAAATTAATTAATTAATTAAGAAAAAAACCCCAGACATTTAAGAGTGAAGACAGAGGGAACACAAATTTATTGGGTGTCTACTCAAAACCCAGCAAGGTACCGTTAGCAACTCCATATTACAGAAGAGGCTCAGGGAGGTAGGTTAATTGACAAAATCATAGCAGAGAGTGAAACCCAGCTCAGTCTGGCTCTGAAGGTCTGCACCCTTCATTGCCTCAATTTCTCTAGACAGAACTCTTAGAGCAAGAAACTATATAAGTACAGATAGCTCATTGATCCTAAGGAGACAAAGAACAAATTTGAAATTTATTTTCCTTTTCTTTACTACCTTGCCACAATCCAATCACTTCAGTGAACACACAAAAAACATACCCCAAATGGCCAACTGGTTTCTCCTAATTCTCACGAAGATACTAAGTGCAGTATTTTTAATTAAAGTATTAATCAGATGCTCTGACAGAAGCAAGAGCATGAACAAAAGAATGAAAAGGAAGTATGCACCTTTAAAACCCGATTTACACCCACCATCAGGCGTGCACTGGGGTAGTTCCAGCACTGACTGCCTCAACACCACCAGGCTAAGCCTGCTGCATTTGGTCTTGGTAAATCATCCCAAACCAAATGTGTTCCCTGGCCATCTGCCCTGCTGAGAAGGCTGTGCGCCAGTCATCACTGTTTATTAGGGGGAAAGAACATGGACAAGAATATTCTGCCCTCAGGGAAATGTTTCAAACACTCGGTTTACATCTGAGCAATTTTTTAGTAAGAGCTGGACTTAGGTGCCAGAAAGGCAACAAGAAGCCCACGCACCGCAACGAAGAGTGGCCCCACCCCCCCACCCCCACCCCCCGGCTCAGAGCAGCTAGAGAAAAGCCCGCGCGCAACAACGAAGACCCAACATGGCCAAAAATAAATAAATAATTTTTTAAAATAATAAATAAATTTATATAAAAAAGAACGTTATCTGAATGAAACCATACAGTATCTGATCTTTAAAAAAAGTTATGTCTTAAATAATAAAAATAATACATGTCATAGTAAAAAAAAAAATCCAATAGTTCATACAAGTATAACATGAAAAGAATTATCAGTCTCTTATCTTGCCCTATGCTCACACTACCCTCTACTCTATGCATTCTTCCAGGAATGTTCTGTGCATTAACATCTGTCTTTTTAAGTTTAAAATGTTTTTAGAATTTAAAAGTCTAAGAGCTTTTTAAACGGTCATAATTTCAGAACAGGAGAAAACAGGTTGTGCCAAGTGACTTTTCTACAGAAAGGCAAGATAATCTTCACTCACCAAGATGCCCTGCCCCGGCCGGGCAAAGGACAAGACTCACTGAGCTAACACGGCCCAACAGAAGGCTCAGAATACATACAACATCTGACTGAAGACCTGGGAAGTTCTAATAACGAACTATAACAGAATAATTACCTGGAGTCTGGCCACACATGGGAAGGGAAATGTCCTAACACACCAAAGAAGTGACTATCATTCAGGAAACACAGCTGGGAAATATGTTACACCTGATTCAGGCTAGAGCAAGACTGCAAGTCAGGAACCATCAAGGACCTACTGTATAGCACAGCAAACTCTACTCAATATCCTGTGATAATTTATATGAAAAAAGAATCTAAAAAAGAGTGAGTATATGTATATGTGTAACTGAATCTCTTTGTTGTACACCTGAAACTAACACAACGTTGTAAATCAACGATACTCCAATAAAATTTAAAAAATAAAATAAGTATTAAAAAAAAAAAGACTGCAAGTCAGTAACACAGATTAGAACAAAGGATCTTGTGCCATAAAAGTAAATGTGTGTGTGCGTGTATTCTAAAGACTATGGAACTTTGAAACCTCTATTTTTATTTTGCAATTCCTGCATCCTATAAAAAAAATTTTAATAAATGAATTTTTTATACTTTTTTATACAGAAATTCTTATTTATCTATCTATCTATTTATTTATTTATGGCTGTGCTGGGGCTGTGCACAGGCTTTCTCTAGTTGCGGTGAGTGGAGGCTACTCTTCGTTGCGGTGCGCGGGCTTCTCATTGCGGTGGCTTCTCTTGCTGCGGAGCACGGGCTCTAGGTGCGCAGGCTTCAGTAGTTGTGGCTTGCAGGTTCAGTAGTTGTGGCTCGCGGGCTCTACAGTGCAGGCTCAGTAGTTGTGGCGCACGGGCTTAGCTGCTCTGTAGCATGTGGGATCTTCCCAGACCAGGGATTGAACCCGTGTCCCCTGCATTGGCAGGCGGATTCTTAACCACTGCGCTACCAGGGAAGTCCCCTATAAAATTTATTAAGTGCCATACCTGACCATCTTCCAACTCTACCCATCCCCTAACCACTATAAACATTTTAAAACAATAATGGTAGAAGAAAGCACTAGGGCTCACCAAGTCACATGAGGATACAACATCTGTTCAGAACCACATAGCACAAGAGAATAATTTTAGCAAAAGGAGAAAGAATAATAAAGTAGGTGTTCTGGAAGGTCAAGGTGGTTTTCAAAAACCAAAAATGCACTACCCAAACTTACCAATTTATGAGTAAAGAGAAGCACTCTGAAGATGTTCAACTAATCAACTAGCTATTTCATACCTAGACACCAAAAATAGAATTTCAACCCACCATAATTTCACAATTAATGACCCTGTCCACTTCTATCCTCAACAGTATCAGCAAGAGCTGAGGTCATAGGCAAAGTTTCTAACAGCTGTAAAATCCTAAACCTTGGCAATATAAATAATGCTGCATAAAGATCGTGATGCTGTGGGATCTGAACTCAGTGAAAGGCTGAGCTCTCCAGTCGGAATGCCTGTGTTCAAATCCCAGCTCTACAGTTTACTAGCTGCAATTCTGAGCAAGTTAATGTCTGGCATTCAGTTTACTACTATGCTCACAATAATCTTATCTACCTAATAGGACAGTTAGCACACAAATAAGCACTCAGTCAACACTGAGTGTTGTTGAACTTTTGGCTGGTGGGCAAGCACCACCATGCATAAGCATGTTCATCTGTCAGCTAATGAAGGTCTAAATTCAAGAACGACAGTGGTTTAGGGATACTAATATATTTAAACACAAAAGCAGAGGCTGTCCCAAAGTCTAGAGGTCAAAAGTCAAAAGTGCTGAAGTCAAGGTCAGTCTTTCTTTTCCTATTTCTGTCAGTTTATAATAATTGCCTTGGAATTCCTAAAGAAAGTATTTTCTTATCTTCTTCCCATGTAACTATAACAAAAGCTATATAATTCTGGCTTCAGTTTTGAGAATATGACCTATCACATCTGTTTAACATATCCTGATGTTTACCAGCATGAAACGGACTAGAGGTTTTCCTTATTGGATAGTTTCAAAACATTATTATTTCTAAGTGACTTATGGGACCCCAAAGGCATTTTCTTTGGTCCTCAAGAATAATTTTAGAAATCCAATTATTCCTAAAAGTTAAAAAAGAAAAAAATCTACAGGCAGCTGCTGCAGAGAGCTGTAACCAGCCACCAATTGTGAACCCTGGATTCAGTTCTTACCCTCAAGCACCCTTACATATGTCATCTCTGCCCTTTAAAATGTATACTGGAGGGCATGAGAATATGTAGCCCTGGGAAAATGGAAATCCACCACTCTCCACCTACATGATCTTTGGCAAGTCAGTGTCTCCAGCTCAAAGTGAGGTGATTTCTAGCACAGTGGTTAAAAGAGTAAGCCTGGGACATTCCACAGGGGTTAAGATCCTAGCTTCATGTTAGCTGAGTGACCTTAGACAAATTACACATCAGTAAAGCCCCAGTTTTCTCATCTGTGGAAAGAAAAGGGGGAGAGAGAGGGAAGTGGGACTGGGGGGAAGTAGCCACCTACGAAGAATGTGTGAAGATTAAATACTTAAGACCAAGGACAGTGACTGACATAATTAGCAGTCTATACATACACATTAGCTATTATTATTATTTCTCACCTCACAAGGTTGTTGTTGAAATGAGATGCAAGAGCAAAGCATCATACAAATTACAAAAAGCACTACCAATTGTACCAGAAACATAGTTATTACCCCCTTCCAAAAAAGTTAAATGATCTCAGCTATTGCGAAGAAGCCCCCATTTAGTAACATCCACACTACAAACAAGAGATCTAATTCTGCAAAAACCACTGAACTTGAAGCCTTCCTCACCATGAACTGAGCTAGACCAAGACCACACAACCATCTAAGAGGAAAGGAAATACAAAAGGGACCACTATCAAATTATTGAACAACTTGGTTACTGAAGAGGTATTTCTCCCTGACTCAAATGTGTGATTTTTCACAACCGGGATAGCAGAATGCCATCAAGATCTTAAAGCCTGAGGGTTGAGGTCAACGTTATGGAAGGGGATCCACTTAGCACGCGGAAGACAAGCTGCAGAGAAAAACCAGAGAAGCTTCAAAAAAGAAAAGCCCTGCATGCCCCTCGACACGAGCTATTACAGTCGCTTCACCGCTATTTTGGGCCCAAGCCAACCCCCCCCCCCCCGCCTCGCCCCACCCCGCCCCCGCCTCCCACGTGTGCCCAGAGCAGCTGTTCCTCCGCCAAAGAGCACTGGATTGGGATCCTCAAATCCGGGCCTGCTCCAGACTAGATCTGGGTGACCTTGCGTCAGCCCCTTCCCCTCCCGGGACCTCTGTTTCTCCATGTGCCCCAAGTACAGTTAGTCAGACAACACTTTAGGCCCCGTTCCCACAGGTAAAAAGTCTTGAGCGGGGAATTTTCCCTCAAGTAGGATGTCCCACCCTCACGTCGGAGCCAGCTTCCACCTGCGGGCAGACCTCGGGTCTCCCTTGGCGTGGCCCCGACAACGTAGCCTGCGTGTAGCGCAGGTTTCTACGAGAGAAAGTGTCTCACAGGGCTCGCCTGTCAGGCCAGCTCTGCCGACCTGCCGCTGGCCTGACCGCGCCGCTGCCACCTCAGGGCTCAAGAAAGCCAGGCCGGCGCTTACGCGAGGCCCGTGGCTGCGGCCTAGAGGCCCGCGCGGCCCGCCCCCTGTGCCCGCCAGCCCTGCTCCCGGCCCCTCAGCGCTCCTCCCGGGCCTTTGCCCCGGGCTCCGCAGCCCTCGGCGCCTCTGGCTGGCAACCAGACTGGCCCCAGGTACTCACCGTAAATGGGCCGGAGGCGCCTGTCGTTAGGGTCCTGCACATGGCCCCGCGTCGCCATGATGACAAGCGCAGAACCGCAGTGCGCACGCGCGGGGCAGGCCCCCGAGAAGGGGCTGTTAAAGGGCCAGCTCCGATCTCTCTCTGTCGCAATGGTCGCGGGGTTGTGACAGAACGCGCCGGCACGGAAAGGGACGACACCCACACCGCAAACCCCCCCCCTCCCAGTTGTCACTTAAATGGATCCTTTTCTTCCCCTTTGCTGGTAGAATCAACCTAGCTGGTAGAAGCGGCCGTTGCTATTAAAATCCCTTCCGAGTCACATACTGGAGAGTGAGGAAAGGAGGGGAGAAAGTCTTGGTCAAAGTTAGGGCTCTGCTGCTCCTGCTTATCCTGTTTCTCCTCTGTGCTGTAGGACCAGTTAGACTTGTCTTTGTTTAATTGTTGAGGACCCGGGAACTCCTCTGGGAAGGTGACCCAGGGGGCAGCAGGGGACAGAGGTGCTGATCAACAGTAGAAATCTGCCAGAAAAGTTCAAGATCCCTTCACCCCTATCCCGGTGCTCAACCAACTAAGTAGAACTTTAGATCTATAGTAATCCAGTCAATTTATTTATCAATTATATCTCAATAAAACTGGAGGGGAAAAGTAATTCAGTCAGTATATGCCTAGACACTGTGCTGCAAGCTCCAAATGTATTATCTCATTAATATTCGTAACAACCCTAGTATCTCCCTAGGAGGTAGATTTTTTAAAATTTAATTTAATTTATTTATTTTTGGCTGAGTTGGGTCTTCGTTGCTGCGCGCGGGCTTTCTCTAGTTGCGGCGAGTGGGGGCTGCTGCTCTTCCTTGCAGTGCGCGGGCTTCTCGTTGCGGTGGCTTCTCTTGTTGTGGAGCACAGGCTCTAGGCGCACGCGCTTCAGCAGTTGTGGCTTGTGGGCTCAGTAGTTGCCACGCGAGGGCTCTAGAGCGCAGGCTCAGTAGTTGTGGCGCACGGGCTTAGCTGCTCCGAGGCATGTAGGATCTTCCCAGCCAGGGCTCGAACCCGTGTCCCCTGCATTGGCAGGCGGATTCTTAACCACCGCGCCACCAGGGGAGCCCCAATTTATTTATTTATTTATTTATTTTAGTATTTATTTGGCTGCACAGGGTCTTAGTTGCAGCACACGGAATCTTTAGTTGCGGCATGCGGGATCTAGTTCCTTGACCAGGGATGAAACCCGGCCCCCCTGCATTAGGAGCTCGGAGTCTTAACCGCTAGACCACCAGGGAAGTCCGGGGAGGCAATTTTATATAGATAGTGTGGTCAAGGATAGCCTAGCTGAAAAAGTGACGATTGTCAAAGACTTAAAGAAACTGGGAGAGAGAGGGAGCCAGGCAGGTGTGCCAGGCTCTGTGGGGTCATGACCTAAGGCCACACTAGTAACTGTGATTCAAACCTAGGTCCTTCTAGGGGCTTCCCTGATGGCGCAGTGGTTTAGAATCCGCCTGCCAGTACAGGAGACACGGCTTCGAGCCCTGGTCCGGGAAGATCCCACATGCCGCGGAGCAACTAAGCCCATGCACCACAACTATTGAGCCTGCACTCTAGAGCTTGCGAGCCACAACTACTGAGCCCGTGTGCCACAACTACTGAAGCCCACGTGCCTAGAGCCCGTGCTCCGCAGCAAGAGAAGCCACCGCAATGAGAAGCCTGCGCACCGCAACGAAGAGTAGCCCCCGCTCGTCGAAACTAGAGAAAGCCCACGCGCAGCAACGAAGACCTAACACAGCCATAGATAAATAGATAAATAAATAAATAAATAAACAAACCTAGGTCCTTCTAGTACAGAACCAGAGTTAACCCCTCCACTATGCTGTCTCAAACCCAGTAAATATCCCCAGTGTCAGCCTTGACCAGCTGGGGTTGACCCCTTTTATTTGTGTTCCATCCCTCTCCCTTTCTGTGTCTTTTAGGGTGTAAGAAAATGATTCTCCAACTTTAGTGAACACCTTGGGAAACTTGATAAACATGAGTTTCCTGGGTTCTACCCCCAGAGGTTCTAATTCGATCCGAGGACCCCTCTTTGAAAAGTAACTAACTAATGGATCTAAATGAAATGATTTTAGAATCCACCAGAAGAGCAAGTTAGAAATTGCTATTCAAATTTTAAATATACATCCCCAGGGGGAAAAAAAAAACTGTAATGTTAATAGTAGCAATAATGATAGTGTGTGTTTATTGAGCTCTTATTATGTGCCAGAAACTGTACTAAGCTCTTTTACATACATCATCTTATTTCATTCTCACAAACTGGTGGAATAGGTACTATTGTGATCCTCATTTTAAAATGAGAATTTTGAAGCATAGACATATTAGGTCATTTGCCCAAGATCACACAGTATTCTCTGGTGAAATTTGTGGTGGTCTCACTCCAAAATCCACACTCTTAGCAGTTAACACCAAAAGTATTACAGTGGTTACCTCTTAGGAGAGCAGATGTTTTCTCCTCTTACTTCATGCATAGCTGCACTGTATAATGAGCATTATTACATTTTTAATTTCTAAAAGGACTTTAAATTTCTGTTTACAAAAATCACACACACAAAAAAAGGTAAACAATGTCAAGCCTTTTGAGCCAAAATAAAATCCTTTTATTCCAAGGAGATAATCAGCAGACCACAGAAAAATATAAAATAGAGATTGTTTCCTAACAATCCTAAGGTCCTAACTATCCATCAAGAGGGACTGATGAAATAAATTATGATACACCATGAAATGGAAAAAGGCAGCCATTAAAATTAATGAAGTAGGGCTTCATTTATAGATATGGAAAGATGCCCATGACATATTGAGTTTATAAAGCAGGTTGTAGAAGAGTATGGATGGCATGAAAAAAAATTATGTGGACAGATAGCTATCTAGCTAACATAGACTAGATTTCCATGGTGGTCCAGTGGTTAAGAATCTGCCTGCCAATACAGGGGACACGGGTTTGAGCCCTGGTCTGGGAAGATCCCGCATGCCACGGAGCAACTAAGCCCGTGCGCCACAACTACTGAGCCTGTGCTCTAGAGCCCACGAGCCACAACTACTGAGCCCACGTGCTGCAACTACTGAAGCTCGCGTGCCTAGAGCCCATGCTCGGCAGCAAAAGAAGCCACCGCAAGGAGAAGCCTGCACACCTCAACGAAGAGCAGCCCCTGCTCGCCACAACTAGAGAAAGCCTGCGCCCAGCAATGAAAACCCAGCACAGCCAAAAATAAATAAGTAAATAAATAAATAAAAATTTAAAAAAATAAAATATTTATTTAAAAAAAGACAGATGTCATATATATCTAGAGAGAGATCTAAAAGGACATTTTCAAATGTCAAGCTTCCTCCTCTCTTAATGATGGAATTTAGGGGCCTATTAACTTAATTTTTTAAAACTTTTCCTTACTGTTTGAATTGTTTATAATTTTTTTTAATTTTAGTAGCAATGAGCACACCTAACATCAAGATTTTGGTTTCTAATACCACTCTCCAATGAAAGAAAACAGGGCTCCTTGGGGAAATGACTGATTCAAGGGCCGGGGCAGGAATATACCAGATAAGCTTGAAGCATCTTGTATTGACAGAAAGAAGGGAAGTGCTCAAAATATAAAAGGATGGAGGGGGGACATGTCAAAGGGATACAGGAGTCAACCTGAAAGTACTCCCAAGAGCCAAAACTAGAACTATTTGAACAAGAAAATAAATAACACAGTATTGGATTATAACCTAAAGTGTAAAATATGTAAACATACTAAGCCCATGCTGATATAAATGTTATCAAATAAATAAATGGAGGAGAAGAGATTCATTGTCCTTATAGAATTCCAAGCAATGTGTGTAGATACTCCTTGCTCCAGAAAGTGAAGCTTAACTTTTCCCTTCCCTCCTGAGTGTGGGCTCTAATTATTGACCAGTTTCCAAAGAGTTGAGTATAGAAAAGGAAAAGTAATAACTTCACAGCTAAGAAACCTGATAAGCACTACCTTAACTAAGGGATCAAAGTTAACATTACCAGTGAAAATTCATGTTGATATCATGTACCCCAATTTGAGGTGATGATAAAGGAACTTCACTTTTGTAGTATTTTTTCTGGAAAACCCATAAACCCAGACTAGTCATAAGGAAAACATCAAAAAAATCAAATTGAGTGACATTCTGACCAGTACCCTTCAAGACTGTCAAGGTCATGAAAAATAAACAATGAGAAACATTTACAGACCAGGGTTGTCTAAGGAGACATGACAACTAAATGTAATGTGATATCTTGGTTGGTATCCTGGGACAGAAAAAAGGGCATCAGTGGAAAAACAGTTGAAATTCAAATAAAGTCTAGAGTTTAGTTAATAATATTGTGCTAATGTTGGTTTCTTACTTTGATGACTGTACCATGGTAATATAAGATGTTAACGTTAAGGGAAACTGGTTGAGGAGTATATGAAAACTTTCTCTACCCTCTTTTCAACTTTTCTGTAAGACTAAAATTATTCCAAAATAAAAGATTTTTAAATGCATTTTTTAATGACCGGGGGGGGGCTTTTTTTTTTTTTAAAACAGATGCACCGGAAATTCTCATCCCAATTCTGTCCTGAGGCTAGCTGAAAGAGAAAATCCTGGAAGCAAAGTGCACAGAGAAATTCTCATCGAGACTGGGGATGGTTGGGGGATGGGGGGGTCCCTCCAATGAATCTATAATCTGTGATCATCATGGAAAATCCTTCCTAAGGCTGAGGAGGTTTTAAAATACCCCAGATAGAGAGCTTGGCATTGGGGGAAGTTCCTTCCCAGATCAGTGGTTCTCAAGGCACGGTCCCTGATCAGCAACATCAGCATCACCTGGGGACTTGGTAGAACCACAAATTATTAGGCACTACCCTAGACCTACTGAATCAAACACTCTGGGAGTGGGGCCCAGCAATCTGTGTCTTTACAAATCCTCTTGTGATCTGAATTCAGACAAAAGTTTCATTCTTCTGCTTTAGGTCAGAAGTGGGCAAATTATGACCCACAGGCCAAATCTAGCTTACTACTGTTTTTGTACAGCCTGTGAGCCAAGAATGATTTTTACATTATTAAATGGTTGGGGAAAAATAATCAAAAGAAGAATAATATTTCACAGCACGTGATAGTTACATAAAGTTCAGAGGTCAGTGTCCATAAGTAAAACTTTATAGAACACAACTATGCCCATTCATTTATGCATTGTGTGTGTTTGCTTTGGTGCTGCAGCTGCAGAACTGAGTAGCTGCAATAGAGACCATATTGCCCAGAAGGTTAAAATATTTACTACCTGACCCTTTACAGAAAAATTTTGCCAACCCCTGCTCTAGAATAATGGAAGCCGTCTAAATACTCCCAGAGTAATTGGGATTGACACATGTACACTATTGATACTATGTATAGAATAGATAACTAATGAGACCCTACTGTATAGCACAGGAAACTCTATTCAGTGCTCTGTGGTGACCTAAATGGGACGGAAATCCAAAAAAGAGGGGATATATGTATACGTACAGCTGATTCACTTTGCTGTACAGTAGAAACTAACACAACATTGTAAAGCAACAATACTCCAATAAAAATTAAATAAATAAATAAATACTCCCAGGGTGATAAATAAATAAATACCCACAGGGTAGAGTCGTCAGATAAAATATGATGCAATATTTGGGGCATACTTACACTAAAACGATATTCACTGTTTATCTGAAAAAAAATCACATTTAACCAGGTGTCCTATATTTTTTAAATTGAGGTGTGGTTGATTTACAATATTATACTAGATTCAGGTGCTCAGGTGTTCTGTATATTTATTTGCTAAATCTGGCAACCCTATCCCAGGGAGAACACCATGCTCCCAAAATCATGCTAACCAAAAAGAATGAAAGTCAGCAATGTAGCCAAAAATAAATTAAAAAAAAAAAAAGTCAACCTCCTCCCAAGGCTGTGTATACTGATCAAGTCTAAAGTGCCACCCCCAGTCCACCCCACCTCCCCACCCCCATCACTGTATCCCATTATCCTGTAGTATGTTCTTTATTACACTTATTATATAAATGTATCTTACATATCTTAAAAAAAAAAAAAAGAATGAAGGTCAGGAGCCTCCAGTAAGCTGACCCCAGGCTTGCTCTGAGGTGATGTGGCCAGGTAGGACCTGGCTGAGGTTGGGCTTGGAAAGGGGAGAGGTGGGAGGAGACATGGGGTTCATCTATGGTACAAGGGAAAGAGCCGATGAGTTACCTGAGTTTCAAGAATTTCCCAGAATGGAAAAATACAGCACCTTAAAGGGGGCACATACGAGGCTCCTGGCCAGGACTGTGGTTACTTAGCTATGTTCTTAGGTTACCTTTGATGGCCTGGCCCCAGAGGAATGCTGACACTTTTCACCCTGTTCCTGAACTTGGCAGGGCCAGAGCCTTATGGACCTACCTAACAGAGACCTCTAGATCCTTGAGTCACCGTTCTGGGTGGAGTATGTTTCCCTCCACCGTGAAAGCCTGTTTGGCATTCAAGCAAAATGAATGGGCCTTTCTCTTTTCTTATTCTTACCCCTTGTCCTCAGAAAATAAGGCTGAAGCAGTCACTTGGCTCTGGGCCTGTCCTTACCTGCTCCCTGGGAGGCAGCTTCCACACCCTTTGGCCTGAATCATTTCAGGTAACAAATGAGAGGACCCCCCCAAAGAAGCCAAGAACCTATCCTTCTTACTGTACATTAGAGCTGACATTATGGAAAAATGCTTGGTATACAACAGATGTTCATTATATAGTGGTTTCCATTTCATTGACTTAGAACAGGGGACCAAGCCCTTCATTCTTGTCCTATGTGGTGGCAGATTTGCTCTGGTGAGAAACTCTCTTGCTCACGAGCATCTTAGGCACACAGGTGCATTGTGCCAGTAGCTGGGGGACACAGGGCAGGGGATTGCATTACTTGGATATGGTGGTTGTGGGTATCTCCACTAGATGACTTTTCCAGTTTTTCTTTGTCTTTCTTTTTTTTTCCACCTTGATCCAATACCTAACCCTCCACAGAATAAACAGAACAGTGACATATTTCATAGTTTTCATGGTTGATTTCCTGCACTTTTGTGTGTGTGTGTGTGTGTGTGTGTGTGTGGAACTTACCTGACCAGGGATGGAACCGTGCCCCCTGCAGCGGAAGTGCCGAGTCTTAACCACTAGACCACCGGGGAAGTCCAGATTTCCTGCACTTTTGACAATAGAATAAACAGCAACTCTGGCTTTGAAATCAAACAGACTTCGGTCCAAATCTGGGCTCTGACATTTATCAGCTGTGTGATCCTAAGCAAGTGACTGAACATCTCTGAGCCTCAGTTTCTGCATTTGTAAAATTATGATAATAAAAGGACCTACTTCATAGGGTTGAGGGGAAGAATAAATGTCCATGCAAAGAAACAGGCAGAAAGAAAGCATTCAACAACAGTTATGTACTATTATTATCTTTAATATTAGTATTATTACTCCCTTCTGTTAAAACTGCAGAAATCACCTCCTGATACTTCAGAACACCAAGGAAGGAATTTTATCCAAGTCTGTCCACCAGGTGGCATATGAGTGCTAAATTGCCTAGGCCACTTTTGTACCAGAAGCATCTCATTTTAATTGTTTTTTTAAAAATAAAACGTAGCAAATATTTTTGTAAGCAATGTTATATATGTGTGTGTATATATATATATATATTTTTTTTTTTTTTTTTTTGGGCTGCGCGGCTTGTGGGATCTTAGTTCCGCGACCTGGGATTGAACCTCCTCGCCCCAGCAGTGAAGCACGGGGTCCTAACCACTGGACCACCAGGGAATTCCCTATATCTTTATAATCTTTATACTCAACTTTATTGAAGTGTTATTTACATACCATAAAATTCACTCGTTTCAAGTGCACAATTCAATGATACTTTACTACATTTTGACCAAGTTGTGCAACCATTGTAATAGTTTAATTTTGGAACATTTACATCACCCTAATATCCCTCTATAAGCTATATTTCCTAACTTAAAAAATTATGAAATGTTTGGGAACTTCCCTGGTGGTCCAGTGGTTAAGAATCTGCCTTCCAGGGCTTCCCTGGTGGCGCAGTGGTTGAGAGTCCGCCTGCCGACGCAGGGGACACGGGTTCGTGTCCCGGTCCGGGAAGATCCCACATGCCGCGGAGCGGCTGGGCCCGTGAGCCATGGCCGCTGAGCCTGCGCGTCCGGAGCCTGTGCTCCGTCCGCAACGGGAGAGGCCACAACAGTGAGAGGCCCGCGTACCGCAAAAGAAAGAAAAAAAAAAAAAAAAAAAGAATCTGCCTTCCAATGCAGGGGACTCAGGTTCGATCCCTGGTTGGGGAATTAAGATCCCACGTGCCGCGGGGCAACTAAACCTGCATGCTGCAACTAGAGAAAAGCCCGTGTGCCTCAACTACTGAGCCCGTGCACTCTGGAGCCCAAGAGCCACAACTAGAGAAGCCCGCAACAAACAGCCTGCACGCCACAATGAAGACCCAGCACAGCCAAAAAAAAAAAGTACAATAAAAAATTATGCAATGTTTCAAAATCTGTAAAAGTAAATAGAATAATAACCATGCGTGCATATCACACAGGTCTAACAAATGTTACATTTTATAAGCATAGACTTGATACTGCAGGTACATTTCTGCATCTCCTCACCTCCCTGCCTCTCCAGAAATAGCTAGTATTCTGCTATTAGCCAGTGTCCTTCCTTCTATGTTTTAATATTTTTATTGCATGTGTATGTATCCATAAACAATATATGATAGTTTTGTTTCCTTTAAAATTTCCATAAATGTTATCATATTATTTATAGAAAAGTTTTTTTTAACCTAATATTGGGTAAATATTCTCTAATTTCACCTCACAAAAGTTGTATCAGTTTGCATTCTCACAACCAGTGTGTGAAAACTCCAGTTTCCCTTGCCAACACAGTGTGCTCTCAAAGTTTTATCTTTTATCTTTGACAATCTCATAGTGAAAAATGACATCTCAGTATAATTCTAATTCATGTTTCTCAGGTTATGAATGATACCTAGCGTATTTTAATCTATTAAAGATCAATTTGTAATTCATTTACTTTTATCAATCTGGTCATGTCCTTTGGCCTTTTTTTTTCAGTTTGTCAGACTTTTCTTATTAATTTATAGTCACCCTTTATATACTAAGGAAATTAACCTTATGCCATAAACAGGTGTTTCAAATATTTTTTTCCAGTGTATTGTTTGCCTTTTGACTTTTGGGATACAGGGGCAGGGCTTGCAATGAGAAAATGTTTTATTTTTTTCAGGCTTTTCCTACCCCAATATTATTTTTAAGTTACGAATTCTAGTATTTTTTTATTATTTTTTAATTTATTTATTGGCTGCGTTGGGTCTTCATTGCTGCGTGCAGGCTTTCTCTAGTTGTGTCAAGCAGGGGCTACTCTACGTTGCGGTGCGCAGGCTTCTCATTGCCGTGGCTTCTCTTGTTGTAGACCACAGGCTCTAGTCATGTGGGCTTCAGTAGTTGTGGCACATGGGCTCAGTAGTTGTGGCTCGTGGGCTCTAGAGCACAGGCTCAGTAGCTGTGGAGCATGGGCCTAGTTGCTCCACGGCATGTGGGATCCTCCCGGACCAGGGATCGAACCCGTGCTCCTGAATTGGCAGGCAGATTCTTAACCACTACACCACCAGGGAAGTCCCCGAATTCTAGTATTTTTGTGGTTTCATTTTTAACATTTATATCTTTTATCTGTTTGGAATTTTATTCAGTGTGAATAATGAGGTAGGGTTCCAATTTTATCTTTTCCCGTTGCTTCAAACCATATTTATTGAATAATCCATCTTTTTCACAAAGCACACAATGCCATCTTTATCATATAATAAATTCCATATGCATTTCTGTCTAGTCATGGAACAGTTTGCAGGCTCCTTTCAAGGGCAGGTCAAAGCTGGAGGCCACAACTAAAGAATCTGCAGAGCTGGCTGGAGTCTGTGTTCTGAGTCAACTTTCTCTATACAGCCTCTGAGTTGCTGAACTCTGGGGAGAGCCTTGTCGGCTGCATTTGGCTGCTGGATGCCAAGAAGGTGGTCTTTGATTTAGAAAGATGGAGTTCTCTGGTTAAGATAAAGCATAAAAGGTAAGAGATTAAAACTCACAAACTGATTCTAAAATTTATATGCAAATGACCTATAATAGTCAAGATAAATCTCAAAAAAAGAGGAACAGAGTAGGAGGACTTACATTACCAGATTTCAAGACGTACCATAAAGCCGCAGTCATTAAGACAGTGTGGTATTGGCCTAAGATAGAAAAATAGATTAGTAGGACAGAGAGTCCAGATACAGCCTCCTACATATCCTTGGATTTATGACAAAGGCCCAAGTGCAATTCAATGGAAGAAAGAAATCCCCCCCTCCCCCGCTCCCCAGTAAATGGAGCAACAGGATATCTCTTAAAAAACAAAAAACCCTGGACTTCCCTGGTGGTCCAGTGGTTGGGACTCCACATTTCCACCGCAGGGAGCATGGGTTCGATTCCTGGTCGTGGACTAAGATCTCACATGCCCAGGTGTGGCAAAAAACAGAAAAACAAAAACAAAAAACCCTTTACCCCTTCCTCAGACCATACACAAATATTAACTCAAGATGGGTCATAGAATTAAATGTAAAAAAGTAAAACAATAAGACTTCTAGAAGAAGACATAGAATATCTTTGTGACCATGGGGTAGGCAAGGATTTCTTAAATGGACACAAAAAGCACAAATTATAATAGATAATTCTTCTCTTTATTCAACATTTGTTGAGTGCCTACTGGGTGCCGTTCTATGCTAGGTACCAGACATGCCTTAGAGGAGCTGGTTCAGTTTAATGGGACAGACAGGCACCTCCTCAGGCAACAATACTGTAGCTTTCTAGGGGCTCTGATTAGGTAATCACAGTAGGCAGTGGTGGCAAGAGGAGGGGAACCTTACCCAGAGTTCTTAGAAGGCTTCTTGGAATATGTGAAATCAAAGCCAAGCCTTAAAGGATGAGGGAAGTCTGACAGGTTGTAGCAGAAAGAAACAGTGTTTTTGAAGCGCTGGCAGGGCCGGAGTTGGTGGGTAGAACTGCAAGATATTCACTTTGTGGAGAGCAGCTGGTTGGGACTGGATATAGTTTCAAGAATGTGTGTATGTTGTTAATTTTCCTTTAATTGATCACTTAAGCCAGAGGGTTCTCCAAGTTCACTGAGCACAAAAATCACCCACAAACTTCTAAAATGAACATTCTGGGACGCTGCCACAGAAATATTTACCCATTTATCCAGTAGGTGTGAAGTGGGCCTGAAAATCTGCATTTTAACAAGCAGATTTTCCCCCTCTCCCCCAATGACGCTAATTCTGCCAGCCATCAAACCACCCTTTGAAAAACAGTGATGATGCATTAAGGTTCTTCCCCCTGGGAAATGGAAAGTACTTTCTTAGGCAGCATGGGGTAAGAGAGCTGAGAGCTTTTCTGGATAATCAGACTATGATGCAAGTAAGCCTAATAAGTTTCCTCTGGAACCAGAAGGGCCCTGTGCAAGCATCTGAGGGATGAGGAAGCAAGGAGGCAAGAGCAGCAGCTCCTGGGAATTCTGCCTAGTAACAGGGAGGTCTGGAAAATTTCCCAGCATGCTCTGGGGACTCAGGTCCAATCTCCATTCTCCTTATGAATATGTATGAGCCCCCAGAAGTCAGCTGGTTTCCTAGCCTCCTGCTTCAGAATTGACAAAATAATGTAAACATTACAGAGCCTGAGGACATACACATAGCATGTTTCAGGGCCTGGCACCTCGATTAGGAAACTGTTTTCTAGCAGTGGTTTCACAAGTATTTCTCCAGTAATAGATGAATATACTTGTGACTATGTGCAAAATATCAAACAAAATGGATTTTTTAAGGACTGCCCTGAAAGTTCTACCTCCATCAACAGGGTTAGTGTGTATGATGAGTGCCTTTCCTATAGCAGACACTGGGTTGACAACCAAATAGCAACCTCCCGGGAATTCCCTGGTGGTCCAGTGGTTAGGACTCCGGACTTTTACTGACAGGGGCTGGGGGTTCAAGCCCTGGATGGGGAACTAAGATCCCACAAGCTGCACAGCACAGCCAAAAGAAAAAAAAACAGTCATTGCTAATAGCAACCTCTCCTTTACTCCCTGGCAGAGGCCTTATATCCCCTTCCTAGCTTGTCAATTGTCTAAGCCCATCTGGGTCATCATAAGGGGACCAGCTAATGGATCAACCCCTGGGGTCATTGAGAAATAGAAGATAGAACCCAAAACTCATAGGTGGAAATTAATAGGCTAGTGGGAAAAAAAAAAAAGCAAAGGCTAACTATTAAATACTTGAGAATCACCAACTCATGAGAGCTGGAGATATTTATGAATACATGGATGGCTGGAACTTTTAATAACCAAAAACTAAATAAATGCATACCCTACAGCCCTGCCCAGCAATTCCACTCTTGGGGGTATATCTAACAGAAATAAATGTCATATCTAACCAAGAACTAGAATATTCATTCTTGGGTGGAACAGAAACAAACCAAATGTTCATCACTGTAGAATGAGTTAATAAATTGTGATATGCTCACAATTTATTTGGAATACTATACAGAAATGAAAATGAACAAACTAAGGCTATATGCAAGAACATGAGTGAATATAAGAATCAAATATTGCATGAAATAAGTCAGATACAAAAGACTATATAATGTATTATTCTGGTTTTTGTTTGTTTTTTTTTTTTGGCTGTGCCATGTGGCATGTAGGATCTCAGTTCCCTGACCAGGGATGACCAGGGATTGAACCCATGGTCCCTGCATTGGGAGCACAGAGTCTTAACCACTGGACCGCCAGGGAAGTCCCCATAATGTATTATTCTATTTACAGGATGTTCAGGAACAGGCAAAACTTATTCTTATTTATTTATTTGTTTATTTGAGATATAATTGACATAAATTATTGAGTAAATTTAAGGTGTACAACATGTTGATTTGATTTGATACATTCATATATTGCAATATGATTACTACCTCAGCATTAGCTAACACCTCTATCACCTCACACAATTATTTCCTTTCTGCGGTGAGAACACACAACTTATTCTTAAATGATAGAAGTCAGAAGACTGGTTATCTTGTAGGAATAGGGAATAGGGTCATACAGGGAAGGAGCCTAAAAGAACTTACTGGTGCTGGAAATATTCTATTTCTTCATCTGGGTGGTGGTCACATGCATGTATACATATGTAAAAATTCATTGTGCAAACTCCCATCCTAGGTGGAATTTCTCCTAGCAAAATGAGAACATATGTCTACACAAAAACCTGCATACAAATGTTCGTAGCAGCATTAATCATAGTAGCCAAAAGGTGGAAACAACACTTTATTAGTTTGCTATGGCTACTATAAAAAAGTACCACAGACTAGGTGCCTTAAAAAATAGAAATTTATTTTCTCACAATTCTGGAGGCTAGAAGTCAGAGATACAAAGTGTCAACAGAGTTGGTTTCTTCTGAGGCTTCTCTCATTGGCCTTTCTCACTGGCTTGTATCTTAACATAGTCTTCTCTCTGTGCGTCTGTGTCCTAATTTCCTCTTGTTCGAAGGAAACCAGTCATATCGGATTAGAGCCCAATATGACTCATTTTACTTAATTACCTTATTTTACTTAATTACCTCTTTAAAGACCCTGTCTCCAAATACATCACATTCTTAGGTACTTGGAATCAGGACTTCAACATATAAATTTTAAAAAAATTTTATTGAAACATAGATGACTTACAATGTTGTGTTAATTTCAGGTGTATAGCAAAGTGATTCAGTTATATATATATATGTATTCCTTTTTAGATTCTTTTCAATTATACGTTATTACAAGATATTGAGTATAGTTTCCTGTGCTTTCAACATATCAATTTTTGAAGGACACATTTCAGCTCATAACAAGCCCAAATGTCCATCAACTGATGACTGGAAAAACAGAATGTGGTATATCTATTATAAAAGAATATCATTAGGCAGTAAAAAAGAAATGAAGTATTGATCCATGCTACAACATGAATAAACCTTAAAAACATCATGCTAAGTGAAAGAAGCCAGTCACAAAAATGTACATGTTGGACTTCCCTGGTGGTCCAGTGACTTAAGACTCTGCGCTCCCAATGCAGGGGTCCAGGGTTTGAACCCTGGTTAGGGAACTAGATCCCACATGCCACAACTAAGACCCAATGCAGCCAAATAAGAAAATAAATAAATATATATATATTTTTTAAAGTACATATTGTCTGACTCCATTCATATGAATGTCCATCATGGGTAAATCCATGGAGACAGAGAGTAGAATAGTGGTTGCCAGGCCCAGAGTGGAGATGAGGGAGAAATAGGGAGTGACTACTCATGAGCTCAAAGGTTCTTTTTGGGGTGGCAAAAATATCCTAAAATTAGACTGTTGTGCAACTCTGAATATACTAAGCACCACTAAAATGTTTAACTGGGTGAACTGTATGATACGTGAATTATATCTCAAGAAAGCTGTTATGAAAAATTCATTGCCCTATACCCTTAAGATTTCTGCACTTTATTGTGTGTCATATACCCCAATACAAACTAAAACAAATCAAAACTATATGAGTCCCAGGGCTTCCCTGGTGGCTCAGTGGTTAAGAATCCCCAGCCCTGGTCTGGAAAGATCCCACATGCCGCGGAGCAACTAAGCCCATGTGCCACAACTACTGAGCCTGTGCTCTAGAGCTCACAAGCCACAACTACTGAGCCTGCGTGCCACAACTACTGAGCCTGTGTGCCACAACTACTGAAGCCCATGCTCCTAGAGCCCGTGCTCCACAAGAAGAGACGCCACTGCTCGTCGCAACTAGAGAAAGCCTGTGCACAGCAACGAAGACTCAACGCAGCTAAAAAATAAAACCTCTATTAGTCCCATAAACAACAAGGTCCTACTGTATAGCACAGAGGACGATATCCAATCTCATGGAAGGGAACTGAGATCCTGCATACCATGCGGTGCGGCCAAAAAAAAAAAAAGTATATATATATGTGTATAACTGAGTCACTTTGCTGTACAGCAGAGATTGGCACAACATTATAAATCAACTAGACTCCAATTAAAAAATAAAACTATATTAGTCCCTTCCTCCAGAGGTATTCAAGAAGATGGGCGGAGAGGAAGAAGGTATATGCTCACTGCCAGAGTTGCCCTTCACTGTATCTGAAAAAGTGCCAGAAAGATTAAGCATGCAGGCAAGTGGGACCAGGGACCTGAAAATGCGTGGAGCTGGGGAAGAACTGAGGGAAGTAAAATAGGATGCCTGAGAATAAAACGGAATTCAATTCAATGAAAACAAATTTGATTTTGGCCAAACGAAAACAAACCTACCTTTTAATATTTTCATATGAAGCAGTCCATAAAGAAAACCATCAACCACTACAAAACAGAGATGACCGTCAGGAACACCTTGATGCAATTCTGCAAGTATGAATTGAGTGCCTCCTATGTGTCAGAGTCTGTGCGAGGCACCAGGCCAGGAATATGTGACTCCAGACAGCTGCTGGGAAGTACACGGGGGAGGAAGGGAAGAGAGATGGTGTTGGCTAGAGACACAAGGGAAAAGCCTCATTCAGTTAGGCAAACCCCTAACCTTGAGCAGGGGCTGAGGCTGAGAGGAGTAGAGGATGGGCGCGTGTTTGTGTGTGAACTGGGGCTTCAGGGAAGTGTTGGGGAGGAGGAAGTCCATTCTGGCTTCTCAGACTGGGTAGTGACAGCTTTAGCTAGAAGAGACGGATCGCCCTCCCCATCCGGGCTGGGACTTGAGTTTGGCAGAGCAGAGAAGAGTAACGCAACACCTATCCTGAGGGCTTTATCAAAATTCCACTCCAGTCAATGCTGAATCTGCCTGAGCCAAGAAGGGAAAAGTTCAGGCCATGCTCCCCCAAGTTCAGATTCTGTAAATCCAGGTTGTGTTTGCAGGTATGAGAGACGAGGGGTAGTCTGGGATCAGACATTTAAATTTTTTAACAAGCCCTCAAATGATTCTGGTGCAAGTGGGTGGGAGGTAGGGGGATGTTTCTTAAACTATAGTTGGAGAAACACTGCCTAAGGGGAACTGCATCTAATCCTCTTCTACAGATTTGTCTCCTAGTAAAAAGTCTCACCTAAATCCTTTCTGCTGCTGCTGTAATCACCACACACTTGCCTGCCTCTTTTGGTCAGAAATAAAATGTTTGATAAACTTTTTAAAATTTCTGCTGCTGGGTACAGGCCAGTAAAAGCAAGGCAACCCAGGGAGTTAAGTGAACTTTTGAGCTTGTCATTATTTCTAATTTATTCTTTGCTACCGTGGATGATGCCTCCCACTGTAAATTCTGAATTCAGAGGAACTTCTGGGTCATCCATGCAGAGGAAGAAAGCTAGTTATTCCCAGGAGATAGGAGCGCTATTCTTTTTGTTTGTTTGTTTGTTTTTTGTTTGTTACGTGGGCCTCTCACTGTTGTGGCCTCTCCCGTTGCGGAGCACAGGCTCTGGACGCGCAGGCTCAGCGGCCATGGCTCACGGGCCCAGCCGCTCTGCGGCATGTGGGATCTTCCCGGACCGGGGCACGAACCCGTGACCCCTGCATCAGCAGGCGGACTCTCAACCACTGCGCCACCAGGGAAGCCCAGGAGTGCTATTCTTTTGTTTATTTATTCAAAATATATTTATACCAAGTTGGCATGTATGTGGAACAACTGGAACTCTCATACACTGCCGGTGGGAATCTTAAATGGTACAATCACTTTGGGAAAACAGTTTGGCAGTTTCTTATAAAATTAAAACACAGGCTTACCATGTGGTCCAGTAATTCCACTCCTAAGTGTTAATCCAAGAGAAATAAAAACATATGTCCTCCCAAAAGGCTTGTACAGAATGTTCACTGCAGTTTTATCTGTATTAGTTAAAAACAGGAATCAATTCTATCAACACAAATTGTGGTACATCCATATGCTGGAAAGCTACTAGACAATAAAATGGAATATTTTATTGATATGATCGATAGCATAGGTGAACTTCAAAAACGTTATGCTGGGACTTCCCTGGTGGCCCAGTGGTTAATAATCCACCTGCCAACGCAGGGGACACAGGTTTGAGCCCTGGTCTGGGAAGATCCCACATGCCGCAGAGCAACTAAGCCTGTGTACCACAACTGCTGAGCCTATGTGCTGCAACTACTGAAGCCTGGGCTCCTAGAGCCCGTGCTCCACAAAAACAGAAGCCACCGCAGTGAGAAGCCCCTGCATCGCAACGAAGAGTAGCCCCCGCTCACCACAACTAGAGAAAGCCTGCGCTCAGCAACGAAGCCAAAAGTAAATTAAAAACAAACAAACAAAAAAAAAACAATTCAAAACATTATGCTGAGTGAAAGAAGCCGGACACAGAAGTGGACATACTGTATGATTCCACTTATATGAAATTTCACTCTGCAGTATATAAAGCATAATGCTGCCAGGTGTTGGGTGAGGGTGTGGATTGAGAAAAGAATGATTGAAAGTCTCTGTATCTTGATTGTAGTCATAATTACAGATGTCAAAATTGTATTGTGCACTTAAAAGAGCTGCTTTGTTTGTAAATTATACTTCAATAAAATAAAAAAATAGGGTAAAAAATAAAAAATATATTATGCTATAGATCACTCAACTAATAAGGCATACAAAGCATTCAGCAAGTATAAAAATCTATGATTCATCAGTACGTTGTGTGCTGGTCAGGAGCAGAGGGAGAAATATGGATTCTTTTTTTTTTCTTTCTGATTACAAAAATAATCCACTTGTAAGAAGTAATTCTAAGTCCTTATAAACCCAATATTTCAGAGGCCACCACTGGAAATGGATTATTCCTCCAGTTTATTTCTAAGCCTATTCTAACGTATATTATTAGAGAATCCTATTAAACATATTTTGCTTCTCAACTTTCTTCTTCATAAAACAATGTATTTCCCGTATCTTTTCATACTTCTTTTTACTTTTTGTATAGTTCCATTAAAGTATAATTGAACTGGTCTCCTTTAGAGGGACCATTTGTTGCTATTTTCATTCTTTTCTTTTTTTTTTTTGCTCACCGCAGCATGCGCGATTTTATTTCCCCAACCAAGAATCAAACCATGCCCCCTACCGTGAAAGCACAAAGCCTTAACCACTGGACCGCCAGGGAAGCCCATCCTTTTTTCATTCCTGAAAACAGTTATAGCCATCCTTGTAATTACACAGCATGAAGATTCCTATATGTAAGTTGGTTTCCTAGAAGTTTGTTGGTCAAGTTGCTCGGTTAAAAAGAATAACAGTTTTGGGCTTCCCTGGTGGCGCCGTGGTTGAGAGTCCGCCTGCCGATGCAGGGAACACGGGTTCGTGCCCCGGTCTGGGAAGATCCCACATGCCGCAGAGCAACTAAGCCTGTGTACCACAACTGCTGAGCCTATGTGCTGCAACTACTGAAGCCTGGGCTCCTAGAGCCCGTGTTCCACAAAAACAGAAGCCACCGCAGTGAGAAGCCCCTGCATCGCAACGAAGAGTAGCCCCCGCTCACCACAACTAGAGAAAGCCTGCGCTCAGCAACGAAGCCAAAAGTAAATTAAAAACAAACAAACAAAAAAAACCAATTCAAAACATTATGCTGAGTGAAAGAAGCCGGACACAGAAGTGGACATACTGTATGATTCCACTTATATGAAATTTCACTCTGCAGTATATAAAGCACGGGTTCATGCCCCGGTCTGGGAAGATCCCGGAAGATCCCACATGCTGCGGAGCGGCTGGGGCCGTGAGCCATGGCCACTGAGCCTGCGCGTCCGGAGCCTGTGCTCCGCAACGGGAGAGGCCACAACAGTGAGAGGCCCGCGTACCGCAAAAAAAAAATTAAATAAATAAATAAAAAATAACAGTTTCAAGGAGGGGAAAAATGATTCCTTTTCTGTTGCTGTGGCTGCAGGACCTCTGTGGGGCGGGGCTGGGGAGGAAAGGAGATACACGTTCTCAGAATGCTTTCTTTATCAGACAAGATTATTAATTACAAGGCAAAAACCCAACTCTGGCTGATTAGTGAAAATGGATTTTTGTTGAAAGGATTCTATTTAGTTCACAGAATTGGGGGAAACTTTTGTTATAAACTGAATAACATTTTGTGGATCAGTTTGAGACTGGAACCACCACTGTAACACTGCTGCTATGGGGAAATCTGTTTCAAAGTTCAGAAACCTGTTTACAAATAACCTGAATTCACTGCAGTCGGAGACCACACCTAACTAACTGCTGTGACCCAAAAAGACTCTGTGGACTCTCACCGTGGTGGTTGGGTGGTCTTACACCTTAACTGTTCTGTTTCACCCCCAGATGGCTGTACTTATTCAATTCTGATGCTAACTATCTGGAGTTAGCACCTGACTCCAAAGGTGTATGGGCTCAGTCCCTGCGATATGGCGATATAACAAGAAATAAATGTTTGGACTTGTCCTAGTTCCTGGCCTAAGAGCTTCTAAAACCCTTGGAAAATTCCCTGAGCATTAGTGGTGAGAAGAGTTTTTTGTTACTCATTATAAGCTCCTTTCAACCATGCTTGAGTTTATACTAATGAGGTGACTTTTGGTGGATTCCTAGATAGCTTGAGGGTGAGGGCTGGTTACCAGATGAATCAACCATGTGATTAGAGCTTTGGAAGTTTTAGTCTTACCTTACGCCCACCTCCCAAAGGGAGAGGGGCTGGAGATTGAGTTAACCACAAACGGCCACAATGATTTAGTCAACCATGCTTGTGTAATGGAACCTCCATAAAACCCCCTGAACTATGGCCTTCAGAGAGCTTCCATGTGTCAGGAGGGTGCCGCACTTCAAGTCCACTGAGACAGACACTCCTGTGCTTGGGACACAGCCAGACCTTGCCCTATGTACCTCTTAGTCTGGCTGATCAACTGTACCCTTTATGATAAACTGATAAACGTAAGTAAAGTGTTTCCCTGAGTGCTGTGTGCCAATATAGCAAATTATCAAATACGAGGAGGGGGTTGTGGAAACCTTCAATTTATAGCCGGTTGGTCAGAAGCATGGTGACAAACTGGGCTTGTGACTAGCATCTGAAGTGGAGGAAGGGGGAGCAGTGTTGTGGGACTGAGCCTTTAACTTGTGGGATCTGTTGCTAACTCCTCAGGTAGTTAGTGTGAGAACTGAATTAAATTGTAGGATACCCAGCTGAAGACATTTGTTGTCAGATGTTAATTGCTGTGAATGAAAAACATCTTACTAGTCCTCAACAAGATGGCCCTCATGTCAACTGCTAGTCACATTTGGGGGTCCCCAGATCAACCATACTTCTGACCAACTGGCTACAAATTCAGGGTTTCCCATGACTCCCTTAGGTTTGGTAATTCACTAGAAGGACCCACAGAACTTGGGAAAGCACTAAACTTACAATTACAGCTTTATTATAAAGCACTAAACTTACAATTACAGCTCTGTCAGAAAGCATAGAGATCAGGAACGGCCAAATGAAGAGACACATAGGATGTAGCCTTTAGGGGCAACACAGAGCTTTGGTGCCTTCTCCCTGTGGAGTGAGGGTGAGTCATACTCTGGGCACACAATAGGTTCACCAACCAGGAAGCTCCTGCCAGCCTAAGTGCCCACAGTTTTTATTGAGGTTTCGTCACCAAAGGCACAATAAATGAAATCACTGGTCATGTGACTGAACTCAGTCTCCAGACCTCTCCCCTCCCTGGAGATGGAAAAGTCCAATCCTCTAATCATGTGATTGGTCTTTCTGGTGACCAGCCCACTATTCTGAAGCTATCTAGGGGCTCAATTTGAGTCACCTTATTAGCATAACATAGACACTTCTGTTGCTCAGGAAATTCCAAGGTTTTTCTGTGCCAGGAACCAGGGACAAAAATCAGAGACATTATATTCTTATTATACCACAGCAGTATCACACTCATTGTCATTACCATTGTGCCTGTCTCCTTGGTAAGCTTCTGGGAAGGCAGGGAGCTTGACCTTTGTTTGCCACATATGGTGCCCTCTTTAAATTTGCTGAGGAAATCAATGAGGCTGGTGCTGATGTGGTTCTGGACTTCAGGTATTGGTTATGCTGTATTCAAAAACAGCACCTTGTAGCCAGAATGTCTATCAACAGGGAACTAGTTGAATAAATCACGGCACATCATACAATGGAACCACTACTGAAGAAGTACGAAGATGCTCTAGATAGATGTGCTAATAATGAATAGATTTCTAAGGCAGAATGTGTAGTACTACAAAAAAAAAGTCAAGGTGCATAACAATATAGAATGGTATGTTCTCTTTCACATACAATGAAGAGTGTTTAAATCCTAACTGTACAGCCTAGTGACCATTTACTAATTAATACATCCGTGTTTACCACTTTGCAGATCAAATTATAGAACATTTCCAGGACTTGGAAATCTTTCTCATATTTCCTTGCAGACCATACTCTCCAAATGGGAACCATTATTCTAACTTCTCTCACCTTAGATTAACTTTGCCTGATTTTGAACTTTATATCTTTGGAATCAGAGAATATAGTGCCTATTTAAACTAAGCATTCTATCCTGTTATAAATAAATAATGCTTTGTGACCCGCTTCTCCTGCTTACCACTATGTCATGAATGTCTTGCATTTATAATCTGCAAAAAGATGATGAGTTTAAATTGTTGCATTGTAAATATTATGTTCTCTGCTATATTTAACTATCCTATTTTTTTTTTTTTTAATTCATGAGGGAGGAGTTCAGAGAATCCATACAGGCAGCAAGTGGAGAAACTAGAACCCAGGCCTGCGTGTCAGGCACTCACTTTTCCACTGCAAAAAGCAAAGTGCTCAAATATGGGCAGTCTTGCAGATGTCTCGCACGAGGGCATTATAATAGCAACAAGAATGACTAATAAGTATTAATGGCTCATGACAAGAGAACAAATACCATTAATTATCTTAATATATAAGGCATGTTAGTAATGTGTGTACAGAATTATTCATGCAAATATGATTAGCCTGTGTCAGGAGCAGTTGCTGGGCGCAGACCTGGGCTCACAGCTCCGGTCTCCGCCGCTCCTTCCAGATGTGCATGGGTTGGGACTTCCAGGGACACGCCCCCGTGGAGCTCTGAGGAGCCAATCGGAGCGTGGAAGGCGGGGCTCTTGGAGCGACAATGGTGCTATCCAATGGGCAGAGAGTCTGGGCCGCCTCTGGCCAATGGGCGCGCTCCTCCAAGACGGTCGGAAGTGGTGAGGCGGCTCCGGGGGCCGTTGTTCAGCGCGGGGGGCCGACTGAAGAGGTTCAGTGTCTTGGCTGGCTGGTCGGTTCGGCGTCCTTCTCGTCCCAGGTGAGAGAAGCGGTGGCCAGCCCTTGGGGAGCCTCCTGCGGCCTCCAGTTCGGGAGGAGGCCGGCGTCCCGAGGGCGGGGTGTGTGGGCGAGGGTCTTCTGGGCCCGGGGGTCGCGGGGGTTTCTCGTAAGGAGAAAGATGCCCGCGCCGCGGCGTCTCCCCTGGCCAGTATGGGAGGCCGTACTTTCTTCTCTGGAAACCGTAGCCTCGACAGCCCCTGGCGGCACCGCCCCTTCCAGGCCTTGGCCGCGGGGGCTGGGAGGCGGCCGTCGTTCCGAGCGCCGCCGTGGGCACCGCGCCCCGGGCGGGGCTGGGCCCGAGTCCCGAGCTGCTAGCCTCAGGGGTCGTGGGTGGCCTCGTGCGGACTTTAGGCCGACGGGCCCGTGTTCGAGTCACCACTCGGAACAACTGTGCGACGGCTGTCTCCCTGGACTTACTCTTTCGCGGTCTTTGAAATGGGGATGATGGTTTTCACCTCGTAGGGTTGTGGTCTGGATTAAAAGACTGTCCGTGTGAAGCGTTTAGCAATCAGTGAACACACAGTAAGTGGCAACTATTATTTGTCAAGCTGGTGCCCTCTCCACTCCCCATCTCGGACGACCCCTGGGAGGGGGCAGTTGGAAACCTCCTCCTCCTGGGTGTGGACCCTGCGGTGGTGTCTCCACCGCCTTGGGCACAGGAAATCCCGGGGATGCTGGCTGACCCCTAAGAGGGGCGCCTTCTAAGGTTTGAAGGAAACTTATTCTACCAAAGCACTTCCATGCATTCGCTCATTTACTCCTCCCAGTGACTCTTTAAAATATTGTCAGTTGTCTGCGTGAGGAATCTGAGGCTCAGGGAGGTTAAATCACACATCTGCTGAGTGGCAGAACCAGAATTGGCCCTCAGAGGGGCCGACTCCGAGCCCTGCGCGTCACTCCAACTCCCTTGTTGTTAGAAAACCGGGCACTTCCCTCGTCCGAGGCTCTTACCTTGCCTTAGTGGGCTGGAATAATCTAAAGTAAATACAGGTATTAAAGTTGCAAGGGCTTTGCTTTCTGTTTTGACATCTTGTTGAGAAAGAAGGAAAAATTTTCACTGGTGAAACCTGGCAGACACGATCTCAACTAAATGATAAAAGTTAGCATCATCCGTAATAATAAGACTGTTAACATCATGTGCTTTCTGGTATAATGCACTGAGATGAGCACAACATCACTCTATGGTATTTCTGTCCAAAATGTATTAATCATGAGAAAACATCAAATGAACCCAAACTGAAGTATATTCTACAGAATAACTAGCCAGCTCATTTAACAAGGTTATGCAAGATGAAAGACTGAAGGAATTCCCTGGTGGTCCAGCGGTTAGGGCTCTGTGCTTCCACTACAGGGGGCACAGGTTCGATCCCTGGTCAGGGAACTAAGATCCTGCATGCCTCGAGACCAAAAAACAAAAAAAAAAAGAAAGAAAGACTGAAGAAATTTCCCAGATCAAAGAAGATTAAGGAGAAATAACAGCTAAATGCAATATGTGACTCTGGATTGCATCCTGAACCAGAGAAAGGGCATTAATGGCATGATTTGTGAAATTAACTAATTGTAGATTAGTTATTAGTATTGTATTAGTGTTAGTTTCCTGCACTTGGTCATTTTACTATGGTTATTTATGATGTACTGGGTGAGAGGTATGTGGGAAGTCTTTCTGCTGTTTTTGAAGTCAAATTATCTTAAAATGAAAATTAAAAAATCAAAAGGTAAAACCCTAGTGTGTTGGGTATTAAATGAAATGCACTGGTTTTGGTGACATTTTCTGTGCACTGTTTTTTTTTGTTTTGTTTTTGTGTTTTGCATGTCATTCTTAAAGCAGAAATGAAATTGAAAGATCATACTTCTTCCTTTGTTGTTTTCAGGAACAGCTAAAGATGGCTGAATTTCTGGATGGCCAGGACACTCGACTGTGTGACAACTGGTAAGGAATCTAAGAAATGTTCTTGGAATGAGGACAGTTCTTTCAAGAGTTGGTTTATTTATTGGCAGGTTAAAATTGGAGCCATATAATACGTTGTGCAAATATGTGGGACTAAAGCTTTTTTAACAGTTTTGGATAAAATTGCCCGTTCTAGAAATTCAACAACATGGCTGGTTTAGGTAGCATAGAGTAGTGACTAGACTGATGGGATGAAGCTGGGATTCAGCGCTCTGGTTCCTACCATTAATTAGTTAATGACTTTTGGCAAGTCACTTGACTGCTTTGAAACCTCACTGTTCTGACCTATAGGTAAGGGAATTTATTTTTTGTCTTCCTGGAAAAATATTGTACTTTTAAACTTTTTTTTGCTTTTTTTAAAAAAAAAATTATTTGGCTACACTGGGTCTTAGTTGTTGCATGCAGGGTCTTTAGTTGCGGCACGTGGGATCCAGTTCCCTGACCAGGGATTGAACTCGGGGCCCCCCCTGCGTTGGGAGCGCGGAGTCTTAGCCACTGGCTCACCAGGAAAGTTCCTGCTTTTTAAAAGATGCTTAAAATATAATGAAATGTTCTGACTAGAGCAGTGTTTTTTTTTTTTTTTTTTTTTGCGGTACGCGGGCCTTTGACTGTTGTGGCCTCTCCTGTTGCGGAGCACAGGCTCTGGATGCACAGGCTCAGCAGCCATGGCTCATGGGCCCAGCCGCTCCACAGCATGTGGGATCTTCCCGGACCGGGGCACGAACTCGTGTCCCCTGTATCTGCAGGCGGACTCTCAACCACTGAGCAACCAGGGAAGCCCTAGAGCAGTGTTTTTTAAAGTGCGTTGCAAGGATTTCCCTGAATGGCTACAGTGGCTGTCTTGAGGTTGATTGGGAGCAAGGTTTAGTGTGAACTTGGCTCTACATGTACAACCAGAGCAGCTCAACTGTTTTTTTTTTTTTAATATATATATAAATTTATTTATTTATTCTTGGCTGCGCTGGGTCTTCGTTGCTGCGCACTGGCTTTCTCTAGTTGTGGTGAGCGGGTGCTACTCTTTGTTGCAGTGCGTGGGCTTCTCATTGCAGTGGCTTCTCTTGTTGTGGAGCGCGGACTCTAGGTGCCGCAGGCTTCAGTAGTTGTGGCACGTGGGCTTAGTAGTTGTGTCTCACGGGCTCCAGAGCGCAGGCTCAGTAATTGTGGCTCACGGGCTTAGTTGCTCCGTGACATACAGGATCTTCCTGGACCAGGGCTCGAACCCGTGACCCCTACATTGGCGGGCGGATTCTTAACCACTGCGCCACTAGGGAAGCCCCAGCTCAACTGTTTTTATAAAGGATTTTGCTGAAGGAATGTTCCACTGCTTTAAAAAAAAAAAAAAGTCTAGTCAAAGTCTTCCAGCAGTCCAGTTTAATCATTATCATTTCATGATTCCAAAACTGTTAGTGGAAAGACTGGATGCAGACTTGAATGTCAAACTTTCTTATTTTGTTGTTTTTAACCGACAAGAGTGACAAGAAAGAGCAACTCTTTCTTGCTGAAACGAAACTTGAGTTCAGCTAGTAATCAGCCGATTCCTGGTTGGGATTTCTCAAGAACCTGGTATTTCAATGATATACAAGTTCCCTTACTGAAAGCAAAAGAAAAAAGCAAAGCAGAACTATCTGTGCCATGTTTAACTTACCACACTGTGTTAGAAGGTGAGAGATGTTGTTTTTTTTTTAAGTCAGTCACAGACCTCATTTTTTAAAAATAAATTTATTTTTAAAATTTATTTATTTATTTATTTAGGCTGCGTTGGTTCTTTGTTGCTGTGTGCGGGGTTTCTCTAGCTGCGGTGAGCAGGGACTACTCTTTGTTGCAGTGCGCCGTCTTCTCATTGCGGTGGCTTCTCTTGTTGCGGAGCACGGGCTCTAGGCACACGGGCTTCAGTAGTTGCAACACACAGGCTCAGTAGTTGTGGCACATGGGCTTAGTTGTTCCGCGGCATGTGGAATCTTCCTGGACCAGGGCTCGAACCCATGTCCCCTGCATTGGCGGGCAGATTCTTAACCACTGCGCCACCAGGGAAGTCCAGAGATTTTTTTTTTTCTGTTTTGAATGGTTATTAATTATTGGTTCAGTTTCATTAATAGATATAGGCCTATTCAGATTATCTATTTCTTTTTTTTAATTAAAAGTTTATTTTATCTCTTACAATTTTTAAAGTTACTTTCCATTTACAGTTAATACAAAATATTGCCTATATTCCCTGTGTTGTAAAATACATCCTTGAGCCCATCTTACAATACTTTGTACCTCCTGCTCCCCGTCCCCTATATTGTTCCTCCCCACCCCCCACTCATAACCACTAGTTTCCTCAGTGTGTCTGTGAGTCTGCTGCTTTTTTGTTATATACACTAGTTGGTTATATTTTGTTAGATTCCACATATAAATGATATCATACATTTGCAACTATTTTCTCCCATTCAGTAGGTTGTCTTTTTTTTAATCATTTATTTTTTTCCCATGTTCAATATTAGTTATCTATTTTATACATATTGGTGTATACGTGTCAATCCCAATATCCCAATTCTTCCCCCCACCCCCACCCCCACTTTCCCCTCTTGGTATCCATGAATTAGTTCTCAGAGATGTTGATAAGGAAAATAGTTTGACCCAGATTGTTGAAAGGTTGAGCCAGATAAAAATTTTTCTTTTTTTACTGCCTTTTTCTTTCTGCTCAGCTTCTTGGCAGCATTAGGATATAATCAGAACAACTGCTGGTCACAATATTCTTTCCCTGCGTGGAATTAAGATTTTATTTCTGTGAGGGTGTCTTGCCTTATAGGGTATTTTTTCTCCTGTGCTACTATCACTTTTGCCATTTTAAAACTACTGTACCTCTGTTTAGGTATTATGTGTACTGTTCCTGATGCAAAGTGTAATAATCAATGATACAAATATTCACAAGGAAACATGGTGATTTTATAAGAAAACAGACAAATTGGCTTTAACATCAGTTAAGGTATTCTTATTTTATCGGTCCACTCCAATTTGAAGGAATCTCAAACCTAGGACAGTAAATAAATAACTATGCTAAGGGAGTTTAAAAAAAAAGTGGGGGGGGTAAGTTAATGGAAAGCTAATGAAAACAAGGTTATTCAAAGCCAAAGCAATTTATTTAAATAAAAAAAGCAGATTAGCATGGAAAGCTGACTAAGCCAGCACAAACCTCCTGTCTGAGTAGTCCTGTTTAAATTCCAGGTTTTAAAATTTTGTCTCTAGAGTCATATTCCTGTTGTTCCTTAAGAAAAGTTAAGGTACTCATCAAAATATGAGCTGCGATTAAACCTGCTGGGCCAGTAAAAAGAATAGTTTGTTGTGATTGAAGATGTTTTTTGCATGATCTCTTTTATTACTGTAGTGTCCGATTGATGGGAGAGTTTGCCGGAGAGTTTGCGTCTAGGGAACAGAAACTTCAGTGTTAGAAGGCTTTGACTTTTTATTTTTGCGTGGCTCGATGTGTTTAGCATTTGGAAGGCTACTGGGGATTTTTCTGAAAGCCTTGGCTTGCCTTTCATTCATTTCTATCTAAAATGAAATTTCATCTCTAACTTGGCTAGTCCTTCCTTGGGGCTTTTAGCAGTTTTATCTAGAATGGAATTGTGTTCTCATTTATCTCACTTAGAATGTCTTGATTTTATCTGTAAGTAGGTAGCAAGTATATTGGTATTTTGTCTGGTTAGTACATTTGGCAGAACTACCTTGGCAGTTAAATTTAAAAAGAAAGCAGAACCATCAGGCAACTGTTTCATGTAATTGTTGCAAATGGCTTTTATCTTTTTCTTTCAAGGTTTCCCAAGAGGTGAAAATGTGTAATAGTAAATGCTCTGTGACCTTACCTAACAGCTGCTTTTGATTCTTGCTTCTTTATGTTATGGTCCTTAATATATTTTAATTCTAAAATTTTAGTGGCATTATGTATGTAGAATGCTCTATGTCAAAATAGCCCTGTAAAATAAAAACTGTAGACATTTATTTTCTTGACTTTAAAAGAAAATTGTCAAAATTATGAAAAAAGAATGTAGAATCTCAGCACTGTAAGCAGTAGTTACTGGCTTTAATTTTTTGTGGCATTTGTGCACATAGGATTTGCAATCAGGATACAGCTTTGCTTCCTGCATTTTGTTGGTGTACCATATTTAACTAGCTGTTCCCTTAGAGTTTAGATATTTTTAATGGTTTTCAGTTTTTTACCATTTTATGACACTAGTGATAATCTTCATAATTCCAAGAGTGGAATTACTGGGTCTTTAACATATAATTACAGGGTCTTTAAATACTCTTTAAGCATATAATTTTATGGTCCTAGAGATGCATTTGTAGACAGTTTATTTTAAAAAATTTTTAATTATTATTTTTAAGTTAATTGATTAATTTATTTTCAGCTGCGTTGGGACTTTGATGCTGCGTGCGGGCTTTCTCTAGTTGCCGGGAGTGGGGGCTACTCTTCGTTGCAGTGCGTGGGTGGCTTCAGTAGTTGTGGCTCACGGGCTTAGTTGCTTCACGGCATGTGGGATCTTCCCGGACCAGGGCTCGAACCCATGTCCCCTGCAATGGCAGGCGGATTCTTAACCACTGCGCCACCAGGGAAGTCCTGTAGACTGTTGAAAAGTAGTGGTTTTATACTACCACTAGCAATATTTTAGAGTACTAGTTTCATAACATCTTTAATAGTGGGACTAATTTTAATATTTATTAGTTTAATAGAGTTAGATGATAACTTCCACTATATATTTTAATATTCCACAGTTTTGAAAAACTTAGGCTGGGTTAATTTAAAACCAGTGCTTTCCTTAGAAAGCTGGGAATTTTGGAGAAATAGGGGAAGTTAAATGTATTGAAACATTGGTAATTTCCCTCTTTATCCATTGGAGTTTTCTTCCCATTTCTCACACTTGTCATTCTGTATCACCTTGCAGTTTTGGTATGAGAGCTGCCTTGATAGTTCTACCTTTGGATAAAAATGAATTTGCATTTTTTGGTGTCTTGGTCTTTGAGATTGGGAGTATGACTATCGCTGGAGGCACATCATTCATCCTACTTTGAAATGTTTCTTAGACTATGAAGATAAAAACTATAAAAAAAAATAAGCTATCTACAACTTAACGTGGGAGAAGGTTTCTATAGTATTCAGCTTCAGAGGCAAAAGGGGTTATTAAAGATTTGTTGTGTAACTATCTGTATTTATCCTGTTCAGTATTTTATTTTCTGAAAATTTATTCTAGGTGACATACTTACAGGCACATTCTTTTAATGCATCCTTTAGTTAGACTGTGAAGTTGGAGCCTTCTAATGGTCATAACCAAATGAGTGAAAGGAAGGCCTTTGAATATTATGTGCCTCTAGTTTGAGTGTATATGTACTCTGGGAGAGGGGTTCAGGATTTCATTTCTGTACATTTCTGTAGTACATTTCTGCAGTACATTTCTGTACATTTCTGCAGTGAATGTAGTACATTTCTGTAC
>NW_021703765.1:71485245-71838749 GCF_005190385.1 Monodon monoceros
TACATTTCTGTACAATGTAGTACATTTCTGTACATTTCTGCAGTGAAGCTTATACCAACCCAGCCACAGAGCTTGGTCCCAATTAGCGTCTAGCCTGCTTTGAAAGACACGTTGGACATAAAGGAGGCAAGTTCCCCTTCCCCCACTGACGATCCCAAAGCTGGCATCTGCTCCTTTTGGTTTGATTTTTAGTGGAATAAAATCTACTGAGCTTAAAGCTACCTGAGACTGAGAGTGAAAATAAATGGTGGGCTGTTTTTTAAATAATCCTGGAGTGGATCATTGTGCTTTGGGGCATGGATGGTTTTGGAAAAGCCTAGCTCGGCTAGCTCTTCCTGGCATCTGACTTCATGCTGTTAGTTGTGATAAGCTCTGACATCTAGAAAGTGAGGCTGAGCTTTTAGAGATAGTGCATAGCACTGATAACTCAGAGTGTTGCACAGAAGACTCAAAACCTTCAGGAGTTAATTCTTGAAAAGCAGGGGTAGTAACAGTCGTAAGAGCTTATACACTAGATACTCACTAAAGAGAAATAATGGAGACTAAAGATTGGACAGGACAGATTTCCGTGTGATACCTCTGGGCATAGATGTCAGTAATTCTTGCCTTTTTCTCTGATCTATTTCTATAGCAAAAAAGAAATTCCTGTGTTTAACTTTACCATCCATGAGATCCACTGTCAAAGGAACATTGGTATGTGTCCTATCTGCAAGGAACCATTTCCCAAATCTGACATGGAGACTCACATGGCTACAGAACACTGTCAGGTGAACCACCGAGTACTTAGATGTTAATAAATGGATTATACTTGCTATTGTGTAATAGCAAGTGAGCATGTTGTCACAAATAACTACTGATTCTTGCTTCTTACCCTAGGTGACCTGCAAATGTAACAAGAAGTTGGAGAAGAGGCAGTTAAAGAAGCATGAGGTTAGTTGCCCTGCACTATGAAGGCAGTGAATTACCATGGGGCCGATTCTATTGAGATTACAGAGCCACATGCAGAGCAGAAAGCCAGTGTTGTTGAGTCTTTGTTCTCCACCAGCTCCATGCACACTGCCTCTCAAAGCCTATTTGAGACTTTGTTTGCTGCCAGATTTGACTGCATGGCTGCTGTGCTTTATGCTCAAGCCTCAGAGCCTTTTTCTCTTTGGAACCGAGTCATTTCTCCTGGGGTTTATTGGCAGGCTCACTTGAGTGCTAAACCAAGCCTGGGATTGCCACTGTGGTACGACCTTTAGCATACAGCCTGCCTTACATCTTATAATTTCATTTTGACTTCTTGATCACTTGGATGACATGCTGTTTACACCCAAAGAAATTCTCAGAGAGCATTTGATGAGAGAATATAATTTGGTCCCTAGTTGAGATAAAATTGGCTGTAGTTGAATGAGTATGTGTGTGTGTATATATATATACATGTATATACATATATATATATGTATTTCTTTTTTTTTTTGAATGAGCCTATTCACCAGTTAAAAATCCCAACAACTGTTTAGTTGGTGGTCATGCAAGAGTGTGTGTATGTATGTAAAAATTCATCAAGGTATGCACTTACGATTTGTGCATTTCATTCTATGTATCTAAAAAGACTATTATTAATTTATAATTTTAAAAGGTGACTCATATTCAATGTAGAAAACTTGGAAAATATAAAAAGAAAGAAAGAACTACTCATGACCCCACAGCTCAGAGATAAACATCTCATAAATAATTTAGCACTTTTACTGTCATTACTTTATCTAAGCATTTGACTTACGTTTTACTAGGCCTCACCAGCAAAAGGGAGGTTATGATTGAGGTCATATTAACAATCATAATAAGTATTTCTTTGGCTCTTAACATCTACTTGCTGCATAAAACAACTCCAATCAATTGTCCCCCTCTTCTCCTTTTTCTCCCAACTATTTCTGGGAGTCATGGTGATAACACCAATCATTATGAAGGTACAGGTACAAAGTATTTCCTAACATTCCTGCAAGTCAGGCTATGACAGTTGTAGACCACAGATTAAAGAGTTAAAAAAAAATTCTCCTTTAAAAAAAAATGTTGACACTTTATTTGCTGTTCTTGTGAGTTTTACTAGCAATTTTTAGGGTTGTTAACAAAGTACTTTTATATTACGTGGTGTGTGCCAGCAATTATTTTCTCTTTTGCTTTTGAGTAACTTAAATCAATGGCATTTATCTGATAAAACTTTTCTTTAAGAAAAAATCTTTCTGAATTGATGTTATAGTTACATAGTATATAATTTTAAAGCCACAAAAGCATATATATAAAAATTATCTCTCTTCCACTCCTATTCCTAAGCACTCTTTGTCAGTTTCTTATGTTTTCTGTAAGAGATATTCCATGCATATACAAACAATGTGAAAAATGTTTGAAGTATCATTTAGAATAAAACTTGGGTTTAATTTGTATGAAAAGAAATTTTGCTCTTTGACACAGTGGTTATAAAGTGTCTAAACTTTAGAAGTGATGTTATATGAAAGTTCTGAGTTTAAGCTCCCAAGTTTTGGAATGTCCCTATCATAGTAACATATTTTTTCTTATCTTTTTAAAGGAATATTAATTATTTAGTGCTTTAGTGGCAATTTCAAATTAAGTATAAAAGTTTTGTCCTTCATCTGCTGAATACATTCACATTCTTGGGGGTCATCTTCATTGGTGATTCTTGACTTATTTGGTCAATTTAAAGCCAGTGCTGGGCTTCCCTGGTGGCACAGTGGTTAAGAATTCGCCTGTCAATGCAGGGGACATGGGTTCGGGCCCTGTTCCGGGAAGATCCCACATGCCGTGGAGCAACTAATCCTGTGCGCCACAGCTACTGAGCCTGTACTCTAGAGCCCGTGAGCCACAACTACTGAGCCCATGTGCTGTAACTACTGAAGCCTGAGTGCCTAGAGCCCGTGCTCCGCAACAAGGGAAGCCACCACAATGAGAGGCCTGCGCACCGCAACAGGGAGTGGCCCCCGGTCGCCGCAGCTAGAGAAAGCCCACGCACAGCAATAAAAACCCAAGACAGCCAAAAATAAAATAAATAAATTAAAAAAAAAAAAGCCAGTGCTATATACAAATGTGCAGATTTGAAAAATCAATGTCTTTCTAAAGGACAATCCCTTTTCCTCATTGCCAGGTACTTAAATTGGAGTAGTAAGGGGAAATTGGTCTGGGGGAGCTTTGACAAGCAGATATGAATTGCTGTGCTTTTGCTCTTTGCTCCTGGGCTTCTCTGGCGGATTTTGGGTTACTTTGTAATGTGTGCACAAAATGATGGTAGGGTGCCTGAGTGAGTAGATTCCTTATAAGACTTTCTTTCCTTTGTAGAAGTTGGTGGCAGGACAAAGAGGGAAGGGGTGACTCTTAAATACATAGAAAACCATGGCAGGCAAAGCTAGGGTTGGAAGAGAATATTTTTGTAAATACTTTTTACTTTCCTTGCCCTGTACTTTATAAAACATGGCCTCTCTTAGATTCACATATTATCTGCCTCATTATTCTGTTTTGCAGGAGACTGAGTGTCCTCTACGACTTGCCCTTTGCCAGCACTGTGATTTGGAACTTTCTGTTCTCAAACTGAAAGACCATGAAGATTACTGTGGTGCCCGGACAGAGTTATGTGGCAACTGTGGGCGCAATGTCCTGGTGAAAGATCTGAAGACTCACCCTGAAGTTTGTGGGAGAGATGTGGAGGAAAAGAGAGATGAGGTTGCCATGCCGCCTAATGCATATGATGATTCTTGGGGTCAAGATGGTATCTGGATTGCATCCCAACTCAGACAAATTGAGGCTCTGGACCCACCCATGAGGCTCCCTCGAAGGCCCCTGAGAGCCTTTGAATCAGAACTTTTCCAAAGTAGAACCACCAACCAAAGGAGCATGACAGCCCAGTTTCCAATTCAGAATAATCTATGTGAGTTGTGTTTGGGATTAGAAAACTGGAATGGTATCAGATCTTAGGGCTGGTGGGAACAGGGCTTTGGAGCCAAATAGATCTTAATTATAGAAACCTGATTGTAGCTGGGTAACATAAGGAAGAATACTTAACTTTCCTATAGATTGGAATAACAGAACCTCTTTGCTATTGGATTTTTGTTGGATGACAGTTAGGGTTGATGGATGACAATGCTGTTAATAGCTGACACTTACTGAGTATACCCTATGTGCTTAAAGGCATTTACAAAGTGCTTTAGATGTATTAACTCATTTAGTTCTCACAAAAGTTTTATGAGGGTGGGTCAGTGGTAGAGCTGGGATTTGAATTCAGGCAATCTGACCCCATGCTTTAAGCCATCCTGCTATAATGCAGAAAATACATATAAAATGCCTAGCACAGTGCCTATCTCTTAGTTATAGCTCATTAATATTGTTTATTAATAAAAGTTAGAATAATAATGGAAGCTTTTATCATGGCAGACTTAACATTTGGAGTCCCATGAGCACTGAAGTGCTGGGCCTCTTTTGTTCCTGCCCAGATTCCTATAAACCTTGAATATTTGCTAGGCATGGACTTGAACTAAGGGATGGCACCATCTTTAACGTTTCTTGAATACTGGCTTTTTTTTTTCTTCCCCAGTGGAAGAACAAGAAAGGCAGGAAAGGAATAGAAGCCGACAGACCCTCAAAGAGGGTGGTGAAGACAGTGCAAACTTGGATTTCATGTTGGCCCTAAGTCTGCAAAATGAAGGCCAGGCCCCCAACTTGGCAGAGCAGGACTTCTGGAGGGTCATATGTGAGGCAGACCAGTCCCATGAAGGTCCCGGTGCTCTGAATGACATAAGGGGTATGTTTGTTTACACTAGCCTCTGTCTCTACAGTTTTTTAAAGTTTTACACTAAACAATTTATATAAAATTGAAAGTTTTTCATGAGATAGAATTTTTTAAAATTTTGTTCATTTGCTTTTCCCAACTTTTATTTATTTATTTATTCATTCATTTACTTATTTACTTATTTATTCATTCATTCTTGCATGCATGCATGCATGCTGCCCAGTTGTGTCTTAGTTGTGGCACGTGGGATCTTTAGTTGCAGCATGTGGGATCTAGTTCCCTGACCAGGGATCAAACCCAGGCCCCTGCATTGGGAGCGCAGAGTCTTAACCACTGGACCACTAGGGAAGTCCCTGTCATATCTTTAAACATGTTAAAAATACTTGTTTTTCTATTGTGTCTGAAACTATACCTAAAGTCTGTTTTTTGCTATTTGCTGTTTCTACTGACTCTCAACGGTGGCTTGCTGCTTCCCTCTGTGTGCTTGCGTGCGTGTGTGCGTGTGTTTTAACATTAAGTTTTCTGGTGTGTTCCTCTGAGGGTATTTATATATGCTTCTAGCAGGCTCCTGGGGATACTACTGACTGGAATAATTTTAAATTGAAGTTTTGGCCTGGGCTTCTTAAAACCATAAATGTGATTTTATGTAAAAACATAAATGTAGATTCTCTACTCAAACCCACGTAAAGGCCAAACTCTGGTTACTGTTCCTTAGTAGAGATTTTTCTCTCTTCTATGTAGAGCCAAAGCTTAGTTAGGCAAGTTTCCTTACCTCCTCGCATCGTTCACCCTCCCTTGTTCAACAGTCTGACTGAGGCTGTTGGGTTTTGGGATGCCTGGGATTAAAATTACTCTTATTTATTGGGGTTGGCCAAAACGTTCTTTTAGGTTTTTGTAACATCTTACAGAAAAACCTGAACGACCTTTTTGGCCAACCCAGTATTTTCTCATTTAAATTACTTTTATTCAGCATCTTTTGTTTATATTTTGTGCTGGGAGGGTTTTTCTTCTCAGGATATTTGTCTTCCAGTAATATCCAAGCCTCAGTTTCTTCATCTGTAAAATGAGGGTCATGTGGATCTACTTCATAACATTTTTCCTGAGGATTGAAATAATGCACAGAAGGTTTTTAGATTACTGACTAGGGTTATGACACATTTAAATTTCTTTCTTAATTGGAGTAGTGGGTAAACTACTACTTTACTGCTTCTCAGGAAATGGTGACAAGTAAATCTCTTTCTGTAGTGCAGGTTTTTTGCTTAGGGTTTGTCTCTTAAATAGTTTCCGTTCAAGGATTTTCAGCCCCACAAATTGCTATGTCCAAGAAATTGCAAAGGAAATCAGACTTTCCTGTCAAGCCCCCTGGGGGGATAAAAGGTAGAATCAGGTTTGTTTTTGCCGAGTCTGACTGTGTGGCCTGATACCTAGGTGCAGCTGGTGAGACCATGTTGCCTTGTGAATTTTGTGAGGAGCTCTACCCAGAGGAACTGCTGATTGACCATCAGGTGTGTTGCGAATTACCTGAGGGCTTTAAGCTTTAGGGAGGAATGTGTGCAGGCCCTGTTGGTGTTGCAGGCCACACGAGATCTTGAGCAAACTACTTTAATACAACTCCGGTGATAGGAGTAGCAACTGTGTTTTTAACCCTGGGGTGACTGACATGTGGGCATGAGAACTCAGCCTCATTCCCTCTTGGGCAAAGTAACATTTACACCAGCAGGCCCAGTTGCTGACTCCGTTCTGTGGTGATAGTGTACATCTCTACTGACCATCTTGTAATCTGGTCTCATCTCATGGTACATTTGATTTATTGGAGCCATACTGAAGTCCTTGCGGTTCCCGGGAGGGTCAGGGATCTGTTTTGCACTTTACTTTTCTGCCAGCTACCCCGCTTCCTTAACACACCCCTCACTCATAGACTCAGTTCAGACATGACTTTCAGGAAACCATCCTGTGGAACGCTCTGAAGGCTAGGCCAGAGGTCCCACCTGCATGCTCCCCGCAAGTCCTGTGCCCACAGCTCTCTTAGCCTGTTACGCTCACCCTGTGGTGTTGTCTTGCTGATCCCCTGTTGGTCTGCACCACTCGGCTGAGTTCCTTGAGAACAGGTTCTGGGTTTTCCTAGTTTCTGGAATCTCTTAACGCCTGGTATATGAAAGGTGTCAGCTATTTTGAATGATTGAAGGTTCTTGTGCTATTTAGGAATGATTAGAGAGTAGCCTTTGTGTTTGAAGAGTGGCTCCACTGATGGAGGGAGCCACTTTTCCCCTCAACACTTACTCTCTGATTTGGTTTGGCCTAGTCTGGCACTTCCATAGCTGTTAAGTAGTCCCTATGCTCTGGGTGGAACATGCACTGCCCCCGTAAGTGGAACAATACAGCATCTGAATACATCTAGTATTTGGTTTGGGAGTAGCATGAGAAAATCCATTAATAGGGATAACAAAGAATATTTGGGCCTCTCTTACTGTATGACTGTGGGAAAAATCTTGAATCTTCTCAAATTAATTTAAAAAGAATAATCACATTAACACAGTTAAAAAAAAACAGTACAGAAATGTTTAAAAGCAAAGTGAGTGTTCCATCTGTGTTCCTCTGACCCTTCTTAGTCCCTCTCCCCAATATTAAACATTATTAAGATTTTGTGACTTCTGGAAAATATTTTCAGAATTTAGTTTGTTCCTTAACCTCTGCTTTTTTTTTTTTTTTAACCTGTGTTTTTTGAGACAGACGAGTTGTAACCCTTCATGTGCCTTACCTCCGATCAGTGTGGGCAATGCTTCTCCCAAAGGGGTGGAGGACCCTGATGTCATCTTCCAGAAGTTGATGCAGCAGGCTGCAAGTAACCAGTTAGACTCTTTGATGGGCCTGAGCAGTTCGCCTCCTGTGGAGGACAGCATCATCATCCCCTGTGAATTCTGTGGGGTCCAGCTGGAAGAGGAGGTGCTGTTCCATCACCAGGTAAGAACACTTGGAGGACCTGTCCACTTCTTCCATCCTGTTGATCCTCTGAGTGAACCTGAGGCTTTTAGAGCCAAGAATGCCTCTTTGGCCTTTAAGTTGTGTGCATACCTGATCTGGCTACTGGCCATGTCCTGTTTTGTGAGCTGTCTGAGGTATAAAGTACCTCAGGCCTTTGGACTTTCTCTGCCTTCTGGCAGTGGAAGCCATCCCGTCACTAGCTGTGGCCCAAGGAGCCAGGACTCCATTTAAGCAGGCATGGAGGACTTGCCAGAGGGTTTAGAAAAGCATTTCCCTGAGGTCATCGACAATTTCTACTTTTGACCAGGTGGGTTCTTCCCTGTTGGGGTGGCACTTGCGTCTTGCATTCCAGGAGACTGGGATCTAATTCTAGCTTTGCCATATGGTTGGTCTAAGATAGGTCCCATTCCCTCACTGGGGACATCTGTAAATGAAGGAGTTAAACTAGATAATCTGAAGTCCTTTTTCAGCTTTTGCAGTCTAGGATGCCAGCATCTTAATGGAAGATACGTTTTCTGCCCCATCTTGTTTGTCGTGGGAGCTAACACTGAAGGTATTTCAGGGGCATTTCTGTAATCAATGCCCTATAGCTAGCTGTTGCTAGAACACCACACATTGCATTTCTGTAATAAAGATTTTTGCCTTTGGATCAAGCAGTAGATAAGTCACTGCTTGTTGTCTCCTCGGGAGACTACAAAATAAGCAGTGGTGCAAATACTCTGTGGTCAAAATGTAGACATGCTTTTCTGGGCTCCTAGGACCAGCCCTTCTTTCATCCCTGAACAAATCAGAGAGTGCTTCTGTCAGTGCTAGTTGGAATGATTGCTGTGTTCCAGGTGTGCTTCCTCTTAGTCCCAGGCCCTTCCTCTCAGTGGTTGTCGAAGTCATCCTGTCCCATCGACACCCCCCCCCCCCCGCCAGCCTCCCCATAAGGTGTGTTCACCCAACCTGCTGTTCCGTCCTTTCCTCCCGCTGCTCCCTCTCTGAGGAATGACTCAGTCCAGAGGTACTAATTCTGGTTTTTCTTGTTAGGACCAGTGTGACCAACGCCCAGCTACAGCAAACAACCACATGTCGGAGGGGATTCCTAGTCAGGATCTCCAGCCTCGACAGACTTCACCAGAGCTACCCAAGAGGCGTGTCAGACACCAGGGTATTAGCCAGGGATGAGCCAAGGCTGCAGGCCTGCTGCTGCCTTGGGCCTGCTTCCCACTTCTCATCTGCTACTCTAAAATGGGTTTTACCTTCATCCCAAATTAGCAAGCACAGTACGAGCTCACTGGGGACTCCCTTGGGGCTAGCTGTGGTCCTGTGTTAGACTCAGGTGTCTCGGGTGTGTAGCTTTATAGGGTAGTGGCTTTGGGGACAGCCATGAGCTATGCATATCAGTCAGTGCTTATTCAGCCGCTGGTCCCTGTCAGTACACTTAGTGGATGATTGGAAGATAATTTTCAGCCTTACTGTGGCTGCCCTGGGCCCCTGCTTCTAGTTGAAATATGCTCAACTAGAGTAGGATAATCAAACTTATTATCAGTATTCTTATTATGTAATAGTCTCACAACTAGGCAAGTAAAATTGCTTTTGAAACCCAGTTGCCATTAGAAGCCCAAAGCCAATTAGAAATGATTCTTCAAAGTTTGCTTGTGCACCATTGTTGACTAGTTAGTGAGGACTTAGGCGGTAAGTGTACAGTGTGGATTAATGTTTCCAACCCTGTCCTGGAGACATGGGTTTCAGCATCCTTTAGGGGCGAGGCAGTCATCTTTTACCTAGCATCTTTTGTTCCTGCTCCGAATCCAGCACTAACAGCAAGAGCAGCCTTTTCCCTAAAGCTGGTGCTCTTTTCTCTTCTCAGGAGACCTGTCTTCTGGTTACATGGATGATATCAAGCAGGAAATGGCCAAAGGGCCCACCTATCCTCTCCCTGCCAGCAGACCCACTAACAATATGACGGCTACTTCTAACCGCCTGACAACATCCACATCAGGCCCCAGACCTGGGTGCCAGCCCAGCCCTCCTCGCACTCTGAAGCTCAACGACTTAGACAGCCAGGGCATCCAGGGGCACAATCGAAACAGCCATAATGGGGCCCTGGCTCCTGGGCATGTTCCAGTGGTTCACTCCGCTCGAAGTCTCTACCCAGAAAACCTTGTGCCCTCTTTCCCCCGTGGGCCTTCAGGGAGATACGGAGCAAGGTGAGAATCAGTGGCCTGGGAGTGGAGCTTGTGGGTGGCTCAGGAGAACGTGGAAGTGTGGACTTCGCTTGTATTGTGGCCTGATTCAAAATGTTCCTTTGCTCTGTGTGGTTTTTTTTTTTTTTTGCGGTACGCGGGCCTCTCACTGCTGTGGCCTCTCCCGTTGCGGAGCACAGGCTCCGGACGCGCAGGCCGTGGCTCACGGGCCCAGCCGCTCCGTGGCATGTGGGATCTTCCCGGACCGGGGCACGAACCCGTGTCCCCCGCATCGGCAGGCGGACTCTTAACCACTGTGCCACCAGGGAAGCCCCTGTGTGGTTTTTTATTCATTAGTTTTATCTGCTACTGGAGAGCTGCTTTTGTCTGGTTCCAGCTGTTCTGTTCTGAGTTTTCTGACTTTTGCTCGGGGCATCTCGGGAACTAGTTTCCAATCCTTCTCTTTCAGTGGCAGGAGTGAAGGTGGCAGGAACCCCCGGGTCACCCCCACGACCGCCAGCTACCGCAGCAGAACTGCAAAGGTGAGCGGGATCCAGCCCAGAATGCTCATTGAGGACTCAGAAGTGGGTGGGCTGGTATGGTTCTTGAAGTCAGAAGCAGCTGGGCAACAGGCCGGTTGTGGCTGAGGACTGTTCTTGTGCTTTTGATGAGGTTTCCATAGAAGCCTGACATTTCTGGCGCTCTTCAGGAGGAGTGCTGCTTTCTTACTTTCTATGTAAACTTCGTCTGTGTTCTATTGTTCAACAGGCAAAACCCTCCAAGCAGCAGGGAGCTGGGGATGCAGAGGAGGAAGAGGAGGAGGAGTAACAGTGTCTGCAGGGAACTTGCGCGTCGGTTCCATCTTTCCTGCACAAGTTGCCGTGGTGCAGCCCCGCCCCTTGGGTTCTGTGGGTAGGGGCCATCTGACAGATGTAACTTTTTCTAGGCTATGGCCATTTTGTGTCTTTTGAGATTGTGCTGTGGGAGTTTGGGGGTTTGAGGGAGGGTTAGCAGGGAGGCTGTTGAGAATGTTTCAGCTTTAGCTGCTGCCTTTTGGCAGCATAAGTTACGGCCTCTCGGCCCACCAGGGCTTCATCTTTTGACATGCTGCCACCACTGCTTCATGGTGCTGTGTGGTCCTGGTGAAAAGAGGGAGGGTTCTAGAAACCTGGTCCCCACCAGTGAGGTGATGCTCTTCATGTGGTGGCCTAAATTGGGGAACTTTTGGATATCCTCTCCTGTCTACTGCCCATCCTCACTCTAGAATTTGGGCCTCTGGTGTGCGTGGAGGAGCTTTGGTAAAGTGTTCAGGCCAGTTGCAATATGTGTTAGGAACGAGGTTTGGAGCTGAGTTGAGCCACAGGTGAGCGGACTATGTACAGGCTTTGTTTTAATCTGCTTCTTTGGCATTTGGCATCACTGCCTTCTGTTTCTGATGGGGAGCATGGCTCCTTTGCCTTCACTGCCTTCTGATGGGAAAGGCTGGGGGCTCCCTGTCCCCTCCAGGGCCATGCTGGGCTCTGCGCTAATCAGGAGTGAGGCCTAAGCTCATGGCTTGCTCTGAAAACCAAGTATCAGAGCTCCCTCCCCCTCTTTTTATTTTACTGTTATTATTATAATTAACATCCTTGTGATAGAAATAAAGTTTGTACTTGGAGTTCAGCTGAGTCTTGTGGTTCCTTCTCCTGTGTGCTCTTTGGAGACTTTAGGGAGACCAGAGTGGACTGGAGTCAGCTCTGAAGAATGGGGGAAGGTGAGCAGGGCTAGGTTTTCTCTGTGCTGCTTGGAACCCCAGCAGATCCAGCATCATCCTTCTCAGAGTGCCAGACATTCAAGGTATAGTTTTCTCTTTTACTGGAGTTGGAGGAAACTGACAGGTGGCTGCAGCTCTGGGGATGATTTGGGGTGGGCTGGGGGCTGCCTCCAACTGAAGAGAGGAAGGCAGATTCCTCAGAAGTCTCAGTCCTGAGAGTTGTTGAACCTTAGCAGCATTATTTATTACCCCTCAGCACCTCATACTTTGCCCTGGACCATCTAGTACCTTAGGTCATTTTGAGCTCATTTGTTTTTCTCTCAACAACCTAGTGGGGATGGGAAAGGTAGGAAGAATTGCCCCAATTTCATATGTGGAAAGGAGTGACTTGGCGTAGGCTATGCAGCTAATTCATGACAGCCGAGACTCTGAATTATACTGAGATAAAGAAAAAGGGGGACTTCCCTGGTGGTCCAGGGATTAAGACTCCATGCTTCCACTGCAGGGGGTGTAGGTTCAAAAAAGGGGATGGAACCCAGGCTCATGGCAGTGAAATCGCCAAGTCCCAACCACTGGACCGCCAGGGAATTCCCTATTTATTTCCTCTTCCGTGAACTTTGATGGTTTGTGTCTTTCAAGGAATTTGTCCATTTCAGTAAGTTGTTTAACTTATTAACATAAGGTATTCATAATATTCCCTTATTATCTAAAAAATATCTGTAAAGTTTGTAGTGATGTCACCTCTTTAATTTCGTTTGTTGATAATTTGTGTCTTTTCTCTTTCCCTAATGTGTTTGGCTAGAGCACGGATCTCCAAATTTTTCTTTGATAAAAGCCAAATAGTAAATATTTAAGGTTTTGCAGGCTATACTGTGTGTATTTCAACTACAGTAAGCCCCCTACATACCAACCTTCAAGTTGTGAACTTTCAAAGATGCGAACGTGAGTTTGCGTGTCCAGTCATGTAAGTTAGTTCGCGTGTCTGGTGTACGTTGTCACGTGTGTGCATCCTCTACACGTGGCTGCATTTCTGTGTACTGTACGGTACTGTACAGAGTACAGTAGTACAGTATCTTTATTTCAAGCCCAGGATGTCCAGAAGCAAACGTAAAAGCAGCGGTGATGGAGCTGGTACTGCTAAGAGGTGCCAGGAATTGGAGGCCCAGAGAAAGGACGAAGAGAGACAAGAGGAAGAAGTAAATGAAGAACCGAAGAGATTCATGACGCAGGAAATGGCAAGGGAATTTTCTTTATCTGAGGAGGCACTGTTAGTTTTTGAGGCACAGGAACCGAATGTAGAACGGTACACGAAGGTTACAGCAGCCATTCAAAGTGCAATCCAGTGCTACCATGTCACCTATGACGAGAAAAAAAGGAGCTAGACATCACTGGATCGTTTTCTCAGGAGGGTAGATAGAATTGAATCCAGCAAGGAACCAGAACCTGTGCCATCAACGTCAGGCATGAGTGAAATAGCAGCTTGCCCTGTGTCTCCTATTGCTGGCAATCCTTCAGCTCTACCGTCTCCCACCTCCTCTCCCTCCTCCAGTCAGTAACTTTTCTTGCCTGTTCCCTCGATGCCAGCCTCTGTATGCCAGCTGTTGCGCTGTACTACTGTACTTTTCAGGGCACTGTACTGTGAGATTAAACATGTTGTCTTTATTGTGGGTTTTTTAATGTATTATTTGTGTGAAAAGTATTATAAACCTATTACAGTACAGTACTATATAGCCGATTGTGTTAGTTGGGTACCCAGGCTAACTTTCGTTGCACTTATGAACTCACTCTCGGAATGGAACTCGTTCATTTGTACGGGACTTATTGTACTCAACAACGCTGTTATAGAGTGAACACAGCCATGGACAATACACAAATGAATGGGTGAATAAAACTTTATTTACGAAAGCAGGTAGCTGGATTATGGGCCATAGCAGGGCAACTACTGGGTTAGAGATTTATCTGATTTTTAAAATTTTTTTTTATTTTTTATTTTTTTTATTCTGATTTTTATCACTTCCTTTCTTTTGCTTACTTTGAGCTTAATTTTTTCTTTACCTAGTTTCTTAAGGTCAAAGTTGAGGTCACTGATTTGAGATCTGACTTCTTTTTTAATATAACTGTTAAGTGCTTTATCTGCATCTCACAAACTTGATGTGTCTTTTCATTTCATTCAGTTTAAAGAACTTTGATTTCTTCTTTGATTTATGGGCTATTTATTAGTGTGGAATCTAGTTTCCAAATATTGTTTTTTTTCCAGATTTGTTTTTGTTATTGTTTTTAATTTCACTGTGGTCAGAGAACATACTCTATATGACTTGAATCTTTTAAAATTTATCGAGACTTCTTGTGTCCGTAGAATATTCTCCAGGCCATGATTGTTCTGTATGTACTTGAAAAGAATGTGCATTCTGTTTTGGTTGGATGAATGTTATATAAATGGCAGGTGGGTCAACATTGGTTGACAGTGTTTTTCAAGCCTTTATATCCTTACTGATTTTCTGTTTACTTGTTCTATATATTATGGAGCAGGAAATCTCTTATTATAATTGAGGATTGTCTGTTTTTCTTATAATTCTATAATTTCTGTTCCATTATTTTCAAGTCCTGTTATTACATGTGTAAATACTTACAATAGTTGTGCCTTTGTTTAATTGGCCCCTTTATTATTATGAAATGACCTTCTGTATTCTTTGTAACATTTGCTGTGAAGTACACTTTGATATTAATATAGCAATCTTAATAGTATTAACAGTCCTCCGCTTTCTTAGTGTTAGCACAGTACATCTTTTCCATCCTTTTATTTTAATTCCTATTTGTATCTATATATTTAAAGTGGGTTTCTCAAAGACGGCATATAGTTGGGGTTTTTTTTCATTGTTTTTTGTCTTGGTTTTGGGTCCATTCAGACAATCTGTCTTTTAATCGAGGTGTATAGGCCATTTACATTTAGTGTGATTATTGATATGATTGGGTTTAAATATATAATTTTCTCTGTCTCTCTTTTTTTTTTCTCTTTTGCTGCTTTCCTTTGGATACTTTTTATAATTCCACTGTACCTCTTTTGTTGACTTATTAGTTATTACTGTTTATTGTATTATTTAAGTAGTTGTTTTTTTGTGTGTGTGGTATGCGGGCCTCTCACTGCTGTGGCCTCTCCCGTCGCGGAGCACAGGCTCCAGACGCGCAGGCTCAGTGGCCATGGCTCACGGGCCCAGCCGCTGCACGGCATGTGGGATCTTCCTGGACCGGGGCACGAACCTGTGTCCCCTGCATCGGCAGGCGGACTCTCAACCACTGTGCCACCAGGGAAGCCCTAAGTAATTGTTTTAGGGTTTATGGTATACACTTTTTTTGGCCGCGCCACATGGCATGTGGGAATCTCTGTTCCCCAACCAGGGATCAAACCTGTGCCCCCTACAGTGGAGGCCTGGAGTCTTAACCACTGGACCACCAGGGAAGTCCCATAGGGTTTATAATATGCAGTTTTAACTTTTCAGTCTACCTTCATGTTTGATATTACAACAGCATATTTCATTTCTCTCCTCCCAGGCTTTGAGCTATTGTCATAGTTATTTCTGCCTTTGTTACAAATCCCCAATATACTGTTGTTTTCTTTATAAACAGTCAATTATCTTTTAAAGAGATTTAAATAGGAAAAGTATCTTTGGGAGTTCACTGGCAGTCCAGTGGTTAGGACTCAGCGCTTTCACTGCCATGGCCCCAGGTTCAATCCCTGGTTGGGGAACTAAGATCCTGCAAGCCGTGTAGTGTGGCCAAAATAAATAAATAATAATTTAAACAGACAGAAGGTTATTCCCATATAGATTTTTGGTTTGCAGTTACCATGAGGTTTTGATATAGCAGTCTGTATATATACAAGATTGTTTTAAGTTGCTGGTTTTTTAATTTGAAATGCGTTTCCAATATCCTGCATTTGTACTCTCCTCTCGATTGCTGGTTTTGAAATCATATTTTTGTGTGGATGATTTTGTACCTTTATGTTTGCCTTTACCGGTGAGCTTTCCCATTCGTGATTTTCTATCTTCTAGTTTTGTCCTTTTCTTTTCTCTCTAGATAAGCTCTTTTAGCATTTGTTATAAAGCCGGTTTGGTGGTGCTGAATTCTCTTAGCTTTTGCTTGTCTGTAAAGCTTTTGATTTCTCCATTGAATCTGAATGAGAACCTTGCTGGGTAGAGTATTCTTGGTTGCAGGTTTTTCCCTTTCATCACTTTAAATATATTATGCCACTCCCTTCTGGCCTGCAGAGTTTTTGCTGAAAAATTAGCTGATAACCTTATGGGGATTCCCTTGTATGTTATATGTTGCTTTTTTTTTTGGCTATGTTGGGTCTTTGTTGCTGTGCGCGGGCTTTCTTTAGTTGTGGAGAGCGGGGGCTACCCTTTGTTGCGGTGCACGGGCTTCTCATTGCGGTGGCTTCTCTTGCTGCAGAGCATGGGCTCTAGGCGTGTGGGCTTCAGTAGTTGCAGCACGCAGGCTCAGTAGTTGTGGCGCACGGGGTTAGTTGCTCCATGTCATGTGGGATCTCCCCAGACCAGGGCTCGAACCCGTGTCCCCTGCGTTGGCAGGCGGATTCTCAGCCACCGCGCCACCAGGGAAGCCCATCTCTTGTTGCCTTTAATATTTCTCTTTGTCTTTAATTTTTTTTTAAAACTTATTGGAGTATAGTTGATTTACAATGTTGTGTTAATTTCAAGTGTACAGCATAGTGATTCAGTTATACATATACATATATTGATTCTTTTTTTCTTTTCCCATATAGGTTATTATAGAATATTGAGTAGAGTTTCCTGTGCTATACAGTAGGTCCTTGTTTGTTATTTTACATATAGTAGCGTGTGTGTGTTAATCCGAAGCGCCTAATTTATCCCCGCCCCCTCCACGTTTCCCCTTTGGTAACCATAAGTTTTTTTTTTTTTTTTCTTTTTTTGCGGTACGTGGGCCTCTCACTGTTGTGGCCTCTTCCATTGCGGAGCACAGGCTCCGGACGTGCAGGCTCAGCGGCCATGGCTCATGGGTCCAGCCGCTCCACGGCATGTGGGATCTTCCCGGACCGGGGCACGAACCCACGTCCCCTGCATCGGCAGGCGGACTCTCAACCACTGTGCCACCAGGGAAGCCCCATAAGTTCGTTTTTGAAATCTGTGAGTCTGTTTCTGTTTTGTAAATAAGGTCATTTATATCATTTAAAAAACATTAAATTCCACATACGAGTTCTTTTTCTTTAATTTTTGTTAATTTGAACACTACCTGTATTGGTGTGTTCCTCTTTGGGTTTATCCTGTATGGGTCTGCACTTCCTAGACTGGAGTGTTTCCTTTCCCATGTTAGGGAAGTTTTCAGCTATTATCTCTTCAAATATTTTCTTAGGCCCTTTCTCTCTTCTCCTTCTGGGAGAAGAGAGAAATGTGAATGTTGGTGCATTTAATGTTATACCAGAGGTCTCTTGGACTGTCCTCATTGTTCTCATTCTTTTTTCTTTAGTCTGTTCCACAGCAGTGATTTCCACCAATCTGTCTTCCAGCTCACTTATTCATTCTTCTGCCTCATTTATTCTGCTACTGATTCCTTCTAGTGTATTTTACATTTAAGTTATTATATTGTTCATCTCTCTTTGTTTTTTAAATCTTCTAGCTCTTTGTTAAACATTTCATGTATTTCTCTGTGCCTGCATTCTTTTTCCAAGATCTTGGATCATCTTTACTATCACTACTCTGAATTATTTTTCAGGAAGATTGCCTATTTCCACTTCACTTAGTTTTTCTTCTGGAATTTTATCTTGTTCCTTCATCTGGAAAATATTTTTCTCATTTGGTCTAACTTTCTGTGTTTGTAGCCTCTGTTCCTCAGGCAACAAGATTGTAGTTCCTCTCGCTTTTGGTGTCTGCCCCCTGGTGGGTGAGGTTGGTCCAGGCTTGTGCAGGCTTCCTGGTGGCAGGGACTGGTGTCTGCCCACTGGTGGGTGGAGCTGGGTCTTGTCCCTCTGGTGGGCAGGGCTGTATCAAGGGGTGTGTTTAGAGATGGCTGTGGGATCAGGATGACTTCAGACAGCCTGTCTGCTGATGGGTGGGGCTGTGTTCCTGCCCTGTTGCTTGTTTGGCCTGAAGTGTCCCAGCACTGGAGCCTGCAGGCTGTTGGGTGGGGGCCAAGTCTCAGTGCCAAAATGGTGACCTCTGGGAGAGGTCATGCCAATGAATATTGGCTGGGGCCTCCACCACAGTTGTCCTTTCCCCCACAGTGAGCCACAGCCGACCTGTGTCTCCACAGGAGACCCTCCAAGATCCACAGGTAGGTCTGGCTTAGGCTCCTATGGAGTCACTGCTTTGCCCTGGGTTCCAGTGCACATGAAACCTTGTGTGCACCTTCCAGCAGTGGAGTCTCTGTTTCTTCCAGTCCTGTGGAGCTCCTCCACTCAAGCCCAGCTGGCCTTCAAAGACAAATGCTCTGGGGGCTCCTCCTCCCAATGCCAGACCCTCAGGTTGGGGAGCCTGACGTGGGGCTCAGAACTCTCACTCCTGTGGGGGAACCTCTGTGATATAATTATATTTGTTTGTGGGTCACCCACCTGATGGGTATGAGATTTGATTATATCATGAAAGTGCCCCTCCTACCACCTCGCTGTGGCTTCTTGTCTTTGGATGTAGAATATAGTTTTTGGTAGGTTTGAGTCTTTTTTTGTCGATGGCTATTCAGCAGTTGTGATTTTTGTTTGTAAGTGAGAGGACGTGAGCTCAAGTCCTACTCTGCCATCTTGTCTCCTCACTTTATCACTGATTTTAAGCAACTTGGTTATAATGTGCCTTTGTACAATTCTGTGGCATTAAGTACATTCACATTGTTCTGCAACCATCACTACTACCTATTTCTTTGCTTCTTTAAATTCATTAAACATCTTGCGTCTTTGAGTTTATAGCTTTCAACCAAATTCAGAGAAATTTCAGCCATTCTTTCTTCAGATATTTTTTTGTTTCTCCATTTTCCCTTTGGGGGATTAAATTTACGTGTATATTAGGCCACATGAAGTTGCCCCATAGCTTATTGGTACTCTTTACACTTCTTTGGATTCTTTTGTCTGTGTTCCGATGGATAGTTTCTGTATGTCTCCAAGTTCACTAAATCTTCTGTAGTCTGCTTTGTTGTTAATTCCTCCAGTGTAGTTTTCATTTGGGACATTGTAATTTTTATCTCTGGAAGTTAAATTTGGGTTTTTATATTTCTCAGGTCGCTACTTAATATGTAGTTATAATAACTGTTTTAATTCCCCTGGTCACTAATTTATCATTTGTGTACTTTCTGGGTCTTCTTGTGTTGATTTTTTGCATGTTTGGTGGTTTTGATTGGATGCCAGATATTCTGAATTCTACCTATTTTGGTGCTGGGTATTTTTGTATTCCTATAAATATTGAGCTTTGTTTCTCATACTTAGTTACTTGGAAACAGTTTGATCCTTCTAGATCAAACTTTTATGCTTTATTAAGTGGGACCTGAGCAGTGAGTAGCCTAGGGCTAATTTTGCTCCACTACTGAAGCAAAACTGATGCCCCATAAACTGTGTTTTCCACACTGGCTCTTGGGAAAAGGAACCATTTCCTGTTCTTTGACAGCTCTAATCCTTTTGGCTGGTTCTTTCCCCAGCCTCTGGCAGTTTCCTTACACGCATGGGATTATCAGTACTCAGTGAACACTTGAGTGGGATGCTCAGCAGATCTATAGAGCTCGCTCTCTGTATAACTCTTTCCTTGTTGATACCCTGCCCTGTAAACCAGCTGCTTTGGTCTCCTTGGATGCCAAGGAGTTGGGTTGGCACCCTCAGTTTCTCCTCCCTTTGCTGCTGACAACTCTGCCCCAACTGTAAGCAGAGGCGGTAGTAGGGCCCCCCACATTTGTTTCTCTTCTCTCAGGTCTCTGTCCTTCATGCCTGTTGTCTGATGGTAATTTGTCAGGTATTTTGTTTTTTTTAGAAGGGAGGGTAAGGTTTGGTTTCTGTTTATCTATGTTAGCTAGAATTAGAAGTGTCTTGAAAGCATTACTTTCTAGATTGTTATAAAATCTGATGCCATTCTGATTTGCATGTAACCGGTTTTTTCCCTTGAAGCTTTTTAGGGTGTCTATCTGGTGTTTTGAAATTTCCCCATGTTGTATGTTGGTATACATTCTTTGGAAACTCATGTCCTCTTGAGTTTTTCAGAATTTTCTTGTGTTATTATTCTGGTAATTTCTCTCCTGTGTTCTTTCTTTGCAGATTTCCAATTATAGTTGGATGTCGGCCCTCTGAGACTGACCATTTTTTATTTTCCTTCATATTCTCTTTTGGTTTTTTTGCCCTACTTTATGGGAGATTTCCTCAATTTTATCCTTTTATCATATTATTTCTGATATTAATTTCCAAATTAATGTTTTTTATCTTCTCTCACAGCCTTTTTCTCCCCTTACTTAATGGACACGATATTTACACTTTGCGCCTTAGTTGTTTCTTGGATATCTTGTTCTACTCCCTGTACTATTTCCTGGGAGTTGTTTATTTTTGTTTTGGTATTTTTATGTTGTACTTCTCCACAAACCTCTGATGTTTCTGGGCTATCTGTATATACTTAAGAGTGAGGCACTTGAAGGTGATGAGCTCTCTTCACCATTCACTTTCACTGAACAGTAGGCTGGCATTTTCACTGGAGAGCCCAGGCTGGCAGGATCTGTAGGTTTTTCCTCTGGGTTAGTTCAGGGCAGGGTCTTCCAGCCTGCTGTAGGAGCCTGGGGTGGGGTGGGGGCAGGGGCTGGAGCCCTGAGCATCTCAGGTAGTTTCTCCAGAATATAACTTCCGGCCTTCTGCAGGGTGGTGGGGGCTTGAATTTCTGCTTCCTACATGCATTTCCAGTCCTTGTTTTTCCCTGGCACATGAGGCCTCCAATTCCTTCCCTTTACAATGTGTTTTGGTTCTGTGTGTATGTGGCGGGGGGTGGGGGGGTATGTGTAGGATGGACGCGGGACAGCGAGAAGAGGGCAGAGCACTGATTTTGGATAGCAGTTCTGAGCTAAGTCTTTACTGCTTCCCTGTATTTCCTTTTGCACAAAGTAGTTCTAAATCCACTGCCTGTGCCCAAAGGAGGACACGTGGTCTAAGAGAGGCCCAGACTCTTCCAGTGCAACAGTCCACTTGAGGAGAATCCTCACACTGGCACAAGAGTACAGACCAGCTCCAGGACAAGGAGTGGGCAGAACCTGCAGGGTTAGGTTTACCTTTGACCTTGGATTTCCATCCCTTTAATCAGACTTTCTGTATGAAAACCATAGACTATAAGGAGTCGAGTGGGGGGCAAGGGGTAGTTTATAAGCATAATGGAGTAAGAACCACATCAAGTGTAAAGAGACCATAATAATTAGAAATACTTTTAATTCCTAGCTTCTTGGCGACCCTCAAGTATCAGAGCCGTCCAAGCATGTTGGCCTTCGAATCTTCTCAGCAAGAGTAGATGATCACACAACTCTTAAGGTAAATCAAAATTAGATGAAGGTTATTTATTGGTGTGACTTTTCCTGTCATGAGCTTCTTTTACACAGCAATGGTGTAAATAGCATCAAATTGAATGAAAAGTTTGTTAGATGCAACCATAAATAATTATAATAAATATACATCAAGTAACTTTACAGCACACATTTTTTTAGGGCCAAGGTTTGGATCTGTCTGGACCTCAATGTGCTCTCTGGGAGAAGCAGTTGTGTTAGCAGCAGGTATCTTACTCACAGCTGTCATCTAGTCAAGTGATGGGCCAACAGAAGCTTTCCAAACCCCTCTTGGGGAGGTAGCTGACAATTCTGAGTCCATTCAAGGGATGGGAAGGATGGGGGCAGTGGGGGGACCAAGATGGAAAAATACAGGGAGGAAAAACCACTTCTAGTAAATCCAAAGGCTCTTTCATTATGCAGAAATGAAATAAGAGGATCCTTGTTGTCAGGACTACATCCTGGTGTGACTGCCCCCCCCCCCCAGTCAAGGGGGCTGTGGCCCCCAGGAGGCAGTGGCCTACCGTATTCCTTCCAATTAGGGAAACTGCTGGCAGGCACCTCCAGACATGACTGATCCTGCATCAAATGTAACTGATGCAACCGGAACAATTCACCCAGGTTTATCCTTTCCTTAGGTCAGGGAATCTTTTCTATAATGGTCCTTAATGCATTTCCTAAGAATAACACGGAGGAGGTGGATGCTAATGCCTCTAACTCTAAAATCCACACACCTTTCCAACAGGCCAGGGCCACAGCAGAGAAAGGAGGAACAAATCCTCTTTCTCACCAGCATTCACACTCCAAAGCCTTCTAGACAGCACTCACTCAGAACTTCCAATATTCACAATATTATACAATAAATACAGTGATGTGATTCTGTGAGAACTGGCAAGGCCCAAAATGACAGTGTCCAGCAAGATGGCATATGCTGCTCTCGAACAAAGTACCAGTGGACAAAGACCTACTCAGGGCACAAATGCACTGGGGCCGCAGGTGGGCTGCAGCAGCTCAGCCCTGGCACACACTCACATGGGGTGGGGAGGGGGTGCCGCATGGGCCCGGCCAGAAGGACCCAGGTGTCTCCATCTGGACTTGAAGGTCTTAGTCACTGCAGTAGGCCCTGAATTGAGCAGAGCACCTCAGACAGCTCTTTTTAAAATGGGGTGTAGCCTTTCCTCTGCTCCTCACATCACAAATACCGTAGTGAGGAAGGGACGTTTCTGAGTACAAAAGTGGGGCAGGCTTGAGTCATGTGCTTTCCTGTTCCGAGCCTCAGAAAAAGGCCCCCAACTTGAGCACTGTCCCTCTAGCTCCAGGGGTCCTCTCAACTCCTGAGCTGGGACGCACCTGGCCTGGCTCTGCATACTAAGGTCAGGGAGGAACCCTTTGGTCTTCTAATCCTGGGCAGCACTCAGTGGGAAACTGTCGGACCGGGGCCCAGAAGAGTCGGACAGCAGAGAGGGCTGTCTGGGTGGGAAGGGACGGGGGAACCATTGTGGGCTTTTCTTCAGGAAAACCCAGACCATGGACAAGGGTCTAAAGCCGGAAGATTAACACGTAAAGCTCCCTGTGTGTGTCTCCCATGTTTGGGTAACTGGCCCAACCATTTCAAGATGGAAGGAGGCTTGCAGGAGCCACGTCCAGGAGAAACTCCAGCTCAAGGCAGAGGGGCAGGGCTGGCCACCCACTTGTCTGTGAAGACGCTCTGCAGAAAGAACAGGTGCTCTGTGGGCCAAGGGCATCTCACTACCAGCTTCCTGCTGGGTGGTTCCATGATGTGGAACCAACTGGGGCCTCACAGCCTCAGAACCTGGTGGCCACGAAGGAACATGTCCAGGAAGATCAAATGAGACAGGAGCTGTCTGGGAACTAAACTAGCCTACAAACATACCACAAATAGGTAGCAAAAGAACCAACCCATCACGAAACGTACAAATACATAAGGTTAAGTCTTCCAGGAGGTCCTGGAATGTGGACAAAGGTTCGGAAAAGCAAAATGTTGCCAACTCCTCACGCAGGGCCCCGGAGGGATGTGCTCGCAGTGGCAGGCTTCCTAAGCCAGCAGAGCGGTGCCTTGGTGACAGCCTAACTCGGGCTCCCTCCCCTCAGCCACTCAGGGGGTCTTCGCGATAGTGAATGGCACAACGAAGTTTCTCCAGCATGATTTCCAGAGAGGAGTACTGGGGAAGCTTGATCATGAACATGCAGGTCTCCACTCGGATGTAGCGAGAGTCTGGGGAACCTATAGGAGAGACATCGGGCCAGCGTTAGAGCGTGGGACTGGATCCCAGGGAGGCCTGGCTGGACCCTCTGCCTCCAGGTTTGCCTCTCTGGGCTGCTCCAAGTCAACCCCAAGGCCCAGTCGGGGGGATGAGGGCCTGGGAGGCTGGATTCTGGAGGAGGAAAGGGCAGATACACAGCTGCTGTACAGCACAGGTACCAAATGGCTGACCCGTGACAGAATGCTGACCGCAGGCAGGTTTGTCTGGCCGGCAAAGAGTTTTGATTTTTTTAATTTTGCTGCATTTAAAAGTTGGAAGATTAAAACACTTCTGGATTTTAAGCTTTTAAAAATTTCAGAAGACACGTCAGCGTCGGGCCTATACTGCCATTTGGCAAAGGTCAGGTTTGGGAAGCCCATGGCCCCAAGCCCACCCCACCACCCCCTGGCCTCTCTCAATTTACATTTGGGCCTTGGTGTTCGGGGTCCCTCTCCATTCTTCCCCACCTCATGCAGGGCCTAGCAGCCCCAGCTCCAAACGGGGCCCATGTGTCCCTACTTGGAACATGACCAGGGGAGGCCAGTACCTGCTGTGCCATCCGGGGGGGCGATCTTCATGGGGTATGGGGGCACATGTGCTGTGTCGGGGCCCCCGTCTTTGCAGGGGCAGGTGAACGGGATGCGCTCTTGGTTGCAGGCAAACTTGATGAACTTGCACAGTTCCTCCTGGGCAAACATCTCCAGTGCCCCCCAGAAGAACTCGATGTGCTGGTCCGTCTCCATCAGGCCCACCTGGTACATGGTGTGGGCCTGGGGAAGAAAGGTCGCAGACGTGAGCAGGCCTGGGCTTCTAACCCAGTGCCCCCCCCCCCTCGACAAGGCTGGGCCCAATCCCGGGGCAGGGTGCAGCAGGGAATCGATGGCTGCAGGACACAGGGAGGTTACAATGATGACAAGGACTGCAAAGGCACACTGTCTGTGGCCTACGCGCTAGGCCTGGCAGCAGGAGTTCTCCATACATTACCCCACTGACCCCGCCGGGCAGGTCTTGTCACTCTTCCCATTAGAGGTGAAGTCACTTGGGCAAGGTCTCCCAGCTGGCATGGGCAAAAGTGGGCCAGGCTGAACAGTGGAGGGGGCTTCACCTCAGGCTGGTGGCTTAATTCATGGCTCGGGAGGCAGGTGATCTGCCACTTCCTGGCTGGGCGACCTTGGGTAAGTGACCTGTCTTAGCTTCAGTTTACACAGCAATGAGACAGGGGTGAGCACAGCTCCTCTCACATGTGAGGAGGACAGAGTGCTGGGGCCCAGGAAGTACTAAGACATGACAGGCCACTGCCAACATGCCTGTCAGCCCAGCTGGCCCAGCCACCGACCTTCAGGAACTCGAGGTTGATGTAAGGGAGGCCGCACGTCCGCAGCTCCATCTCCAGCGGGCTGAGTGTGGTGAGCAGCTGCAGGGGGATGATGGCGCCCAGGCCCGCGCGCACGGCTGTCACACACTCGACGTTTTGCAGCTCCCGCAGCCGCAGGCTCCGGATGGCTGCTGCGTAGATGTCCTTGTTCTCCCACCTGCAGGGGTCGTGGGTGAGAGGCGACGCTCAGGAGGCTGCTCCGGGGCCTGGGGGCCACACCGCGCAGGCAGAGGCCCCAGGCTGTTACCCGGATTTCCCAGGCCTGGCAGCTCAGTGAACTCCTCTCCTGCTCTGGGTGTCACCCGCCCCAGACCTGCTGTCTCTGAATAAAGTCCTTCCACTGAAGATACTCCATCTTTCCTGGCACCCACCGTCCTGCCTCACACCCTCCCCCCAGTGGAAGCCGCCGGTCCCCTGACCTAGGCCCCCACGCACTCACGCCACAGGGATGTGCCGGCCGCGGCTGCACAGCTCCACCTCCTCGCCCGCCATGGTCAGGTAGGTGAACCGGCAGCAGGGCTTACTGGGCCCGTCGGGGCTCTCGATGGCCAGGTGCTGGGAGGCAATCTCGGCGCACAGGGCCTCCAGCTCGCTCTCGTCGTTGATCTGGAGGGAGGCATGGCAGGGCGGGGCTGACTGCCGCCCTGCTCCCCAGGCCCTCAGAAGAGGGAACCCCTTCCCCAGTTGGGCAGATGTCGGTCATTGTTCGGTGGCGGGGGGGGGGGGGTCTACTGTGGCCTGGCCCGCCAGCCTTGCCATCAGTTCAGTGTTAGGCACGTGACTGAGGCCTCGCCAATGAGACCCAAATTACAGTTGCTCTCTTTCACTGGTGTGGACACAGCTGAAGGCGGTGCACCTCGTGATGCTGGGGCCATCTTGAGATCACTCACTGACGACATCATTGGAGCACCTGGATTCAACCCTGTCTGAAGCCAATCTATATCTGTACTTTTAGTTTTAAGATCAAATCACTAAAAAAAATTTCTTTCCTAAGCTGGTTTGACCTGGGGTTTCTGTCACTTGTCACCAGAGAGCCCTGACTTAATTCTACCTGTGGAAGGTACACGGGCTACCCCCTCCACCATCTGGCCCACTGACGTGCATGCTGGGCCACCGAGGAGAGGATGGGATCTGACCCAGGGGAGAACAAGCCTGTAGCCCGGGACAGTGAAGGCTGCAGGCAGGCACCCCCGACAGAAGTTCAGGGCATTTCTTTCTGGTTCATGTGCCTCCCCCGCCTCTCCCGGGGTGGTTCTGTCTCCCAGCACCCTCTGGGGCCTTGCCCATCCCCTCCAGACAGAAGCCTTGGCTGGATGGTCTGCCTGGACGCCATCTCACCTCCTCTGCCTGCCTCAGGCCTTTGCTGCCACCCACGCCCCCGGGAGGACTTCTCAGAGCAGCACCTGGCAGCTACTCATAAATCCCCAGCCCGTGGAGGGTGTCCTGCTTTGACCCTTCAAACAATTCATCGTCGGCCCTCTTTCCGCTGAGAAGCCAACTGCTGTCCAGGACCCCTGCTTTGCTGCTCCCGTGCGCTGGCTTCCCTCAAGTGGCAGCTAAGGGGACTACGGAAAGCCTGGCAACGAGGCCCCTCCGAGGGCCCTCAAGTCTGGCCAGTGGAGGCCGATCGGCCAACCCCTCCTTCAGCAGATGTCCCCTGGAGAGCAGCCTCGCAAGGCCTCTGACACAAAGTCTGCCCCCCGGTGAGCAAGAGCCGCTGGCCTCGGGGAGGGCTGGATCACGGGCCACCTCCACACTCTGCCGGGATGGTCTCTAACCTGAGGAGCGCGTGTGGGCCAAAAAGCTCAGGCTTTCCAGCTGGCCAGACCCGAGCTCTGCTAGTGGCTTTGCTCCCGGCCAGCCCACCGCTCTGAGCCTCACTTCCCTCCTGGCCTCACTGTGAGGGCTTCTGAACACAGCCCTCCAGCGTGGGCCTTACATAAATGGAGAGCAGCGGGGCAGCTCCCTGACAACAGACGTGAGCCCAGCCTGGCCTCGGCGACTCTGCCGAACCAATGAACGGACCTGACCACAGCCTGAGCAGCGACCATAGGTGGGCTGGTCTGCGTGTGGAGGGGAACGGTCGGACACTGCTGTGATCTCACTATCTCTGTGTGTCCCAAGGCACAGGGGAGGGAGGAAGAGCTCCATTCCCAGCGCCCTGCCTAGGTGATACCCAAGAGTTGATCTGTGCTCTTCGTGAAACTCTGAAACCAAGCTCTTAAAAGTGAAACTGGCTCTGCTTGGAGCAGCTCCCACCCAACACTTCTACTCCTTTAGCTGCCGGGAACCCTTCACCCCTGTGTCCTCACGAGGCCCAGCAGGCTGGTTAAGTCACCCCTGGGCTGCTGCTGTCTGCAGGGAGGGAAGACTGAGGCTCCTGTCCCCCTGAGACAAGCCTGGCCAGCAGAGATGCCTTATGCAGCCTAATGTTCTTCAAGAGATGGCAGTCAGTCCCCAGGTGGGGACACAGAGGCCATGGGGTGGCAATAAGGGCCCCAGGGGCACTGCTCCGGGCCCCACTGTCCCCCAGAAAACATGGGCTTTTCACTTACACTCTCGAATTTCTTGACATAATTGTAGGTGAGTATGTCTGCTTCCTGCAGGTCTTGGTCAGGGTCCAGGGGCTCACCCACCAGCGTCTTCCAGAAGGAGGGCAGGAGGTCCAGGGGAAGAGGGACATCTGCTCGAATCGCAATTCCCAGCAACTGGCCCAGGAAGTGCAGCAGCTGCTCCTCCCCGTAGGTGATGGGGCTTGGGGTCAGGAGGTACTTGCCCTGGAGGTGGAGGCAGAGGTGAAGTGACTGACGTGGGCCTCTGCTCCCCGCAGGAACATGGGTCCCAGGCCCACGGGACCCACGGCAGGCAGAAGCATGTCCAGCCAGAGCAGCAAGAGCACCGCCCAGACCAGGAAGGCTTGTGAAAGGTCTCAGAGCTGATGAGGACGCGCACGCATGAGCCGAGCCCCTGCCCCTCAGGGAGCCGACCGCTGGGCCACCAGCCTTGGCTGCCCAGGCCTCGCGTCTTACCTTGTTCTTGTTGACGGCTGAGCTGGGGCACAGCAGGAGAAGGGAGAGCGAGGAGCTCTGCAGCTCTTTACACACCTGCCACAGGAAGTGGCGGAAGGAGCCGCCTGCGGGACAGATGGGGACCTATCAGCCTACCCTGCCCGCAGGCCCTGTCCCCACCGGGAAGTCAACTCCTCTGCCCCCTGGGCTGCGGCTTCGGTGGGTGGAAACAGAACCCGCCCAAGGGCTGGGAGATCCGGGCTCCAATATGTGGGGCCACTAACTAGCTACGTGGTTCCTGGGGAATCACTTCTCCGACGGAGCCACAGCCTCTGCACCTCTACCTAGCGGACGGGGGCAGTCACTGTACCCACCTCCCAGGCTAGTTCCAGGGATTCAACGAGATCAAAGGCAGATCCTACGCGGGTCACTTCTCACAGCTGCAAGCTGACACCGATACAAGGGCTTGTGGGACCCGTGTCCGTCCCCTGCGCTGGGCCAAGAGCAGGGCCCCATGTTTTCCTCAGCACTGCCTCCTGCCAAGCCCAGGGCTCAGTGTGTGTCCAGTGAGAGCATAAATAAATGGATGGACACACAGACACACGCAAAGGGCAACAACAATGATCAGCTCCTCTCCTACTGCCATTCCAAATGTGCCTTTGGGTTTCTTGCAAAACTCCTCTCTGTGGCTGGGTCTCCTCTGCCCTTCCCCATGCATCCCATCAGTGTCCTCAGGTCAGGAAGCACTGAGGACAGCTGTGCACGCGGAGGACTTGCTTGGGGACAGATGTCAGGGCCTGGCCGCTTCCACGGAGAAGCAGGACACTCCCGCCTGCTGAAGCCGCCAAGGGCTGGGCTTTAGAATCCGACAGACCTGGGTTTGCACCCCAGTGATGCTGCTGACCTTGGGGGAGCTACTTACTTAACTTGGTGGAGCCCCAGTTTCCCTGCCTGTAAAGTGGGACAGTGCTGGTGTCATGAGGAGCGTAAGGTGTTGAGCCTGGGCCTGGCACGTTCTGGTATCTCAATGAACAGAGCTGTTCTCAGAGAGCCTCCGAGGTATGCCCAGAGGATGCCACGGCACTGGCCGGCAAGGAGGCTGCTGCGGGAAGTGTCCCATGATCAGGGCGGGAATGGGAAACAGAGCTGCCCCAAGAGCTCTCCCCACCCAGCGCGCCCAGTGAAAGAACTGTCTTCTCCCAAACAGCGCATTTCCTGAACGTCTGGGCTAAACGGACTGAAAGGACCACGAAGGAGCATGTTCTGAGCGGCCATTCCTTCTCCCTGCAGCGTGAAATGGCAGGATGTGCCATTCTGATCAAGGGCTCCCCAGACCCCTGTCTCTCATGGGGCACACACACAAGCTTTTGGCCCAACCAACCCTCAGCCAAGGGCTCTTCCTGGAAAAGAAGTCCAATCCACACTGAGGGCGTCTCTCCTCAGCAAGAAATGCACTCCTAGCACTGATCAGAAGCCTGGTCCCCAAGCCTGGACAGTGCTGGGCTGAAGTTCCAGGCCAGCGGCAGGTGCCACATCCCCAGGGGACAGGGGCAAGTCCGGGGGGACTGGGTTTGGAAAGCCTGGACAGATGTCACTTGGGGGCAGTCCTGGCTTCTGTGCAGAGCAGGGTAATGAGAATGTGGCTTGACTCTTGTTAACGGGTAAGATATTGGGCCATTTAGGCTGAAAATAACCCCAGGAATGTTTACATTCTAAACACAGCCTTCACCCTGAACTGGCTGACGGAGGGCCTGCGGGGTGCCACTTACTGGTGCCGTGGACCTCCTCCCCAGTGAAACGGATGTTGAAGGCGTAGGTGGGGTCACCGCCACTCGCCAGTCTGACACAAAGCTGGGAGGATGGCACCGAGGCCAGCTGCCTGGCCGCCTGGCAGAAGTAGGAGTTTTCAGAGGCTCTGATCTCCCCTGGAACGAGAGAGGAAGTGCCAAAACCTCCGGGTGGCCATCTCCTGCATCCCAGCACAGGAGAGCCGCATGGCCAGGCCCCGGCCTGCTGGGGGCAGCCACTGCCTCCCTTCTGCTCCTGGAACATCTTCAATCTTTCACGTCTGCCACGTGGGTCCCTCGAGGAGCCCGCCCCCCAACCCCACCCTCCACCCCCCGTTCTCCACATGATCAGCCCCTCCCATCCTTCCACATGTCTCGGGGGAGGCCCCGCACCTGGGCTCCTCTCACGTGCCCCTCCCGACATCTGTCCGTTCACAGGCTGTGGCGGAGACTCCTGGCTGCCTCCCCAATATCTAGCCTCCCCACTTTTTCGGTGCTAGAGCCCTGATTTTAGCATGTCCACGGCCAGAACAAAGCCCACCTCCCCTGCACTGAGGCGCGGCCTGTGCCGCTGATGCCCCCTCCCTCTGCTGCCTGGATTGGGAGCTTGGGAGGGACTGGAGGGGGACGTCACAGGCTGGGACGTAGAGCAGGGCAACAGAAGTACCCACGCCAACGAGGGATGTCAGAGCAGCCCGGGACTCCCACTTCTAGAGGCTTCTTTTATGTGCGAGAAATCAACTGGTTGAAGGACTGCTGCCTGCATCCTCTGGTCTATGTAGCTAATCTCACCTCCCACGATCTCCAGTGGGTCCAGAGTAATCTCCGGTGCCGCGTGGTCAGCTGTCCTCTGCACTGTGGCGTTCAGCACCCGATTCATGACGGTCACCTTCGTGTCATAAAAGATCAGCCCTGGAGGGAGGAATGCGGTAGAGGCTGGGATGGGGTGGCTTCCCTTCCTTCCCAGTCACCCCGAGGCCTGGCAGGGGCCACACTGTCCCCTGTGGGTCCGTCCAGTCTCTTCTGGGACAGCCCGCGGGCCCCTGGGGGGATGTGCTGCTGGGGGCATAAGAGGTCCTGCTCCACTGGAGGGTGATTAGTTAGTCTCCACCCAAACGTGAACGCAGGATTAAACCCTTGGACCCTGTCATGCCCACGAGACGCCTCGCTTGCAGGAATACAAACCCAAATACATAAAGAATAAGGAGGTTTCTGTGGCCACTTCTGAAACAGCAAAAAATAAAAACCGTGGAAGTGTCTATCAATAAGGACATGGACACCTACACTGTGGACAGCAAGGCAAGGAGGGTGTGTGTGTCGACAGGCAGAGATCTGTGAAACAGAGGTGCATAACAGAATGTATAAGAGGATACCCAGTTTTTTTTTTGTTTTTTTTTCTGCGGTACGCGGGCCTCTCACTGCTGCGGCCTCTCCCATCGCGGAGCACAGGCTCCGGACGCGCAGGCTCAGCGGCCATGGCTCACGGGCCCAGCTGCTCCGCGGCATGTGGGATCTTCCCGGACCAGGGCACAAACCCATGTCCCCTGCATTGGCAGGCGGACTCTCAACCACTGCGCCACCAGGGAAGCCTGATACCCAGTTTTTGGTTTAAAACAAAAAGACAAATGTGTGTGTCTATATGTATGTGAACAGAAAAGTCTGGAAGGACAGGCTCATCTGTTAGTGACGGTCGTCTCCGGGATGCAGGAACGTTGGGGGTAGCTAGTGAGTCAGAGCCTGACGTTTATGTATTTCTAAATAATCTGAAAACTCTTTTAGTAAATTTAGTTTTTCAGAGCATATTTGTTTTCTTCAGAGCATAATTAAAGTAACTGCTCTTGGGTGGAACCACTGCTCCAGAAAAGATTCGCGTGTCCAAGGACAGGCTGGGGGTGGGGGGGTGGGGCCCTGGGCAGCTGCAGGAGTCCAGGTGATGCCGGAGACCCCACCCATCGGGGTCGGCCCAGGAGGCTCAGGCACTGACCTTTGGCCTCCTTCAGCAGGGCCGCGATGCTGTGCGTGTACATGGGCGTCTGGCGCAGCTCCACGAGTGGCAGGAAGAAGGTCTCGAGCGTGGTGTTCAGGGACTGCAGCAGGGCGAAGCGCAGGCGCAGGCTCTCGATGGGCACATCTGCAGGGCATGAGGGGCGGTCAGGCGGGGGCTCGGCCCAGCGAGGCCGAGACTCTCCGTCTGTGAACGACGCAGGTGGCCTGGTCGCAGGGAGGGACAGGGAGGCTCCCGCGGTGGGTTTTATCCCTGGAACCCAGAGGCTGTTGGTGAGTGAGAGATCCCGGCTTCCCTGAGCCTGTGCCAAGCAGCAGCAGAGGGCGAGGCCCAGGCTCAGAGGGGACCTGAGGGTCCACTCAGCCGGCCTTTGCGGCTGTGCCGGGGCTGCGTACCATTTGATTTTTAACTTTTAACTCTGAAGTAATTACAGGCTCATAGGAAGTTGCAGAACAAAGTAGAGTCCTGTGTACCTTTCCCCCAGCTCCTCGTGGTGTGACCTCACACACTGAAACCAGGAGACTGTTACATGGCACACTGAATTTTACTTGTCTGCCCTCACGTACGTCTCCTCTCTGACCGTGAGACTGACGTTGGGACAGTTCACGGCCACGTTCCCTGTCGCGGTATCCGCAAGAGAGCGAGGGCTCGGACTGTGGCTGAGTGAGGGTGAGCGGGGCCCGAGGCGCGCACACACCCCAGCACCGGAGCCGGCCCAGGGCCTGTTGCGTGTGACAGGGCTTATGCTCCAGGGGTGGATTTACGGAGAATGTCCGTTTCTGTGTGCGCGTTATTGTTGTGTGCATTCCTAGCTTTTGATACAAACATGCTGCTCTCTTGTAATTAAGGCTAATGTCTCTGACACACGCTACCAGACTGCGCTGACCCCGTCTCACCCCCAACGCCAGCCTGGCATCCGAGGCGGCCTCTAGGCAGGGGCCTGGGTGTGACGGCAGGGGTCTCGCCTCCCAGCCACCGCACTTCTGTGTCTGCCGCTTGGCTTGGTTGCGAGGAGCACATAGTAAGGCCTCACAAACTTTAATTTGGCCATAATCACAACTGCTCGTCTTTCTCTCCTTTTTATACCCACCTGTTCACAGCAGGTGTTCCTAAGGATTTTTGTAATGGGCACAGAAAGGGCATCTAGTCTTTCTAAACCACCCCGTACCGTCATGAGGCAGGCCCCCACAGGGTGGTCCAGGGGGAGGACCCTGAAAGGCATCCCCCTGGGGCCACATACTCAAGAGACAGGCCACTCTGGGGTCGGCGGCGTCTGTGGGGTCCAGATACACCTCGTGGGGATGCAGCCGCGCGGGCGTGATGGCCAGGTGGCGGCACAGCCGGTTGATGTACTGCACGAGCGCCACGTCCATCTCCAGGGTCCACTTCCTGGAGGCCTTGTGTGCGTGCCGGACGTCGATGCAGGCACACCTGGGGGCGGGGAGAGGCAAGGTGGGGCGGCGGCCGCTGGGGGACTGCTGGGTTCCTCCGCAGCCACGTCCCAGCTCCCGGAGGACCTTTATAAGACAGCCTCGCCTCCCAGGCATTTCTTGGTGCCCAGCCAAGGTGCTGACTGCAGAGGAACTGCCTGTCCTGAGGGGAAAGCTCCTTTCTAAAGAAACAAGCTGAGCAGGCCGGGGGGACGGCAACACACATCCCCACGTGCCTCCCTGCTGTCTGTAGGCAGCAGGGCTTTAGGGTTAAAGACGGGGCACTGGAGTCCTTGGGTGAAATCTAGGCTACAAAGCACACCTACTTCCTGAGCCTCAGTTTCTTCATCTATGAAATGGAGCTGGCGATAGCACAGCCTCGCGCTGTCAGGAGGAGTCACTGAGAGGACACCTGTGATGCACACAGCACGGTGCCCCGCCCCTTCCGAGGGCACAGCAAGTGTCAGCTGCTGGTGTTACTGAAGCCATCATCTTTTACCCAGCGATCCCACCCCAGGGTTCCCCTACGCGGCTCCCTGAGCAGGCAGGCAAAGGTGTGTTTGTGAGGGCTGCCTTGCTACAGCAACGTCAGCCATAAGCTACACCACCCCCAATAACGGACTGCTCGGCAGCCGTTAAAGTCATCTGGTAGAACAGTATCAAATGACGTGGAAAAATGAAAAAAGCACACTGCAGGACACTATTTCCTGTCTGCTCCCCGCTACAGTACTGGAAACATCTACTCCTGGAAAAATGTTGGGAGAGGTGTTTACTGAAACCTTTCCAAGTGATTACCCCTGGGCACAGAATCACAGGAAATCTCCTTTGTGTTTGAATATACTGCATGAAGTTTTTATCGAGTGTGTGTGTCCTTATTCTACATTGAGCTATTAACCCAAGAAAGGCCTGCAGGCAGGCAGGTGGGTGGACAGGTGCCTCTCGTTCCAGAAACTGTGGCACCTCGAGGGGGGTCACATGCCACACAGGGTGCATCGCGCAGAGGAACCTGTCTCAGGGAGGTGGTGGAGCCTGGTGCCAGGCTCTCGTCACTGCAGGCCACCTCTGTCCTACCCTAGGAGTGCTCCCAGAGAGACCTAGCGCCTTCAGGAGGTGATCCCCTCTTCCAGGCTGGATGTGTCATCACTGTGGCCCCATAACACACGTGAACCAGCCCTTCCAGCTGTTACAAATGTGTCACCTTGGAATTAATTTGCAGTCCAATTTGTCCCCTTTTCACTTGGAATGCAGTTTCTAGTCCAAAATAGGTGATTCTGCTTTTAACGAAAACCCCCAAAGTCGTGTCTCTTACTGGTTTCTAAAACCAGTCGAAGAACTTGGCCCTGTCACCATGATCCAAGGCCCATCTGGGCATCGACTCTGAGCCTTCAGTGAAGGTACCAAGTGCTGGTGCCAAGCAGTAAACAATTTCTCAACTCTGAAAACGGGGTTTTAAAAAAGCATGCTTCTGGCAGCCATTCCTTCTCTGAGGCCCAGTACATCTTGCTGTGGGAACGGGCGTGTAGGCCTGTGTGTGGCAGAGCCAGAGGGCGAGAGCAGGGAGATTTCTTTTGGTTTGCAGACATCTTGCCTGCTTGGGATTCACTTACAGCTAGAAAGGGGAAACCATATTTAGTTTGGCCCTGGAGACCTGGTGACTCGTGACCTTGCTGTGCTCCTGCCTGGGAGTGAGAGAGGGCAATGGAGAGTGGGAGAGAATATGTGAGTCCAAAGAAAAAAGATTCTTTGGAATAAGAAATCGTCCCTGTTAGGGACTGAAATGTCCCCTTCCCGCCAATTCATACGCTGACGCTCTAACCGCCAATGTGACTGTATTTGGAGACAGGGTCTTTAAAGAGGTCATTAGGTTAAATGAGGTCACAGGGTGGGGCCCTAATCCAATAGGACTGTTGTCCTCATAAGAAGAGGGAGAGATACCAGGGATGCAGGCACACAGAGGAAGGGCCACCTGAGCACACAGCACAAAGGTGGCCGTCTGTGAGCCAAGGAGAGCCCTCCAGAGAAACTAACCCTGTTGACACCTTGATCTTGGGCTTCCAGCCTCCAGAACTGCGAGACAGTGAATTTCTGTTCTATAGAACACTGTTTCAAACAGGCTGGAAAATCCACATTAACAATTAGGAAATATGGGGAGGGGGAAGGGTAATCTGTGACAAAGCGAGAGAGTGGCATGGACATATATACACTACCAAACGTAAAATAGATAGCTAGTGGGAAGCAGCCGCATAGCACAGGGAGATCAGCTCAGTGCTTTGTGACCACCTAGAGGGGTGGGACAGGGAGGGTGGGAGGGAGGGAGACGCAAGAGGGAAGAGATATGGGAACATATGTATATGTATAACTGATTCACTTTGTTATAAAGCAGAAACGAACACACCATTGTACTCCAATAAAGATGTAAAAATAAATTATACTCCAATAAAGATGTAAAAAGTATAAAAATAAAAATATTGAAAAAAAAACAATTAGGAAAAATTGGAAAATAACTCAATAGGCATTAAAAACAGGCCAGATGGAATGGCTTCCCTGGGAGTAATTGCTTGGGGAAGCGTCTTGTAGCTGAGAACAATTTTTTTTTTTTAACATCTTTATTGGAGTATAACTGCTTTACAATGGTGTGTTAGTTTCTGCTGTATAACAAAGTGAACCAGCTATAGGTATACCTATATCCCCATATCCCCTCCCTCTTGCGTTTCCCTCCCTCACACCCTCCCTATCCCACCCCTCTAGGTGGTCACAAAGCACCGAGCTGATCTCCCTGTGCTCTGCGGCTGCTTCCCACTAGCTGTCTGTTTTACATTTGGTAGTGTATATATGTCCGTGCCACTCTCTCTGAGAACAATTTTTACACAAGGTATCAACTGGGTTGACAGCCTCTTACCTCTCAAAATGAAGATCGTAACCACAGGATAAAATCGCCCTCCAGACACTACGGATGTCTTGCTTGGCTCGGTCAATAACAAACTTGTGAAATCCTTCCAATGTCAGGTACTTTTCCTCAGGGACTGATGGAAAAGTGTTCACAGTGTTAGGAATCGGTGAGAAGTGGGGGTCCCACAACATGCTCCCACTGCACCCTCTCTTTCAGGGCCCAATTCATCTAACCCCACCCCCGTCTCCTGCCGTCACTCCAGGGTCTGTTAACAGACTGTCTCCACCCGACTGCTCAAGGACACACATAACCCCCAACCTGACGGGTCTGAGCTGCTGCCTCACCTCCTCGGGCTGGTGACCAAGTGGTGCAGCGCTTTCCCCCCGGTCTTGTCTTTCTGTATCTCAGAAACATTCCCGACTGACTAAGCAATTTTTGTGACAATAATAGCTTTCTCCAAGTCTGCTTGGGCCTTTAGGAAGATAAGGTTCTAATGTCCCAGGTAAGTGCCCTCCTGGAAGAAAATTTCTGAGCAGATTTTCAATCTTTACTTTCAATCGCAATCATCTATTCTTCCCTTGGGAGTATGGTATTTCTGGAGCTGCTATTCTAACCTCCATCAGTTCAGGTCAGCAGAGATGGAGTCCTGGAGCAATAATCGCAGTTGGCCAGGGATGTCTTCCGAGTCTTGGGCAGGGCTGCCCTGCCTAAACTAAAACCCGAGGGAGCCAGGCGGTCAGGGAAAAGCAAAGAGGCTGGATCCCAGGCTGCGCCGCCATCTCTAGGATGGAAGCAGCCCCAAGCCCGCATCAGGCCCAAGTTGCTTGTTCACCTTCTTGTTTTTTGGTGGGTGACTTTTCTGGGTCCTTTTCGTCTGGCTTGCTCTTTTCCGGTGACTTCGGCTTCACAGTGGGCTTCTTCTCGCTCAAGGCAGTCCTGCTGTAGACCAAAGCACCAGAATCAGAATTCCTCACGCCCACACCTCCTCCTGGTGGGGGGAATGCAGAACCTCACCAGGCATTCGTTCACCCTCCCCCAACTACAGCTGATGGTTCAAACAGGGCGGGGGTCAAGATCAGCTTTGTTCTGACCAAGAAAAGTTTCCTGAGCAAATTATGAGGACAATTTGTTGCTTTAAAATGTGGAAAATCTCGAAGAGACACTTTTCAAACATTCTTTCTACATACTTCAGAGCTGTACTGTCCAAGAAGCAGGCACTGGCCAGATGTAGCTACTTAAGTTTAAATTGATTAAAATTACAAGTCCAGTTCCTTGGTGGCACTCGCCGCACTTCAAGTGCTCAGTAGCCGTGTGTGGTTAGTGGCCAGTGTGGTGAGTAGCACAGACAGAGAAATGCACATTTCCATCGTCACAGAAAGCTCTATGGGACAGTACTGACTTAAAAGCCCCGTTTATGTATAATTAATTAATAAAATTTTAAGACACTTTTTTCTCTGACGACTTAAGTCCTCTAGAGACTTCTGCTCGGTAGTACTTCACTACCTGAATTTCAACTTGAGAGTCATAAACATGTTTCTAAAGAAAATTCTACTAAATATGTGTGCATATCCACACGTGCGTGGAATATTATGGAGCTACTTTAAAAGAGGAATGGGGGAAGTTCTTTTTGTGCTGATATGGAATCATCTCCAAGATCAGGAGTAAATAGAAACAGCAAGGTACAGGCATTTTGTACAGTTCCCGACTTCTGGGTACGCGTACACTTGCTTGTGTACACCCAGAACAGTTCTGCAAGGCTACGAAAGTGACACTGCAGCCTCAGGGACGGGAGCTGGGAGGCTTAAGGATGGAGAGGAAGAGGAGTGGCTTTTCACTGCATATGCTTTTGAATATTGTACTAGTTTAGCCATTTACAATGTAACAAGATAATACATATGCACAAATAAAACATCCTGCACTTAAATGTTAAAAGCAGTTGCTACGTTGGGGGTATTTCAGTGTTTTCCAATATGCACGGGTGCACTTTACAGTCTTTCTACAATAACTGTGCATTATTGTGTGGGTAAAAGAAGTGAGACTTTTTAAACAATTCTGTACATTTTAGATGTTTTATTAATTCAGTCTGGTCTGCTTTCCAGCCTGCATGGTCCAGATTTTACTATCCTTATGGGTAAAATGAAACGTTCTCTTCCAGCTGACGAAGGCAAGGGCGAAAAGGACCCCGGCAGCAGAGCAGAGAAGAGCCAGGATGTCTGGCTCCCCCAAGGTGCCAACAGCCTCCCAGGAAGCCTGCTAGGAGGTGGCCCCGCGTCCCCCTGCCCGGCCCACCTTCCGAGCTCCTCGGTCACCCACCTGACGCTGTTGAGCACGGCCTTGTCCTTGGCGGGTGGCTTGGTGATGGGCCGCTTGGTGCTCACCACCTTCCCGGGGTGCTGTTCCTTCCCCGCCTTGCTGTACTTGCTCTTGTCGAACTTGGGTTTTGGCACGCCGTACTTCCTCAGGATCTGCGGAGCACCGGGGGGGGGGGGGGGGGCTCAGACTCAGCCCCAGGGGCACGCAAGGCCCAGCACGGGTGCGGCGGGGATGGGGTGGCTACCTGGGTGAGCTGGTCCTCCAGCACCTTTTTGGGGGGCCGAACATTGGTGAAGAAGAGGTGGAGGAGGTTGCCTGGCGTCTGGGAGTTGATCTGCTCTTTGCTGAGATAAATGTCAGACACTTTGATGGGCTTTGCTGGTGTCAGGCTTAGCATCTGCTCTGAGTGGGCGCAGCTCTTAAATATCTCCGTCAGCACCTCTCTGGCCCCGGGCACCAGCTTCTCACCTGTTACAGAATGGAGGGAGGGCAAATGATTCTGCAGTGAACACGCTACGTCAGGATAAGCCCTGCAGCATCTGATTTACTTTTCATCAATGATTTATTTTTGCAAGTGGGTAATGGGTGGTTAGTGGTGATGATGAGCTGTCCACTGAGACCTGGTGTCCCCTTTCTGCCCGCACACCTCAGTTACACGCCCAGCCTTCTCTGCCGTGAAGTGTGGTGCCGTGAGGTGCGGCCCCGTGACATGGGCCCCTCCTGGGCCAGTCTGCTTCAGGCAGGACACAGATGGGATCCAGGCTAGGCATTTACAACTGGCCTCCTGTTTACATTTCTTGGGGCGAGAAAAAGATGGACTTCAGGCTGGACACTTGGCAACTAGCCCCCTGTTCGCATTTCCTGAGACAGGAGATAGGTGGGCTCCAGGTTAGCTATTTAGAACCAGCCTCCTGTTTGCACTTCGAAATAGAAATAACAACAGGAACAGGGTAAATAGCCAGGCTTTGTTTCCTGTGGACACTTTGAGGTAACAGTTATGGCCGGGACAGAGAGGGGCTAAACCCTGTTCTGAGTAAAGATCAAGAAGTCACATAATATATTTCCCATCCCTGGGGCAAGGGAGACATTGCACATGCACAGAAAGGCTCCTCGGGGCTCAAAAAGGAAGGGGCACCACCCCATAATATGTGATGCCAAGGCCCTCCCATAGGCCTCTGGGGTGGAACCCATCTTGGAAAAAAGTTGCGCACGCCTCTTGGGGAGGGTCCTAGGGCAGGGCAGGTGTGGAAAAAGAAACCAGGTAATTGGCCAAAGGTAAACAAAGACCCGGAAGAACTGCCCTATAATGCATGACTTCACCGCCTCTTTACTGGACTCCTCCTCATTAGGGAGGACGCCCACACCCTTCCTCTCCCAGTGTGCATCTCTGCCTTGCTTCTGTCAACTCAACAAACTGTTTCTCTGTGTGTTCTCCCACTTGTTGTTGTTCTGTGTCCCCAATAATAAACTTTGTACCTGTTTTTACAGTTCTCGCCTCCTTGAGAAACACATTTTTCAATGGGGGTGAGGGCCAGGGGAACCTTGCTTCTAGCCTCTAGCCCTTGCTGGTCCACCGGCTAGGATTCCTGGTTTTCATCCAGGCTACCCAGGTTCAATTCCTGGGCAGGGAACTAAGATGTCACTTCACGCCACGGCTCACTGCTGCTTCTCTGAGATCATGTTCTCTTCTGCACTCATCCCCGCCACTGGCTGCGTGGAGATAACAAGCCCCCGAATGGCAGACCTCAGGGCTCACCCTGGACTCTTACATGTGCAGGAAATGAACTTCCACTGGGTCTGAGTTACTGTACTCTAGGGTCTCTTTATCATGGAGGTTGAACCTCCCTTAACTTCAACATGTCTGTGATGGATAGTCCCCAGGGAGCAAGAGGATGTAGAGACTGCAAGTACTTTTAGTGCAAAGTACAAGTTGTTCAATAGTTATTATTAGAGGATGCATTTGAAACCTGGCCCAGCCAGCAGGTGGAAAAGAAAGTTCTCTCAGATACAAGAAAACTGTCCCTGGGCACGAGAAAAAAAACACTTGTTTTTTTGGTCCCCAAATAAGCACTCCAGAAGATGCTCTCACCTTTCCTAAGGGGCCAGTCAGGAATGTTCCCAGTGGAACAGGATGTTCCACTGCATCTGCATGTTCCTCGTGGCCAAGGGCCCCCACCTGCAGGCAGGACTGACTTGCTCATCACACCCTGTCCTCCTGCCCAGCCTCCTCATCCCCTCTCTCTGGGGGTCTGGCCCTCCAGAGGCACACCCAGCTCAGGCCGGGCTTCAGGAGCCAGAGCACAAAGGTCCCCTGGGCATCTGGGCTGAGGGTGAGGAGACAGGTGTGTGGAAGGCGTGGTCAAGATCTAAGAGCTGATTCAGTAGAACCACAGCTTAAAGAGTCTTGAGCAAAATGCGTGTGGCTGTAACGTGGCAAATGTGTTATCAAAAGACTGAGTATCTTACGTGGAAGGTTTGACCATAATACAATCAGGAGCTAGAACTAAATTTGGATTAAAGCACGAAAAGACTGGCAAAGCATTAATTATGGCAGAAAAAGACCCCAGGGTTCCCACAGATCGTACACTAGCCACCCCCACGTGGGGAGCTGAGAGCCGAGTGGGCACCGTACTCACTAATAAGGGAACAGGGCTGAAACCAGGGCGAGGAGAGAGAGGCAGCCCCTCACGCACAAGAGTCCCAAAAAACTCAGGGATCAAGATACACATTGTAACGCAGTCCTTCAAAAAAATCAAAATTAATACAAGAAACCCATGATGAGTGAAATATTAGAAGTACTGTGCTGAGCCATATTAAAGCCTGACGCAAAAGGAAAAATCATTAATACTGATCCTGTCTTTATTTAAAATTTTAACAGTTTGTTCACCATGGATATTTTGCATTAATTTTGACTTTCATAAGTATTATATTAAAATAATTATTTATCTAGATTACTGAGTTGTTTTGGAGCCCCATTAAATTCTGTGGCCTCATTTACCTCACTCTGGTCCCAGCCCTGTGGGAGTATTTCAAAATTTCATGACTGGGGGGTAATAATTTGAAACAACAACAAAATCCATACTCAATATTACATTTCTGTCCTCAGAAAACATAAAACAGAACAAACTCAACAACTCTATTATGAACTTTCAAACAATATTAAAGAGTTAGAAAAAAACATAAATTTAAAAATTTGAGAGAGACTGATGCAAAATAAAGACAACAACACAAAGAACTACAGTTATAAAAAGAAAGGAGAAAAATCACTGCTGCTTCTGAAGCGAAGCTGGGGGTGAGCTCTTGGCCTCAGGATCTGCTAGATCCAGCTCTGTGGGGCCTCGATAGAGCCCGGGTCCTGGCTGAACAGAAGAAGTGGGGAAGCCAGACAGGGTAGGGTCCCCCCACATAAGATCCACCAGAATGACAAAGTGGGACTTTTGTGAAAAAGGAGCCGGAATCGGTTCTTCCCCAAGAATTCATTTTAAAGGGCGAGGTGTTAGCTGTCCTTGAGCATATTGACTAAATGATTACCAGCAATGTACATGGTACATTCTAGCTCTAGAGGACAGAACAAAATAAATACAGTTGAACTCAAACAAGGGGAAGCCTGACTAGACAAAAGGAAAAAAGCAACTTGAATGCAAGCCCACATTCAAGGCTGTGGCGGGAAGCAGGAGCACCTGAGGGCTTGGTGTGGGGGCCTGTGGCAGGGCCTGCCCGCTGGCCTTCAGGGCCCTGACGGCTCTCCTGGGGGAGCAGCAGTGTTCTCTTCACGTCAAGTACACAACGCACCTTCTGTTAACCAGGCAGTGAACCATCTTCCCAACGTTCCCTGAATCACTTCCTAAATCTGTGACCCCCCGAGCTCCTCTTTAAGGTAAGATGTTAAAAATAGGGAAAACAGGACATGGAGAGGGGTATGATTTTTTTTTTTGGCTGCGCTGTGTGGCTTGCGGGATCTTAGTTCCCTGACCAGGGATCGAACCCAGGCCTGTGGCAGTGAAAGCACTGAGTCCTAACCACTGGACTGCCAGGGAAGTCCCAAGAGGGGTATGATTTTTGCTCAGTTTTTTTTCTATAAATTTCTAAAAAAAAGTCTATTAATTAAAAAAAAATCTATAACCTACCTTTAATTGACTTATCATTGAAATAATCTTCTAACCCTGGGCTCCCCTGCGTATCAAACAAACTCTGATTTACTACAGACACAGTGAGTATCTCTTCTGTTGACATTTCCATCAATTCATCTTCACCATCCAAACTTGACAAACCAATCAAGTCATTATTGTTAAATAAACTCGCTCGGATTTTCTCGATTTTGGCTCGGGATCTGATCTGTGTGAACAAGGAAAAGGGTAAGGATTTGAGTGGAGAGACCAGTCACTCAGCTAGCTGTATGAACTTTCTTTCCCTCCCGTCTGTCCCTGAAACCCTCTACTGTCTTCAGCATTGGGAGCGCGGCCTGACCGGGGCAAGCTGGCCTTCCCGGCAAAGTCTCTTGTATGTGCCAAAAGTGGTAACCTGCAGGAGAACAGCTCAACTGGACATCTCTGTTGCTAAAACCCGGTCAGGTCTGTGGCTCTACGCAGATGCCCCAGGGGTTCAAGTCCACGCTTGGCTCCGAGGAAATCCGCAGGGAGAAGGTGGACAGATTCTGGGAGGAAGCCAACCCCTGGATCTTTGAGCTCTCCTGTCAGAGCCCGTGGGGTGGGGAGGAAGGGGGTGCAAGTTCTCCCCCTAGTGCCTTCCCCTCCATATCTAATAAGGGCGAGGATGGTTTTTACTCTGCACCCGACTCCCGTTACACAGGGGGCAGGAAGACACAGGATGCAGGATTTCTAAACAAGGAGGCCCAGAAAACACATGGGATCTTGAAGTGGAAATGTAATCTGGCAACACGCGCAGCATCTGAAACTCAGAATCACTCCGAACAGAACGGCAAGTCTGTTCTCTCCCTGCTCAGTGGGGATCCCTCCTGCCAATGGCAATGGTTAAAACAACCCAAAGCCACTCAAAAAGAGGCCACTGGGGCCTGAGTTGGAAAACACTCGATGATGCCCACCCATCAGGAAAGGTCAGCCCCTGGAGCCCCTCCCACACTCCGCAATGAACTGTATTTACTTCCTGACAGACTTGCTATCACACTCAAGAGAGGGGACCTCAAATACAGATAATCAACATGATTGATCACTGCTGTTTCCAAGAGCTGCCTCAGGGAGCCCGCTAAGTGCCCCAATGTCACCTATTACTTAGTCCCTTGGAAATAATATTGGAAGGCTTAAAGAGGCCTGGGGGATTCTAACCGCTCATGATTTAAGTGGTTGCCAAGGCGTGAGGTGCTTACCTCCACAACCGCAAAGCCTTTGATGGGGCGTGCTGTGAGGGGCTGGTTGTCCAGGGACGTGACTGTGTACATGGAGCCCATGTCTGACACTGAGGCCGTTTCTGCGTTGTCCAGTGGCTCCCCCAGGCTCCCAAGGCTGCCCAGGCTGCTGGTGCTGCATAGGGAAACGTCCAGGCTCTCCTGGCTGGACACTACGTGGGGCTCCAATAGGCCCGCAGGGATGGGCAGCTCTAGGCCCGAGGGCAGCGGTTCTGTGGAGACGTCGCTGACCGTCTGCAAGATGCCCTGGGAGCTGCAGATGGAGGCTTGACTGGTGGACGCAGACGCGCTGATGCTCATGGCGGGGGTCGGGCTGCGGGACGTGCTGACCTCCAAGCTGTCTGTGCTGGGGAAGCCAAGGGTCTTCTCTGGCTCAGCTTTCCCATCACCGCCCTCGGCCTTGTCTTTTGGCTTCTTGGGGTCTTCGTCCTGCAGGGGGATGTAGATCTCGTCTTTGAAGACCCCACCGTGGGCGTTGCAGGCCTTGCGGATGGCGCCTCTGACGATGCCCTCGTCCAGGTGGGTGGGGATCCCAGAGATCACCAGCAAGCGGCTATGGGCGGTGGGACCCACCAGGGCCTGGCAGGCGTCGGCGATGGCGTCACTCGTCACACCCAGCCCCTGCGGGTCCTTCCTGGTGAGGTGCCGGAGGATGATGAGCAAGGTCAGGGCGCGATGGAACCACAGCATGTCTTCGGGCTTGCCACCCCCGATGCTCAGCACGGCAGGGTCCGAGTCCACTGAGCGCGAGGACTGGCGCTTCCCGGAGGAGGAGGCCTTTTCCCGCTTCATCTTGACTTTCTTCCTCTTGGACAGGAGGCTGGGGCTCTGCGGCGTCTGTCCTGGGGAGGACGACGAGGAGGACGACGAGTCGCTGAGGTTTGGGGCGGTCGCCGACGTCACCCCGCTGGCAGTGACACTCATGTTGGTAGGCAGGGTCACCTCGGCCACCGCCAGGCACCCTTCCATGAGCGCGTGGAAATACGTAGAGAACCTGCCCTGGTCGGTGGCCGCTACGGTCCCCGAGCCACCGCACGTGCTGCCCGAGACCCAGCTCTGCGTCTCCTCGTCGTACAGCTTGTGGAGCTCTGACTGCAGGGCCATCAGCATGGCCAGGCAGGGGTTCAGCTGGAGGGCGATGGACGAGGACAGGCCGGCAGGGTGCTTCCTCTGCTCCAGGCTGTGCACTGCGCGCAGGAGCTCTGCCAGGAGGTGGAAAACCAGCTCTTTCACGCAGGCCGCCATGTCTGTGGTCCACAGGAAGTTTCCTGAGGTGAATGAAAGCAAAAAAAAAAAAAAAAAAAAAAAAAAATCACCTGTACAGAGCTTACTATGTGCCAGGCACTGTTCTAAGGCACTTTAATGGAGGCAGCCCTTACAGCGACCGCGTGAAACAAACATTACATCCTTCATCCCCATCTCACAGATGAAGAAACGGAGGCTCACAGAGCTGAAGGACTCACACGGCTGCCACACAGTCACACAATCTCACAGGGCAGAGCCGGGCAGGCTGGCCCCAGAGCCGGTGGCCTTCACCCCTGTGGCAGGTGACCGCATGGAGCCAGCTTCTACAGCTCTGACCCTGAAATCATTGTTTTCTTTCTCATAAAGTTATTAAGCAGTTTGGTGACAAATCATTAGCATAATGTTTCCTGAACCATGGGATGCTTACTACTGGGGGCATACAATCCAATTTTACCAGATAGCTCAGAAATACACACAGAAAAATGATTCCTTTTAAACTCCTCTTTCAGTCCTGATTTTGTCAACAAGAAAGCCTCACTCTGGGGCTAGAATATTCTTAATAGAGAATAGCCCAGAGACTCAGAGCCTTCGACAGGGAACAGTAGTTAGCCAGAATTTCTTAACAGTAACTGCTTAACTTTTTAATTTTATAAGTATCTTCTAGTTATGGCAAGGGATACGAATTTTCTGTTTAAAGTAGCAAGATAAAGTTTCTTTTAAAATTCAGTATAAGTTTAAAAAAAGGAGAAAGGAGTTCATTGCCATAAAAACAAATCAATAAATGGTGATAGGCATGACTTGTAGACGTGGCAGAAATCACATAAAGGTGGCATGAGAATGACTGAAGTCTAGGAAACACTGTCTAGAACAACCGTGGGCCACACACATCTGTGCCAAGGTCCCCTTCGTGCCAGATGCATGTCTTCTATCCCCAGTCACATTGTGGACAGGGAGTCCCAACGGCCAGGTCTGGCTGACTTACCGAGAATCCCAATTAGGCCCAGCACCCACGAAGGAGGGGACTAGGCTGACTGGTCTCGGGGTGATGCTGTTTTGATAATTCTAATTGGTAATGAACTCATGGCTGTCACGGGACATGGTGCTCATGGAGCCACTGACAGGGAATAAAGGCCAATGGGGTCTAAGGCCAGGCCCTCATGTGCTCCTATTTCCTTCTCTGTTGTCCTTCCTCTGCCATTGGACATTTTTGGAAGACGATGGCCTTGGAGAGAAATCTCCACCAAAATTGCAAATGGTGGCCCGAGAGCTGAGACCGGCCACATACATCTCGTTCCCCCAGCCAGTGGTTCCCTGCTCACCTCTTCCGACCCCCTGCCCAATGTGTTTTAAAGAATGTGAATTAGTTGTCAACATTTAGAAACTGGGAAATTCACATCAATATCTAGATTTCTGGCTTTTCTTGAAATAAAAAGTGACAGTATCTGGCAGGACTAGGGCCACATTCTTATACAGCAAATGAGTAGTAGGGCTCAGTGGCTGCCCCACAGGACACGTGCCCTCCAGTTCCCTGGAGGTCCTGGGTCCACTTCTCTCTTGAATTCCTCTCACTTACATCATCTCCCTGACCCCTGAGGGCACCTGAGTTTGCCAACATGTTTTTCCCTCCAACACCAACATTTTGTATTTTTGAAAAAATACAAAAATATAAAAAAGTTGAACACCTTATACAGTCAATATTTGGATGCTCACCACCTAGATTCTACCATTAACATTATTACATGTGTAACAAAGCTGTGTTTGTTTTATTACACATCTATCTTTCCCTCTATTCATCCAAAGACTCATCTTAGTTTTTTATTATTTCAAAATAAGTTGCAGATATCAGTATTTTTATCCCTAACCACTTAAGCAGACATATCATTAATTAAAACTCAATATTTAGAAAAATTTTGAAGTAAATTTATATGCTAAGTTCACAACTCTTTAAGTTTACCATTCCATGAGTTTTGCTACAATGCCATCTCTCTGTAACCTTTCAGGTGCTGTGAGGTCATAATGTCTGAAGGTGAAGGGTGGTATGAAAGTGAACAATGTTACAGAATCAAAGTTACAACAATGGCATATGTTAGTGCTTTAAAGTAAAGTATGATAAAATTAATCTTATTTTCCCGGTTAGATGCCACCCCTCAAAATAATGGAAGTACCCTGCAAATCATGGATTTGGAAGTCTAGGCTACACTTTCCACTCAATTCCCCAAGCCCAACTGACAACAAGCTGACAAGAGCTGTCACCACCCAGGCCACTGTGGCCACCCCAGGCGCACCGGCCAGCTCCTTCCCCAGGCACCCGGCCAGCTCCACCAGCCTGATCCTGAGGGAAGGGAGGCCTCACCGAGCAGTTCCACCACTTGCAGGAGGACGGACGTCGGGATGGTGTCAGGCTCATCTTCAGATCTCCCTTCGCCGTCCTCTGACTTCCAGGACAGCAGCTGTTCTGCGAAGGCCATCGCCAGTGGGAACTCAAGGGGCAGAGAGTGTAACACCAGCACGGCTCCGGGAGGGGGAGACACCCCTAGAAGAAGCGCCCAGAAGGAAAGCTCATGACTGGTAGCACCCGATCAAAACAAGCTTGCGATAAAGACCTGCCAGGTGTGCGCAGAGAAACAGGGCCGGAAAGCCTGTCCACTCATGCACTGGGGGCGAGAGGAAATGTCACTCCCCACACTCCAGACGGAGTCAGCCGCAGGCGCAGGAGGAGCGGAGGACATCCTCCAAGGAGTCCACCTGTTGGTGTGAGAATGGGACAAAGGGCAGCAGTGGGGACAGGGAAGGATAAACATCTCCCTGTCAGTCAGATACCAACCAGCCTGATGACCTGGCATGGAAATAGGAAGTCCGACTTTAAAAGATGCTTCACTGGAATGGTCCCAGCCTGGTAAAGAAATAACCAGCCCTTTGGTGCAGCTGCAATCCCATGGGAGCATCAGCTTATTTTAGATTTACAGAGTGGACCAGCAAGGGGGCCCCCAGACTTCAGGAACTACCAGAATTCTCTTTTACTGCCTTCGGTCATTGTCATGGCCTGAATCTGACCGAAGCTGCCTACGATGAGAGAAGAAAGACCCTGAGGTCTGATCCCTGTCACACCCTGCACCGCACCCCAACCCCCTCTGTAAGCACTGGTCAGACATAAGCTGGGGTACCAGGGGTCTCTGGCCGGCTCAGGAGGAACCATGTTGACTCGCCTGTACTTTGGGGTGAATGTTTATTTGGGGAATGACAGGTAAAACAGAGATCTTCTGTGTTTAATATAAATTTTAAAAAACAGTGTAGGCAAAATACAATGAAAAAAATAGACCCTAATAAAAAGAGATCATAAACTTGTTTAGCATTGACCAAATACCTTAAGAAATGTCCTTTCATTCTATTCCCTAAGGATGCAATGTCTCCAGGATTGGAGCTGTGCAAGCCAAGGCCCAATTTTGGCTGAAAGTTCAAATACATCTTTATAATTGTCTCTAACAAACATGTGTCCATCTTCTCCTGTCCAACATGCCAAGGACGTGCAGTGCAAGTCTGAGACTAGGTTTCCCTTCCTCTGTGTGTTGACTCAGAAACAGAGTCAGCTGGCCCCAGTATACAAAGCAGTCAGTGAGAGCTTCAGGATTTACAGAGATGGAGACCTCATCTAAATCTAAATCTGCGGAGGCTTAACAAAGGATGCCAAGGAGACAAGACCACTTGGGCTTCCCAGCCTGGCCGCCACCAGGCTTTGTTCACCATCGACACGGGGAGCAGATGATCACTGAGGCCCGCGCCCCACGGGGCCACACTATACCCGAGAGAACTCAGTTTTCATGGGAACTTGAAGGGCAGCCAGGATTATTACAGCTAAATGATGGGACTGCTCTGTTTAGATCATTCTGAACAGCACACGCTTGTGAAAGGAAAGGAAATCCCCACTGTAGTCTGGGCAGCATCTGCCAGGTCTTCCCCTGGCAGGAAAGGGAGAACTTTTAATCCACTGTCTCTGAAATACACTGCCCCAAGCAGTCCTTTTCTTTACCCATAGGAAACTGGAACACAGCACAGTAGAAAATCCTTTCAATTTTCACAAAGAAGGAAAGCAGAGAATGACTTCAAAGCTGTTCTTATTACCGGGAGCTAATTCAGAGACTTACCCAGTTTGATGTGGACTTTGTCTGTGGAGAGGATCACAGAAGGGTACTGGTTGGTGGTGGGAGGCGGCGTGAGTCCCGTGTTGGCCGGAGATGCATCCCGCGGGTAACAGATGGCCTCGATGAGGTTTAGCTGGCCATTTCGCTTCACTTTGTGGCCCAGCCCGTACACAAGCACCCGCGCCCACGGCGCCTTGTACAGAGAGGAGCTGAGGAGGAGGGATGCGTGTGAGCAGAGTCCAACCATGTCAACAAACACTTTGTTGCGAGGGGGTGGTGAGAACCGGGCACACGTAAGTCACCTCCATCACATTTTAGAAGGTCATTCTTTATATAGACTAATTTCCAAAACATGGAAATTAGGGAAGAACTGTAAATCATGTTCAAGTACACTATGCATTAAAGAATAAAAGCAATGAGTTTTTTTCTTCTGTAAATTACACCAGAATCTGTCTTACTTTTCTCCCCCCATCACCATCTTCTACAGTACGGGCAACTTACTCTTTGCGGAATCCAGACTGACTTTCTTTGCAAGATACTACAACGAAAGCCGCCCCGGGGAAATTGACGTCCATGTTGACCTTGGACTCGGAAATTGGAAACTCTTCGGAGGGGAACTGCTCTGGTGCCGTCTGCAGAGACATTTAACAGGGAAAGCCACGGGTTAAACACAAGAGAGCATTTCCTTTTCCCAGCTCCCAGGCAAAGGAGAGCCAATGCATACACTGTAACAGGATCAGGAGGACAAAAAAGCCCTCTGGGAGGAAGGACACCACGGACGGGACAAGGCAGGGGAGCTGCGAAGAAAAGCAGACTAGTGGGGCTTGGGGAAGAAAAGTGTCATTTTCAGCCAGCCAATAAGATTTCCAATTGAAACCTGTAACCCTAGTTTAGGGACATCAGAACTTTGGACTTTTACCTGCAGGAAAGAGCAGATCTGTTTCGTCAGCTCCAACAGGCTCTCCTCACCCTGGTGCAGGGTCCGAGTGATGGCCACGTTGAGCCACTCTCTCACTGTCTGGGAGTTGCCCTGGTAGAAGAGGTCCGTGGCCGAGCAGTTCTGGGAATGGATGCAGTGCTGCAGGGACTGTGCCAGGAGGATGGAGCTGGAGCTGATGGTGCCGTCTGGGGACAGGAAAGAAAACACAAGTCAACAAGAACAGCAGCAGCCACGGGCTGTGAGATCCTGAGTAACGAGCCAGGAGCATTCTGTCCAGAAAACCAGGATGGGTTAGCTTGAACATACGTCTTGGGTAATAGATGTCACCAGTCAGATCCTGCAGGGGGTGGGGGATTCAGGAGTTCGGCAGCCTTTAACTTTTTGCTTTCTTTTAAGCTACAAAACTGTTGCCTAAAATAAAAACCTGAATTGAAGCCCAGGTCTACTAAGCAGGTAGAAGTGGAGCTGCTTGGATTCAGGGGTTCCCAGAGCCTGACCTATCGGCTGCCCTGGCCAACCTGGAGTTTCACCAAGGAACCACTGGAGTAGCTCAGAGTGGAGTTTATAAAGCAAGTGTTAGTCACTGTGGCAAAGCTTCTTCCACAAGCACGTTAAAGCTTTTCAGATCTGTTTTGGAGCCTCTAATTTCTTGGGGTGGGCCACTGGACCCCACGTGCTTAAGTGGCCTGTGGAGATGTAGTTCACACAGGCACTGGCTGGGACCCCATGGCTGTGAGAGATGTCCTTTATGCTTAGCATGCCACCTGCCCTCTCACTCCTGCTCCCATCTTAGTAGCTAGGAGGTCAAGGGAAGCAGGCTGGAGGCCAAGGTGCCAGAGGAAGACATAAGGGGCCCTTCAGTCTTCAACTGGGTTGAGGGCAGAGTCATCACTTAGTATTCACCAAGGGAGTGAACACACAGCATCAGCCCACACTCCAAGGGCCCCACATTGAGCAGATGCACACAGGCTGGCCCATTAAAACAGCTCCGCTTGAGGTCACAATGAATCAATTAGGTATCTCTGGTGGCGTTTGATGGCAGGAACATTTTCCTGTCTTTACACGTCAAACAGAATGTCTGTGACAACAGTACAGTGACTAGATTTCATAAATAAGACTTCATTTTCCTTGATCCATGATTAGTTTGCTTAATGAATGCTTAATAGGTTAATGACTAAATATGTCATCTAATACACTTAGATTTTTCAAAGAGTGAGAAAGCACTGCAAAGGCAGCTGCAATCTTTCGTGCAGTTTATCTACACTAAGTCTAAAGGTTCTGTGCTGGGACTCCTCCCCCTGCTCACGTGGAGAACAAGGACACTAAGCACAGCTCCTGCTTGGCGCCCAGCTCACCCTCAGGGCTATTCCATCCTGGGCCTAATTTCTGCAGTGAGAGCCGCAAAGCCGAGGTTTACCTGGGAGGGGAGGAGCGAGGAGCTGACTGGACAGCAGCTGCAGGTGCTCCAGGGTAATATCCCGGATGGCAGGGATGTGGAAGAGGCGGGTAAACAGGTGAGGCAGCTTGGGGGCGAAGATGTTGAGCAGGGCCATGCGGCAGTACAGCCTGGCCAGTGCGGCCTCGCAGCGCAGCAACTCCCTGCAAGGGAAGGGCAGGCGACAGGCACTGAGCTCTGACGGTCCAGCCTCCACACTGGGCCGGGCCACGGGCTGCTGAAGGGGAAGGACCACATCTCAGGCTTCTCTGGCCTCATGTTCTGTGCTCCAAGTTAGACACTTGTGTTTTAAACAAAAAGCCACATTTAGTTATGTTTGATTTTTCCCAACTCAAAAACCACCGTGGAAAAAGAAATGAAAATATATGTTCACATAAAGACTCACATATACGTGTGTTCACAGTAGCATACATATAGTAGCCAAAAAGTGGAAACAGCCCAAATGTCCAACAACTGAGGCACAGTAAATCCATACAATGGAATGTTATTCACAAATAAAAAGGGATGAAGCAGTGACACGTGCTACGACATGGATGAACCTGGACAGCCCTGTGCTAAGTGAAAGAAGCCAGACACAAAAGCTCACATATTATGAATCCATTTATATAGAGTGTCCAGAATTAAGCAAATCCATAGAAACAGAACTTAGATTGGCGGGGTTGAGCTAGGGGACGGGAGAAGGGGAACTGACTACTAATGGGTGTGGGGTTTCTTCTTGGGGTGATGAAAATGCTCTAAAACTGAGGGTGATGATGGTTACAGAATTTTGTGAATATACTAAAAACTGTTGGCCTGTATACTTTAAATGGGTAAATTACACGGTACGTGAATTGTACCTCTGTAAAGCTATTATAAAAATTTCAGTGTGGGCATTTTTTTTTAATGTGATCAATTTATGAAGTGATTGGCATTCACCTTGAATAATAGCTCATTAGTGACTAAGCAGGTCTCATTTAGAAATGCATCTCTTGGTAAAGAATCTAATCTAGCTAATACTAAGCATAGGGGAGGCTCCCTGTATTTTATTAGCTCATCACCATAATTAAAAATTCTGCTGGTAGTAAGCACTTAATCAAGAAGGCAAGTTAGAAGTAGCCCTTTTGGAATGTAAATTGGTGCAGCCACTGTGGAAAACAGCAGTGGAGGTTCCTCAGAAAACTAAAAATAGAGTTACCATATGATCTAGCAATTCCACTCCTGGGCATATATCCAGACAAAACTATAATTCAAAAAGATACATGCACCCCTCTGTTCAAAGCAGCACTATTCACAATAGCCAAGACATGGAAACAACCTAAATGGCCATTGACAGATGAACAGATAAAGAAGATGTGGTACATATATACAATGGAATATTACTCGGCAGTAAGAAAGAATGAAATAATGCCATTTGCAGCAACATGAATGCTGCAACATGAATGCAACTAGAGATTATCATACTAAGTGAAGTCAGAAAGAGAAAGACAAACATTATATGACACATATATCTAAATCTAAATCTAAATCTAAATCTAAATCTAAATCTAAATCTAAATCTAAAATATGACACAAATGAACCTATCTATGAAACAGAAACAGAATCATGGACATAGAGAATAGACTGATGGTTGCCAAGGGGGAGGGGGTTGAGGGAGGGATGGATTGGGAGTTTGGGATTAGCAGATGCAAACTGGTATATATAGGATGGATAAACAACAAGGTCCTACTGTATAGCACAGGGAACTATATTCAATATCCTGTGATAAACCATAATGGAAGAGAGAATATGAAAAAGAACGTTTTATATATATATATATATATATATATATATATATATATATAAATAACTGAGTCACTTTGACGTACAGCAGTAGTTAACATTGTAATTCAACTCTGCTTCAATAAAAAATAAGTTAAAAAAAAAAGAAGTAGCCCTTTTGTGTCTATAAAGTCTAGGTCTAAACCCACTCGGAGCCAACAGGGGTCACTTGATATGACCTACTGACCCAAATTAAAGGTAATGCTTGTCCATCATATAAAGTGAAGACAAAAAAGAAACCAGCTAAGATGGTGCATGTTAGGTGGTTTCTTTCTCGGCTCTACCAGTTTGTAATATTCTTGCGCCAGAATTTAAAACAAACCAACTCCACCTGCTTCTTCCCTCCTCAGAAGTTTGTCTGTTGACAGTACTAGCACAGCTCACGAGGACCAGGGCAGCAAAACAGATGAGGTCTGACTATGAAAGCTGAAAGCCCTACAGACTCCCCCCAGCTCTCTCCTCAGACTGCAAAGCCTCAAGTTGCCAGGATGAAGCTGGAGTGAGATTATTTTTGGTCGACTCTGCAGACTGTTAACGTCCCTGAAGTCTCTGCTGAGGAGGCCCCCCGACTCTTCATTCTCTAAAGTCCTCTCTTAAACCCACGTGAGGACTTTAGGCAGAGTACGCCTCTGATGAAAACCCGTACGATGACCAGAAATTCCATCATTGTATTGATCAAACAAATCTATGGCATATTTCATATTTCTCCCAATACTGAGATCACCACATTAATACTGATTGTAAATGTCCTACATCTGCAGACTGACTGTAACCTTGTGAAGCACTTTCTTGCCTTTTCTCTAAGTTGCTAGTCAACAGTCAATAGGTTTCATCTATCACAGAAATTTCCCAAAAATATGACTGAAAGTATTATTAAAGAAGTTTTAAAAAACTTTAAGAGTACCATATTGATATTCAAGCATATATGTTTGGGGATCCTTTTCAACAAATATGTGGAGTCTACAGTGTGAGCCAGGGCCCAGATTAAGCACTGGGAGCTCTAGCAAAGAATCAGACAAGGTATCTGCTTTTAGGAAGCTTATGTTCTAGAGGGAGGAGACACACAATAAACAAATTAAAAAAAAAAAAAAGCAAAAGTATCAGGTTCTGGAAGGGAAGTATTGATAAAATACAATCTGAATGACAAGAAAGAGACAGCCGATCCACCAGAGGGCAGACAGCAGAAGCAAGAAGAACTACAATCCTGCAGCCTGTGGAACAAAAACCACATTCACAGAAAGATAGACAAAATGAAAAGGCAGAGGGCTATGTACCAGATGAAGGAACAAGATAAAACCCCAGAAAAACAACTAAATGAAGTGGAGACAGGCAACCTTCAGAATAATGATAGTGAAGATGATCCAGGACCTCGGAAAAAGAAAGGAGGCAAAGATCGAGAAGATGCAAGAAATGTTTAACAAAGTCCTAGAAGAATGAAAGAACAAACAGAGATGAACAATACAATAACTGAAATGAAAACTACACTAGAAGGAATCAACAACAGAATAACTGAGGCAGAAGAACGGATAAGTGACCTGGAAGACAGAATGGTGGAATTCACTGCTGCAGAACAGAATAAAGAAAAAAGAATGAAAAGAAATGAAGACAGCCTAAGAGACCTCTGGGACAACATTAAATGCAACAACATTCGCATTATAGGGGTCCCAGAAGGAGAAGAGAGAGAGAAAGGACCCAAGAAAATATTTGAAGAGATTATAGTCGAAAACTTCCCTAACATGGGAAAGGAAATAGCCACCCAAGTCCAGGAAGCACAGAGAGTCCCATACAGGATAAACCCAAGGAGAAACACGCTGAGACACATAGTAATCAAACTGGCAAAAATTAAAGACAAAGAAAAATTATTGAAAGCAGCAAGGGAAAAGCAACAAATAACATACAAGAGAATCCGCATAAGGTTAACAGAGTTTCTCAGCAGAAACTCTACAAGCCAGAAGGGAGTGGCATGATATACTTGAAGTGATGAAAGGGAAGAACCTACAACTAAGATTACTCTACCTGGCAAGGATATCATTCAGATTCGATGGAGAAATCAAAAGCTTTACAGAGCAAAAGCTAAGAGAATTCAGAACCACCAAACCAGCTCTACAACAAATGCTAAAGGAACTTCTCTAAGTGGGAAACACAAGAGAAGAAAAGGACCTACAAAAACAAACCCAAAACAATTAAGAAAATGGTAATAGGAACATACACATCGATATTACCTTAAATGTGAATGGATTAAATGCTCCAACCAAAAGACACAGGCTTGCTGAATGGATACAAAAACAAGACCCATATATATGCTGTCTACAAGAGACCCACTTCAGACCTAGGGACTCATTCAGACTGAAAGTCAGGGGATGGAAAAAGATATTCCATGCAAATGGAAATCAAAAGAAAGCTGGAGTAGCAATACTCATATCAGATAAAATAGACTTTAAAATAAAGAATGTTACAAGAGACAAGGAAGGACACTACATAATGATCAAGGGACCAATCCAAGAAGAAGATATAACAATTATAAATATGTATGCACCCAACACAGGAGCATCTCAATACATAAGGCAACTGCTAACAGCTATAAAAGAGGAAATCGACAGTAACACAATAATAGTGGGAGACTTTAACACCTCACTTACACCAACGGACAGATCATCCAAACAGAAAATTAATAAGGAAACACAAGCTTTAAATGACACAACAGACCAGATAGATCTAATTGATATTTATAGGACATTCCATCCAAAAACAGGAGATTACACATTCTTCTCAAGTGCTCACGGAACATTCTCCAGGATAGATCACATCTTGGGTCACAAATCAAGCCTCAGTGAATTTAAGAAAATTAAAATCATATCAAGCCTCTTTTCTGACCACAACACTATGAGATTAGAAATCAATTACAGGGAAAAAAACAAAAAACACAAACACATGGAGGCTAAAAAATACGTTACTAAATAACCAAGAGATCACTGAAGAAATCGAAGAGGAGAGGCTTCCCTGGTGGCGCAGTGCTTGAGAGTCTGCCTGCCGATGCAGGGGACACGGGTTCGTGCCCCAGTCGGGGAAGATCCCACATGCCGTGGAGCAGCTGGGCCCGTGAGTCATGGCCACTGAGCCTGCACGTCCGGAGCCTGTGCTCCGCAACGGGAGAGGCCACAACAGTGAGAGGCCCATGTACCGCAAAAAAAAAAAAAAAATCAAAGAGGAAATCAAAAAATACCTAGAGACAAATGACAATGAAAACACGACGATCCAAAAACTATGGGATGCAGCAAAAGCAGCTCTAAGAGGGAAGTTTATAGCTATACAAGCCTACCTCAAGAAACAAGAAAAATCTCAAATAAACAATCTAACCTTACAAAGGAACTAGAGAAAGAAGAACAAACAAAACCCAAAGTTAGCAGAAGGAAAGAAATCATAAAGATCAGAGCAGAAATAAATGAAATAGAAACAAAGAAAACAACAGCAAAGATCAATAATAAAACTAAAAGCTGGTTCTTTGAGAACATAAACAAAATTGATAAACCATTAGCCAGACTCATCAAGTAAAAAGAGGGAGAGGACTCAAATCAATAAAATTAGAAATGAAAAAGGAGAAGTTACAACAGACACCGGAGAAATACAAAGCATCCTAAGAGACTACTACAAGCAACTCTATGGCAATAAAATGGACAACCTGGAAGACATGGACAAATCCTTAGAAAGGTATAACCTTCCAAGACTGAACCAGGAAAAAATAGAAAATATGAACAGACCAATCACAAGTATTGAAATTGAAACCGTGATTAAAAATCTTCCAACAAACAAAAGTCCAGGACCAGATGGCTTCACAGGTGAATTCTACCAAACATTTAGAGAAGAGATAACACCCAACCTTCTCAAACTCTTCCAAAAAATTGCAGAGGAAGGAACACTCCCAAACTCATTCTATGAGGCCACCATCACCCTGATACCAAAACCAGACAAAGATAATACAAAAAAAGAAAATTACAGACCAATATCACTGATGAATATAGATGCAAAAATCCTCAACAAAATACTAGCAAACAGAATCCAACAACACATTAAAAGGATCATGCACCATGATCAAGTGGGATTTATCCCAGGGATGCAAGGATTCTTCAATATATGCAAATTAATCAATGTGATACACCATTTTAACAAATTGAAGAAAAGCCATATGATCATCTCAATAGATGCAGAAAAAGCTTTTGACAAAATTCAACACCTATTTATGACAAAAACTCTCCAGAAAGTGGGCATACAGGGAACCTACCTCAACATAATAAAGTCCATATATGACAAACCCACAGCAAACATCATTCTCAATGGTGAAAAATTGAAACCATTTCCTCTAAGATCAGGAACGAGACAAGGATGTCCACTCTCGCCACTATTATTCAACATAGTTTTGGAAGTCCTAGCCACGGCAATCAGAGAAGAAAAAGAAATAAAAGGAATCCAAATTGGAAAAGAAGAAGTAAAACTGTCACTGTTTGCAGATGACATGATACTATATATAGAGAATCCTAAAGATGCCACCAGAAAACTACTAGAGCTAATCAATGAATCTGGTAAAGTTGCAGGATACAAAATTAATGCACAGAAATCTCATGCATTCCTATACACTAATGATGAAAAATCTGAAAGAGAAATTAAGGAAACAATTCCATTTACCATTGCAACAAAAAGAATAAAATACCTAGGAATAAACCTACCTAGGGAGACAAAAGACCTGTATACAGAAAACTATAAGACACTGTTGAACGAAATTAAAGATGATACCAACGGATGGAGAGATATACCATGTTCTTGGATTGGAAGAATCAATATTGTGAAAATGACTATACTACCCAAAGCAATCTACAGATTCAATGCAATCCCTATCAAATTACCAATGGCATTTTTTACATAACTAGAACAAAAAATCTTAAAGTTTGTATGGAGACAAAAAAGACCCTGAATAGCCAAAGCTATTGGCAAAGACACCTACAGTCTTGAGGGAAAAAAAAAGGAGCTGGAGGAGTCAGACTCCCTGACTTCAGACTACACTACAAAGCTACAGTAATCAAGACAATATGGTACTGACACAAAAACAGAAATATAGATCAATGGAACAGAATAGAAAGCCCAGAGATAAACCCACACACATATGGTCAACTAATCTATGACAAAGGAGGCAAGGATATACAATGGAGAAAAGACAGTCTCTTCCATAAGTGGTGCTGGGAAAACTGGACAGCTACATGTAAAAGAATGAAATTAGAACACTACCTAACACCATACACAAAAATAAACTCAAAATGGATTAGACACCCTAAATGTAAGACCAGACACATAAAACTCTTAGAGGAAAACACAGGAAAAACACTCGTTGACATAAATCACAGTAAGATCTTTTTTGGCCCACTTCCTAGAGTAATGGAAATAAAAACAAAAATAAACAAATGGGACCTAATGAAACTTAAAAGCTTTTGCAAAGCAAAGGAAACCACAAACAAGATGAAAAGACAACCCTCAGAATGGGAGAAAATATTTGCAAATGAAGCAACTGACAAAGGATTAATCTCCAAAATATATAAACAGCTCATGCAGCTCAATATTAAAAAAACAAACAACCCAATCAAAAAATGGGCAGAAGACCTAAATAGACATTTCTCCAAAGAGGACATACAGATGGCCAAGAAGCACATGAAAAGCTGCTCAACATCACTAATTATTAGAGAAATGCAAATCAAAACTACAATGAGGTATCACCTCACACCAGTTAGAATGGGCATCATCAGAAAATATACGAACAACAAATGCTGGAGAGGGTGTGGAGAAAAGGGAACCCTCTTGCACTGTTGGTGGGAATGTAAATTGATACGGCCACTATGGAGAACAGTATGGAGGTTCCTTAAAAAACTAAAAATAGAATTACCATATGACCCAGCAATCCCACTACTGGGCATATACCCAGAGAAAACCATCATTCAAAAAGACACATGCACCCCAATGTTCACTGCAGCACTATTTACAACAGCCAGGTCATGGAAGCAACCTAAATACCCACCGACAGATAAATGGATAAAGCAGTTGTGGTACATATATACAATGGAATATTACTCAGCCATAAAAAGGAATGAAATTGGGTCATTTGTAGAGACGTGGATGAATCTAGAGACTGTCAAAAAGAGTGCAGTAAGTCAGAAAGAGAAAAACAAGTATCACATATTAACGCATATATGTGGAACCTAGAAAAATGGTACAGATGAACCAGTTTGCAGGGCAGAAATTGAGACAAAGATGTAGAGAACAAACGTATGGACACCAAGCAGGGAAAGCAGGGGGGGGGGGGGGGGGGGTGGCGTGATGAACTGGGCGATTGGGATTGAGATGCATACACTGATGTGTATAAAATGGATGACTAATAAGAACCTACTGTATAAAAAATAAATAAAATATAATTTAAAATAAAAAAGAATGAGACAGCCATGCAAAGTTCTGGGCAAAGCATTGCAGGCAGAGGGAACAGCATATACAGAGACACTGAGGAGGAAACAAGCTTGGTGTGTGAGAGAAACTGAGGAATGAGAGTACACTGGGAGAAGCAGATAGACTCTGAGGCTCGGGGAGGGTTTGGCGAGCCAGGTTAAGGGTTTGAATTCTACTCCATGGGAAGTGGAACGCCATGGGAACATTTGAATTAGAGGAGAGAGATGAATGATCTGATCTGTGTTTCTAAAAGATCACTCGGCTGCTGTGGAGAGAAGGGAGAGCTGAAGCCTAGACCAGTGTGGTGGAGGCGGAGATGGAGAGAAGCAGCCTGGGATGTACTTTGGAGGAAGAGTCAATGGGACCTGCCGATGGGTTACGTGAGGCAGTGAGGACAAAGGGTGACTTGGGCACCCCTCACAGACGTGGAAAGACCGGTGGAGGAGAAGGCCTGAATTCCACCTCACATGCGACATTTTAGGCACCTATTAGATTAGCCTTGTCCATGTAAGAGCTGACTTCGGTTAACTTGTTTTCAGCTCAGCTCTAAAAACCTGACAAAAGTAGTATTAGCCATATATATATATGTGTGTGTGTGTGTGCGTGTATATATATTTTTTGGCCGCCACCGTGCGGCTTACGGGATCTCAATTCCCTGACCAGGGACTGAACCTGGGCCATGGCAGTGAAAGCCGGGAATCCTAACCACTAGGCCACCAGGGAACTCCCGAATATCAGCAATATTACCAGGCATGTTGCTTATGGTCAAAACCACCCCCAACTGGCAAGCTGCACTGGGAGGACTGAAAAAAGAGTGCTTTTGGTGGGAAGCTACAGTTTCGGGCTTTCCAGAAAATGGTGACTCTTACTAACTGGGCCTGCCTCTTGCAGAAATCCCTAGAAGCTATGCCTGTGGAGTTGTTACAAAAGATACCGGCTTCTATTTGGGACGTGGGGCTCTCAGCCATCACGTGAACACAGCGATGTTAAGTCTATCCCTCACACCTGGGTTGTCACTGGGTGGGTGGGTGGGGTCAAAGAATAGCCTTTGAACTTCTGTGTGGATGACTATGACTCCTGCTGAAATGTATGCACGACACTTCCCTGTGGCACGCCACGCTTCCCATCCTGGATCTATCTAGGTGAAGCTAGTGCCAAGTATCACCTATTTGGGTCTTGTGAATTTGACTGTCAAGTTGAACTTAAGACCACCCAAATGGGGCGGTGAAACATCTGAGTGGAGATGGCAAGGAGGCAGTTGGATACGTCCATCTGGTGTTCCAGGGAGAGGTCTAAGCTGGAGATACACTCAAGTTGCTTCAAAATTGACAATATAATGAGAAGTTACAATGCTATTGGATGAACAGTATGAAAAATAGTTTATGGGAAGTTTTATCAGGGAGCTCCATTTATCATTATATTTTCTTCTGAATTGTTGCAAGAATTTTTATGACTGAAAGAAGGAATTTGCAGGTGCATGTGAGGGAATTTTGCCAGATCTTTAGGATTTAACCCACAGACGGCAGGCACAGGTCCCCTCAGAGACCCCCGCAAAGTGCTGGGCACAAAGGAGCACTCAAGGAGCACCTTGTTAGTTTAACAGAAATGAGCTGGCTGCTCACACAGTGCCTGGACTCCTCTTAGTTGTGTCTTCTTGATTTGGTTTACACTTTAGAACTTTTCCATGTTCTTCAAATCTCCAGACACCCGTCAACACCCCCAACTTACAGCAGAGTATCCATGGCATAGGCCAGGTGATACTGGATCCTGCAACTGTTCTTCCTAACTCTTGCAATTCGCTGTTATCTTTACTAGCTGCCTCTGTCTCTCTCTTAGCTTTGAAAGAAAAGCCTTCTTTGTCAACAATGAATGGCACATGTGATAAAACAGAGTAAGTGGATTTCTGTGACCCGCTATAAAGAAGGGCTCAATTTTACCTGTGAATTTATTATTTATTTATTTATTAAAAATTTCTGGCCATGCCACGTGGCCTGTGGGATTTTAGTTCCCCAACCAGGGACGGAACCCAGGCCCTCGGCAGTGAGAACTCGGAGTCCTAACCACTGGACTGCCAGGGCATTCCCTTACCTGTGAATTTGAAGGTTGGTATTGTCCAGGGTGACCAGCCCATTGGTGGCAGTCCTTCGGTAGCCTGTTGGGGGCCTTTCCAACATATCAATAGGATACCAGTATCGGACCAGCACACCTTCGCTTCGGAGGTAGGTTTCTACCTGCACCAATTCATTTACCTACAATAGAAAAAGCAAGTGTCTATTTGGTTTTTTATGATTTCTTTTTATTTATTTCTTTTTTGAGCACTGACTTTTTTCCCCAAGTTTTAAAATACATATGTATACATATAAGACCAAACTTTTATAGCAGTAAATACTAGTTTCATGTCACTGATTGAGGTTAAAAGTTCAAAGATATCTGGATAGTGTATTTAGTTTTTTCATACCAGCTAGAAAATTTTAATTGGTACAATAAATTAAAGAACTTCAATGTAATCATGAATTAGAAATTTAAAGAGAAGATATATTTCAAGGTATATTTCAAGTAACAGTTCAACATGCATTGTTGCCAGGTAAAATTTATGTTCATTGTTTTTATGTTAATAATTTTGTAAAAGCAGGGAATCTGTCTGATCGCTCTATTTTATTGCTAGGAAAATAAAAATGTAAGCTCATGAATACGCATTCTGGATTCAAATAGCAATGTAATCTTTATTTAGGGACTACTACTGAAACAAAGGGAATCAAACCACTTGAGACATAACAGAATTATTACTTTAACAAAATGTCTATTTTTCTAATTTTCCTTTCACACGTTTCCATTGCTGAAAAATACTGTCAGTTACGTACTTTCTGATAACCAGAATCAGAGCTTGTCTCAGAAGGCAGTGGAAGATTAACAGTATTACTAATGGAATTTTCTACTTGAAAGTTCACCTTAGTAAATCACCAGCCAACAGCCTCTCTTAAAAATGTAATGATTTAAATTATACTCTAGTAAAATGGAGTCAGCTGAAGATGTAAAATTTTCAATTTCAAAGCATTAGTGATACCTAACATTATCTGTATCCGTAGACAGACAGATACCAAAGCTTATCTATGTGGTGATAGATACTTCTATATCTGAGACTCTTAGGCTTGATCTGTGTATTATTTCATCAGTTTTTCCTCATGGGAAACAGAAATGCAAGCATGTGCATGTAACCTAAGGATTATGTAGTCACAGCCTTCAAACAGCCATCAGGGCCTCTGTTTTCAAAAGAAAGCTTCGGCTTGGCCCTTACTCTCTTCTATTCCTTACCCCCTGCCACCCCACCCCACCTTAAACCTTGCTGAGCCCCATGAGAGGGCTCTGCAAAGCTGAGAAGAAAACAACTGATCTAGTTTAATACACTCATTTTACAGATGGGGAAACTGAGGCTGCGAGAACCAGTGAGATGACATGATCAAAATCACAAAACTATTTCTTTGAGTCTGTATAACAATCATGACAATGATAGATCATCCATTCATCAAGGCCAACAGGAGAATTTTCCCTTGGAACTTGGTAGACATAAGGTAGGGGCAGCCTGAACATGGTTGACAGCAAAAAACGGCAGCAGCAGCATGGTCTGAAGGCACTGACAGCACTGAGAGTTAAGAGCTTACGTTCTACAATCAGCGCTGATCTGGGCCCAAGAGAAAATCTCAGGCAAGTCATCTGGCATGACAGCACTCAGCCTGGTTTCTTTATCCCTAATTTGAAGAATAATCTATCTGTATAATCACTTTTTAAGGTATTTGGAGTCGGGGCATGAAAGTCTCAGTGTATATAAAAGGCTGTTCACTCACTGAATCAACATCTAAGACAACTCCATGAAGCCCAAAGGTTTTCAGCATCCCTCGGATGGCAAATTTTGGTAGGGCAGTTCCAACAGTACTGCTGGCTACGTTATTGCTGTCTGGAGAGCGGGTTACTACCGTGAGACCTGAGGAGGGTAGAGGGAAAAGTTTTTTCAGGAGCAAGTACCATTATTATTTTGGGACCCTATATTTTAGGGTCTAAAATAACTCTACAGCATTTACCAATACCCTCAGTTTAGCTATAACCCAAAAGGAACACGGCTCAGTCCGGAAGATAATAAAACAAAGTGTTGTAAGAACTCAGGCAATTCAACAATAAAAAGACAAGCCAATTAAAAAATGGGCAGAAAATGTGAATAAACATTTTTCTAAAGAGAAAAGATATGCATGAAAAGATGTTCAACATCATTAGTTATTAGAGAAATGCAAGTCAAAGGCACAATGAGACACCACTTCACATCCACTAGGATGGCTATAATCAAAAAACAGGCAATAGTAAGTGTTGGCCAGGATGTAGAGAAATTGGAACCCTCATATGTGCTGATGGGAATGTAAAATAGGGCAATCACTTTGGAAAACCATCTGGCAGTTCCTCAAAAAGTTAGACATAAAGTTACCATATGACCCAGCAATTTCACTCCCACATATATACGCAGGAGGAATGAAAACATGTCCACACAAAAACCTGTACACAAATGTTCACAGCAGCATGATTCATAATAGCCAAAAGGTAGAAGGAACCCAAGTGTCCATCAATTGATGAATGGATAAACAAAATGGGGTACTATCCATACAATGGAATATTATTTTTGCCATAAAAAGAAGTAACAACATGAGCTACAACAGGGATGAATCTTGAAAAATTATGCCATGTGAAGGAGGCCAGACACAAAGGGCTGCACGCTGCATGAGTCCATTTTTACGAAACGTCCAGACTAAGCAAATCTATAGAGGCAGAAAGTAGATCAATGGTTGCCAGGGGCTAGTAGGAAGGAGGAATGGGGAGTGGGGAGGGTACAGGATTCCTTTTGGGGGATGAAAATGTTCTGGAATTAGAGGCAATGGCTTGGTGGTTGCATAACTTTGTGAATATATGAAAACCACTGAAATGTATACTTTAAAAGGGTGAATTTTATGGTATGTGAATTCTCTCTCTCAAAAAAAGAGGAATTAAAAAAGAAAAGTAAATATATACGCCTGCCCCTGCCCATGATGTTTGTGAAGGTCTAATAATGAGTTGTTTTATTTCCTTTTTGTGCTTTTCTGTATTTTCATTTCCTCAAGATATGTAATAGATTTTTAATCAAATGAATAAATACATTGTATAAACTTCCAAAAAGCACAGTACAACCACATATTCATGGTTTATTAGCTGGGCAGCCAGGACTAAGCCCGAGAGGCCTATCTGCAATCCTCCACCCACGCCCCACTTCTCTCTCAAGTGCCCTATCTCACCCTGCTCATGTGAGTGGTTCTGGGAATGTGGAAGAGGCCCCCAGAGGCCAGACAGCTTCTACTTGTGCCCCACCAGGAAGCCTAGGGCCACACATGGGAGAGCCTGGAAGAGCTCACATCACCCAGAGTAAGGAGAGTCACCCTAGAAGAGCCAGCAGCTGACTGGCTCAAACTCATGCTTGGGAAAACACAACTTCTCATTTCAGAGTAAGTTTAACAGGTGAAGGAAGGGGGGGAAGCAAAACCTTTTCGAACTTTATCAATTGTGAACTTGTTTGCTTCGTCCTTAATGTCTTCAATGGTGGGAAGATAAAGGTCTCTTGGGATGCCACCATTCTCCTCGTAGAGGAATTCAACCGTCTGTCGGGCGATATCCACCATGCCTAAAAAATATAACAGAACCGGTTAACTCTCCGAAGAGCACACAATCTTCAGTATAATCATGACACTGACCCATACTTAAAATGAAGAGATAAGGGGAATCTGTGGGAGTATGTAGCCTTTTGGGAATGGTAATTATGCAGTGTCAGCCAAGTTTAAAATACTCAATGCCCTACTTCTAGGCATCTCTCAAATCTCTCCCACAGAAATATAAGCACAAGTGTGTAAAGGTATAAGAACAGTCCCTGCAGCATTGCTGGGAAATATAACAGCAACAAAAAAAGGAAATAATGAAAGTATGCATCGATAGAGAATGGTTAAAAACGATGGTACGTTATTATGTAGTCATTTCATTTCAGTTAAGTCAAGAGAACAAACTATAGGACAAATGGAGAGGAAGAAGAAAGTGAGGGTAGTGTTTTTTTCTTAGTTTATGTATTTTTGTACTGTGTTTGATTATTGTTACAACGAACACATGTTACTTATTTAACAGAGACAGAGCGCTTCATCAACTTCTTCTATCCAGTACTGGAATTTGCTCTGTCCTTCCTACTCAGAGGGAGAAGACATCATTATATTCAATAGCAACAGCCACAATTAATTAATAAACCAAGTAAATAAATGTCCAAGGCCCTGAAGAAAACAGCACTGTGGGGAGGACAGAGGGGTGGCTGCCACTGCTGCCCCTCACACACCGCTTGAGAAGCTGTGGGTAAAAAACACCCGTTGACAGCATTTGCTTTTAAACAAGGCTTATCTCTATCACACTCATCTACCGCACCTTTCTTTGCTGGCCTTGCTGTAATGAAAAGGCATAGTAATTTTCTGAGCACAGTTAAGAAGGGGGCCGCCCTTAGAGGAGGATGCGTAGAGAAAGAAGTGTCAGAGAGAATAACAAGAAATGTGGCCTGACAGCAAAATGTGGTTCATGCATACGAAGCAACACTACTTCATAATAGATAGGAGGGGCTTCCCTGGTGGGGCAGTGGTTGAGGGTCTGCCTGCCGATGCAAGGGACACGGGTTCGTGCCCCGGTCCGGGAAGATCCCACATGCCGCGGAGCAGCTGGGCCCGTGAGCCATGGCCGCTGAGCCTGTGCATCCGGAGCCTGTGCTCCGCAACGGGAGAGGCCACAACAGTGAGAGGCCCGCGTACCGCAAAGAAAAAAAAAAAAAAAACAAAGCCACAACATAAGAGATAAGAACGGGGAGTTCCCTGGCTGTCCAAGGGTTAGGACTCAGCGCTTTCACTGCTGGGGCCTCGGTTTGATCCCTGGTTAGGGAACTAAGATCCCATAAGCTGCGCAGTTCGGCCAAGTAATAATAACAATAATAGATAGGAACAGAATATTGGTACATAATACAGCATTAGTGAAATATATGCTAAGTAAAAGGAGACAGACACAAAAGACTACATATCATAGGACAATTTATATGAATTATCCAGAAAAAGCACTGGGACTGGGAGTAAGGGCAGGTATTGACATCAAACTGACACTGGAGAAGCTTGCTGGGCTGATGAAAATGCTCAGAAACTGTACTGTGATGATGCATGACTTGTTAATTTACTATAACTCACTGAACTCCACATTTAAAATGAGTGAATTTTATAGGATACAAATTGTATCTAAATAAAGTTGTAAAAAATAATCAGCAAAAGGTAGAGGGTATGAGGTGCAGTAAAATGAATTTGGCAATACGGTGAAAATTGCTTGAAGTCAGGTGATGGGTAATGCAGATTCATTATATAATTTCTTCTACTTTTGTGTATATTTTAAATAGAAAATATAAACAGACCAATCACAAGCACTGAAATTGAAACTGTGATTAAAAATCTTCCAACAGGGCTTCCCTGGTGGCACAGTGGTTGAGTCCACCTGCCGATGCAGGGGTCACGGCTTCGTGCCCCGGTCTGGGAAGATCCCACATGCCGCGGAGCGGCTGGGCCCGTGAGCCATGGCCGCTGAGCCTGCGCGTCCGGAGCCTGTGCTCCGCAACGGGAGAGGCCACAACAGTGAGAGGCCCGCGTACCACAAAAAAAAAAAAAAAAAAAAAAAATCTTCCAACAAACAAAAGCCCAGGACCAGATGGCTTCACAGGCGAATTCTATCAAACATTTAGAGAAGAGCTAATACCTATCCTTCTCAAACTCTTCCAAAACACAGTAGAGGGAGGAACACTCCCAAACTCATTCTACAGGGCCACCATCACCCTGATACCAAAACCAGACAAAGGTGTCACAAAGAAAGAAAACTCCAGGACAATATCACTGATGAACATAGATGCAAAAATCCTCAACAAAATACTAGCAAAAGAATCCAACAGCACATTAAAAGGATCATTCACTATGATCAAGTGGGGTTTATCCCAGGAATGCAAAGATTCTTCAATATACGCAAACCAATCAATGTGATAAACCATATTAACAAACTGAAGAAGAAAAACCATATGATCATCTCAATAGATGCAGAAAAAGCTTTCGACAAAATTCAACACCCATTTATGATAAAAACCCACCAGAAAGTAGGCATAGAGGGAACTTACCTCAACATAATAAAGGCCATATATGACAAACCCACAGCCAACATTGTTCTCAATGGTGAAAAACTGAAACCATTCCCTCTAAGATCAGGAACAAGACAAGGTTGTCCACTCTCACCACTGTTATTCAACATAGTTTTGAAAGTTTTAGCCACAGCAATCAGAGAAGAAAAGGAAATAAAAGGAATACAAATTGGAAAAGAAGAAGTAAAGGTGTCACTGTTTGCAGATGACATGATACTATACATAGAAAATCCTAAAGATGCCACCAGAAAACTACTAGAACTAATCAATGAATTTAGTAAAGTAGCAGGATACAAAATTAATGCACAGAAATCTCTTGGATTCCTATACACTAATGATGAAAAATCTGAAAGAGATATTAAGGAAACACTCACATTTACCATTGCAACAAACAGAATAAAATACCTAGGAATAAACCTACCTAAGGTGACAGAAGACCTGTATGCAGAAAACTATAAGACACTGATGAAAGAAATTAAAGATGATACAAACAGATGGAGAGATATACCATATTCTTGGATTGGAAGAATCAAGATTGTGAAAATGACTATACTACCCAAAGCAATCTACAGATTCAATGCAATCCCTATCAAACTACCAATGGCATTTTTCACAGAACTAGAACAAAAAATTTCACAATTTGTATGGAAACATAAAAGACTCCGAACAGCCAAAGCAATCTTGAGAAAGAAAAACGGAGCTGGAGGAATCAGACTCCCTGACTTCAGACTATACTACATAGCTACAGTAATCAAGACAGTATGGTACAGGCACAAAAACAGAAATACAGATCAATGGAACAGGATAGAAAGCCCAGAGATAAACCCACACACATATGGTCACCTTATTTTTGAAAAAGGAGGCAAGAGTATACAATGGAGAAAAGACAGCCTCCTCAATAAGTGGTGCTGACAAAATTGGACAGCTACACGTAAAAGAATGAAATTAGAACACTCCCTAACACTGTATACAACAATAAACTCAAAATGGATTAAAGACATTAATGTAAGGCCAGACACCATCAAACTCTTAGAGGAAAACATAGGCAGAACACTCTATGACATAAATCCCAGCAAGATCCTTTTTGACCCACCTCCTAGAGAAATGGAAATAAAAACAAAAATAAACAAATGGGACCTAATGAAACTTCAAAGCTTTTGCACAGCAAAGGAAACCATAAACAAGACTAAAAGACAACCCTCAGAATGGGAGAAAATATTTGCAAATGAAGCAACTGACAAAGGATTAATCTCCAAAATTTACAAGCAGCTCATGCAGCTCCATATCAAAAAAATCAAACAACCCAATCCAAAAATGGGCAGAAGACCTAAACAGACATTTATCCAAAGAAGATATACAGATTGCCAACAAACACATGAAAGGATGCTCAACATCACTAATCATTAGAGAAATGCAAATCAAAACTACAATGAGGTATCACCTCACACCAGTCAGAATGGCCATCATCAAAAAATCTATAAACAATAAATGCTGGAGAGGGTGTGGAGAAAAGGGATCCCTCTTGTGCTGTTGGTGGGAATGTAAATTGATACAGCCACTATGGAGGTTCCTTAAAAAAGTAAAAATAGAACTACCATACGACCCAGTAATCCCACTACTGGGCATATACCCTGAGAAAACCATAATTCAAAAAGAGTCATGTATCACAATTGTTCATTGCAGCTCTATTTACAACAGCCAGGACATGGAAGCAACCTAAGTGTCCACTGACAGATGAATGGATAAAGAAAATGTGGCACATATATACAATGGAATATTACTCAGCCATAAAAAGAAACGAAATTGAGTTATTTGTAGTGAGCTGGATGGACCTAGAGTCCGTCATACAGAGTGAAGTAAGTCAGAAAGAGAAAAACATATACCATATGCTAACACATATATATATGGAATCTAAAAAAAAAAGGTTCTGAAGAAGCTAGCGGCAGGACAGGAATAAAGACGCAGATGTAGAGAATGGACTTGAGGACACAGGGATGGGGAAAGGTAAGCTGGGACGAAGTGAAAGAGTGGCATGGACATATATATACTACCAAATGTAAAACAGATAGCTAGTGGGAAGCAGCCGCATAGCGCAGGGAGATCAGCTCGGTGCTTTGTGACCACCTAGAGGGGTGGAATAGGGAGGGTGGGAGGGAGATGCAAGAGGGAGGAGATATGGGGATATATGTATAGCTGATTCACTTTGTTATACAGCAGAAACTAACACACCATTGTAAAGCAGTTATACTCCAATAAAGATGTTAAAAAAATTTTTTTAATAAAAATATTGAGCAATCAAAAAAAATTTCACATAATAAAAAGTTTTCAAAAGATTGAAAAAAAAAAGAACTGTGGCCTGATATCAGAAGATTATGGAAAAATAGTCTTTTGCAACATTTTCCAGAGGAATTGGGATAGGAGAAAAAAGTACTCTGCTGTCTACTAAGCAGGAATCTGGGACTATGGGGAGAATGTGAAATTAAAGCGCGCACAGCACCGAGATGGTTTCATTGCCCTTCTTGGGGTCCTTACAACAGGAGGCTGACCCACCCTCACAGAGGTCGTCCTTTGAGCACTAGAGCCATCTCCCTGTTCTCGTTTCAGCCTTTGCCCCGGTTATATTGAAGGAGACTGTGTTTGAAAGGTAAATATTTTATGTTTAAATTAACATAGTTCAGATGATCTGCCATGGCCACGTGGATGGGTCCCGAGAAGACGCCTTGGCAACTGTGTCAGAGGCCAGAGGTATTTCTGGGTGACTCAGGAGGCCAGGAGTCATCGGTCTGGCTCTGGTCTGGCAGCCACCTTTGGACAATCAAATTTCCTGCTATGCTGTCCACATTTTCCCTCCTGCAAACTGGGAGCAGAGAAGGAGAAGGCACACTTGGCCACAGACATTCAGGATGGCTCTGGGACCAAATGGTAAAAGAAAGAGACATCCTGAGTTAAGCAGAACTTATGTGAAAATAAAGGCACAGTAACCCATGATCATATACAAGAGCTTTCCACCCTTATACTGTAAAGACTCTTTCTCCCTTTCCTACTCTCCCGGAGCAGTAAGGAGCACCAGTCTCCCTCAATAGCTAGTGCCTCCTGTTTCTAAACACAGCACTGCTTTTGCTGAATTAGCCCCAGGTCTCGGCTTCAATACTATGTTGTGAGAGGGGCCAAGCTAGACTGGGCACCCCAGTTATACCCATGGCGGTCTCCTGATCAACCGCACAGCCCTTCCCACAACGTAGTGCGTCATTTCTTTACCTATTTCCCACTAGGATGTGAGCTCTGGGAGAAGGAAGCATCTGTGTCTTGCTCGCAGGATAGTCCTTAATCCCTAGCTAATGGCTTGACCCTGGGAGGCACGTGTTGCATGTGTGAACAAGTAAGTGGATGAACCGCTGACTGAATAAATACAACTGAAACAAAGCCTCCCAACTCTGAAAGCCACTGACCCGCTCTGGTGCTTCAAGGCATCACACTGATTAAGGAAAGTCATCTGAAAACAAGATGAGGTCTATTCTGCAGTCTGAAAGGGCATTTTTTTTCAGATGTTGAGAGTGAACGGAGACGAACGAATTCTCTATCTGTAGGATCTACTACAGCAGATCACGTTGCTCCTTTGTTTAAAACCTCCCAAAGGCTCCCCATTTTACACAGAATAAAATCCAAAGTCCTTGCCGAGGCTGCCACTTCTCCCTGCTTCCTCTCATCTCTTTCCTGCTGCTCCCCCCTCACCCTCTCCTCTTCAGAGACACTGGCTTGGCCTCGCTGCCATTCCCTCAACCACACAACTTGACTCCCACCCGAGGACCTTCCTAATGTTGCTCCCGCTGCCTGAAACCCTTAGGACAGAAGAAAAAAGAATATTAATTATCTGTCCTGGTTTGGGTCGGCAGCTAAAAGAGGGCTCTGATAAGAGCAGAAAGCAATTACACCATGTCATAGGATGTGTGGCTATTCCCACAGGTTAAGTATAAACACGATCATTCCACTGTCATAGGTCTTAGCTTTGGGGACAGAAAGCATAAAAGAAAAAAAACCCATATATATACACATGCACACACACAGACACACACACACACACAGATTAGTCCTGACACCAACCTGAGAAAAAGGAATTACTCAGCTATCGCTGGAATCAGGGATTCGGTATATCAGTTGGTCAAGAAATAAGGTCTTTTGGTGGTTCTTCTCCTTACTTGTTCCTAGTCTCAGTCAGGACAAAAGTTAAGAGGAGAAAGAGCAAATACTATCTCCTTACACCACCTCTGACTGCCACAATGATGAAAGAAAACCCAACTGATGCTCCACTGGAAGGGCAGCTGTGCCTCTTGGGAAAAGGCATCTCTGCATCTCCCAAAGCAGGTGTTTCACAGATGAGGAGAAGCCTGAAAACAGAAATCAGCTACCTACACTTAAGACTCCCTAACAATCCACTGTCTGCAGTCAAACTTTGCACTATTCCATGTGCCCAGTGGGAGAAAAATCTCACCATCATCATTGTTACTGTGACATTTAGAACTACATTAACTGAATGCTGACCATATGCCAGACGCTGTTCTTCAAAGCTTTATCTTATTAACTTGTTAATTTTTCATATACATATGAGGTGGTTACCACTACTGATTCCATTTTAAAGGTCAGGGAAGTCTAGAAAGGTTAAGTAACTCTCCCAAGGTCACAAAGCTGGTAAACAGCACAGGTGTGACTTCAGAGCCCAAGCTATTAACCATCAGGCCATCCAGCTTCCTAGTATAACCATGCCAGCTTCATTCTAGCAGCCCATCAACCCAAAATACTGAGTCCAACTGACAAGCAAAGAAAAGCCTAGCAAAGAAAGCAAAAGACCATAGAGTTCAGTAAAGGCCCAGGTAGAAGACATTGTTAAGTCTGGCCCAACTTTAGATGAGCCCCTCTTTTCTGATTTACATCCTGAGTTTCATCTAAACACATCTCTTCGAGTCATGAAGTGAGTTCCCTAGGAAAACATAAAGCACCAGACCTAGTTGTAAAGCACCCTTTATCTGGTCCAGACCCGATTTCCGCTCTGCTTCATTGCGGAAGCGTCTTCGGATAGTAGGAAAAACCTTGGTCTCCCATGCTTTCACCAGCAGAGCGTAGTGGTCCTCCTGGAAGGAGAAGGCAAACGTGAACAGGGAAGGAATGCTTTGTGCAACAATCAGTCCTTCCCTGACTTACAGCTCTCACCCTGAGGTCTTCACCCCCCTCAAATGCCAGTGACAGAAACACACCGTGCAGACCACCAAACTAACTACACCCTCAGAAGCCAGGGGAGGCAACAGATGGCCTAGGGCAAGCTCTTCCTTTCCCTCTAAAGCCATATAAACACTTCACATGATCAACAACTTTACTGCTGAATTACTATCAAAGTACTTCATTTCTCCAACATCCGGATCGCTACTGGGCAATGGAACCAAACAGATATGGCTACTGATATGTGGTTTAGAAAAATGAATACCCCAGAGCCACTGTTCCAACACAATGACATAACCGAAAGCGTAACAACTCTAGCCTTGCACGCTCAGATCAAAATATTCCTCGTGGCTCGTCCTGGTCACCAGGGAGCTAAGCAAATGCTCTTAAGTGGGGCTCTTACCTGTGGGATGTCATCGTCATCATCGTCATCACTTTCGTCATCTGCAATGGGGGGCGGATGGGGGTCTGGGCCAGAGGTGATGAAATTTTCATAGCTGAGCTCTACTTTATAATGACAGGAAGTGTCACTATCATATTCTGTAACAAAGCACAATGACAGTGAATTCTAGGCAAGAGCACATGAACTTCTTACCCTTAGACCAGATTCTCCTACTTTGTGTGACAGAAAGACTCTTAGTTCTTGGAGAAATTTTAAGCAAGACTCTTAGTTCTTGGAGAAATTTTAAAGCTCAGTATCAAGGAATAACTAAGCATCTATCATTTCCTATTTGGGAATCTTAAAATAGTTTTTATGGGCATAATTCATTCAACACAGAGAAGACTTTGGAAGGTTCTTCATCATGATAAAGAATTAGACAGACTCTTAAAATGATTTTCAAACCAGTATCTCAAAGGCCAAATATGGCTGCAGACATCTCATTTCGGGAAGCTCACTTTTATTCAATCTTATTATAAAATTTTTCAAATTATCAGGAATGTTTTTTAGTGCACACCTATACACCCATCACCTAGATTCCACAATTAACATTTTATTATTCTTTGATGGCTTCAGTTTTTAAAAAGTTTAAAAAACGATTAACATTTAAAATTAGGAGATTTTATGTAAAATTCCGGGGCTCTTAGCTGTCTTATAAAAGTAGACAATCTCTCAGACTTGCATTTCCATGTGGCAATATTCTGCTGGCCCTGAGTCGCAGGCAGGCTTCCTGTATGTGGGGGATGCGCTTTCTAGCCTGCCATGCTTCCTCCTGCTCCCCATTTTGTTTCACCGGGCCTGTTACCCCATTACCAGTGGGCACTGGGGTATGTCCAAGTTAAATGGATTTATGGAATTAACAGCATTCGCATTCCCAGGAAGCAGTGGGGCCTTGGGAGGAGGTGGCTTACGTTGCTGAGCAGTGGCCACGGCAGCAATCCGGCACGGTGGCCCGTGAGTGCCCGGGTCTGACGCAATACTGGTGCCAGCATCATTGTCACTGTCAGATGCCATGGCAAAGGGCAGGGCCTCGAAGTTAGCGCTGATCTCCTCTGCCAGGTCGGTGCACAGGTCGGCAGCGTTGCGGTGGGCCTGCCCTTCAGCATAGGCAAATGGGCGGGAGCCAAAGTTAGCTCGCGTCTTGGTGTTCTGGAAAGGAGACCAAAGAAAAGACTTGAAAGGACTTAGGTTTATTTATGCATTCATTTCTAACCCCTCGAGGTGAACTTCACGGAGAGTCTGTGAACCCAGGCAGAGGGGCTGGTGCACCCGCGGACGCCAGCGCTTTGAGCTCTGCACGGCCCCCACTGCCCCTCGCCTGGCACTCACGCTCTTTGCTGCTCAAACGCAGTGACCTTTCTTGTTTCCAGCACTGTTCCTTTCTACCTGATGCCACTGCTCATGCTGTTCCCTTCACCTGGAACATTCTTTCCTCCAATTTTGTCCATTTAAACTGGTTAATATTCCAGACCTGGCTCAAACATCACTTCCTCAGGGTAATGGGGATGTGATCAGATTTGCTTGGTACTTGCTTCCATAAAGTCTATGATTTTCAATCATTTTGTGATGATTAATTTTAAGTGTCAGCTTGACTGGCCACGGGGTGCTAGATTAAACACTATTATTGCTGGGTGTGTCTGTGAGATTAGCATTTGAATCGGTGGACACAGTAGATGGCCCTCCCCAGTGTAAGTGGGTACCATCCAATCCGTTGAGGGTCTGAATAAAACAAGAGGCAGAGGAAGGAGGAATTAAACCCTTTTTCCCTGCACCACTGCTTGAGCTAGGATATCTCATCCCATCTTCTCTTGCCCTCCTTGGACGCAGACTGAATCACACCACCGGCTCTCCTGGGTCCCTGGCCTACAGACAGCAGGTCATGAGACTTCTCAGTCTCCATACTAACAGGAGTCAATTACTCAAAATAAATCTCCCCTCCCACCTCTGTCTACACACACACACACACACACACACACACACACTCTCTCTCTCTCTCTCTCTCTCTCTCTCTCTCTGTGTATATATATATATATATAGCTCCTATTGTGGGGTGTTGTTTTGTTTTGTTTTGTTTTTTGCCACACCACGTGGTATGTGGGATCTTAGTTCCCCCGACCAGGAATGGAACCCGTGCCCCCTGCAGTGGAAGCATGGAGTCTTCACCACTGGACCGCCAGGGAAGTCCCCCTGTCCTATTGGTTCTGTTTCTCTGGAGAACCTTGACTGATACACACAGTGTTTATTAGTTTGTGATTATATACATACACATATATATTTATGCAAATGTTTGACTAATGTCTGACTCCTCCAACTGGCTTTAACTTCTTGAAGACAAAGACCATAGCTGTTTTGCTCATTGTTATTATATGTCCAGAGCTTAGCACACTACTTAATATAGTAGGTACTCAATAAATATTGGCTGAATGAATGAATAGAACAGGCTGCCTTAAATTATTGACATCTTTAATTCACTGCACAAAGTGAGAAAAGATGCTACTATCAGAGGCATGGTACAAGGCCAGATTCTACAAGATCTTCTAAGTCATTATAAAGACTTGGGCCTTTACAACATAGACATGGGAAGCCACTGACTTGTTGAGAGTAGAGGGGTGACATGATCTAACCAACATTTTTAAGGAATCACTGTGGCTGCTGTGTTGAAAAGATGTGTAAAAGGGCAAGAACTAAGGGGCTGGTAGGGAAGGGAGATAGAGGAATATTGTAACATGCTACCCAGAAGATAAGGGTGGCTGGGCCATGACTTAAGTGGTCAGATTCCAGATACATTTTGAAGGTAGGGTCAACAAGGTTTGCTGACAGACTGGATGTGGAGCAGGAGGAAAAGAGAAGTCAAGAAGGATGCCAAGGTTTTTGGCCTTAGCAACTGTAAGGATGGAGGTGCCACTTCCCAAGACAAGGAAGGCTAGGGAAGAAGCAGTTTAGGGTATGGGGCAGAGTTAGGCTCAGTTTTAACTTTGACATGCCAATGGAACATCTATTTCTAAATGTTGCCTACACTGCTGAATATTTGTGTCTGGAATTTAGGGAGAGATCTGGGCTGGAGATAAGGATTTGGGAGCTACCGCCCTGTAGTAAGTAGTAATGTTTCACAGAACATTAACTGTTAATAGATGCTCCTTTAAAAACTAAAGAGTTCCAAGATTAAGTATATGTGCAGGGATGCTGGATTAAATAAAGTTGAAGTTTTGAATCTTTACCGAAGGATTCCTCTGAGCTTCTGACATACTAAAGTGACCCGAGACGGTCACGTTCAAAACTTATTTAATGACAGACTCATTTTACTGCCATTGGAAAGAACACTAGTGTCCCTTGCATTATAGTTTTGGAAAGACTGCCAAAAGGAAGTCAAAGCAGTTAAGCACTCAGGTTCAATGCAAAGGAAGGACCCACTTCTTCAGGTTTGTTTGTGGTTCCTTCTGTTATCAGGTACCACATGTTACGTCAACAAGGCCACGTTTGGTGTCTTTAATTTTTCCATTTTTGATGGAATAAATTACTGAGGAGAATTTTGTTTCCTTTCCCAAAAAGATAACCTGCCTTTTTCTGAATGTGAACCACAGGCCACATCCCACCCGAGACATCTTCAAGATACGGTGAGAGGCGCTGCCCGCAGTATGTGAAGTACACTCGGCCTTTGGCTGGCTGCCCTGGAGGAGGAGGCGTTCCCTCGGTTCTCTCCCAGCCAATTCCTGCCACGTCACCTAGGGCAGAGAACAGGACGGAAACAACACTTTTTTTTTTTCCTTTTATTGACTATTAACTAAACTTTCAATTTGCAACTGGCATGAGACTACATATCATTGACTATCTTGGCTTTTATTTATTCATGCCATCAGTTACAGCTGAAAAAGACATGGAGTACCTTGTATTTATATATACAGAGTAACACAATAGAAAAAAACAATTTCTGTTTAGAAGAACAAAAATACCTAGTGTCTGAGGTTAAGTTATTTACCACAATTACACATTAAATTTAGCTTTTATTTTCCAGGCAGCCAAGACAAAAAGGGAAAACACTGGGTATGATTTTTTTTTGGGGGGGGTATGATTTTTTAATAGAGGAATACAAGTTTTTCTCTTTTGACACGTACCAGATTACTTATGCATAAAGGTAAAAAGGTAATATTTTCTCAGTAAGTTTGCGGAAGACTTAGAAAGGATCTAAAAAAATATAATTTTAAACTCAACCTACAATGTAAGCTAAACATACACCATTAAATCACATTCTGTCCCCTTACTTACATGTATTTAAGGCATTTTTGCAGGAAGCGAAGATCATATAAGCCAAGCTGTTTTCTGATGAAGTGACTAGATATTGTGGTAGAACTTAAAGAACCAAGGGGACCATATCCACCACATCAGCACTACTAGAGGCTGTCTCAGGCAAGCTGCTAGCACATGTAGCTTTAAAATTAACCTGTTGTAAAATCTTCAACAAGCACATGAAGTTCTGTGATTCTGTTTTTGATCAGAGTCTCATATGATTTTGAAACCACTAGGCTGGGCTTCCCAATGGCTGGGGACTTGTCACTGTTCACTATGGCACCCGAAGGGCCCAGTAGAGGGCCCAGCATGTAGGAGATGCTCAAAGAGTATCTGCTGATCAACAGACACTGAAAGTGTTGGTACAGAGATTGGGATCCTGCTGTAATAAGTGGGTTCCTGATTCCTATTCCCACACAGACACATTTCTCTGAGAAAGGGGTAGTATGTTTGCTTGAGGTCTGGTCCAAAATATTCTCAAAAACTATGATCAAACAAAATAACAGTCAACTATAACAAATGAATAGAACGCCCACTATGGATCCCCTGCTGTCTCTACTACCGCTCGCTTTGTGCTTAAAGCACTTAAGTACTCAGTTGAGATTACAGAGTTGCCTCCATAAAGTAAGAGAGAAACAACTTGCCAGGAAGTAATTTCCAAGGCATAACTTGACCATAACTGAAAATACCATGCTCACTGGAAAAGTGCAGTTTAATAAACAGCTCCCTCAAGGATAAGCAAAATTACCCCCCAGACTGCTACAAGAAGTTATCTATTGGGTTCAGTGACTTAGTAACCCCTACGCAAGCATCCAAGATCATCTATTATATTTAATAATTTCAGTTTTATCAGAGATGATGCTAAGATGTACTGTCTGAAAATAAGTAGCCAACATGTTTGGCTGCTTCTAATGTCAAGAGGACAGTGTCTATATTTTGCTACTTCTGGAGCAGGTAGGACTGATCCCAATTCATCTACTATTACAGATGAAGTTAGTTATATGGAGGCTTAAAAAGAAGAGGGGAAAGATTTTCTTTTTATTGAATTGACTATGTGACTGAAACATCTGGGCAGAAGATGTGCTGAAGCTGGACCAGATGTTTAGGCTACCAAGAGCAAAGTCTACAGCATGTATCTTTACCTATTGATAATGAATTTCTTGAGTGCCTCAAGGCGACTGGTAGAGGGTTTTTTTTTAAGCTATTCATCAATGAAAAGCTGATGAAAGATCAAATTTTGGAGAAAAGCAATATCTCAGATTCTTCTAATGATGGAGGAACGAAAGTCAATGTGACTCCTAAGTTACCAGATGGAGGCTTTAATGATAACAGTGCCTCATAAAATGAGAGGTTTTGTGTAAACTAGGGGACAACAATGACAAGTATTTCATTTTCACTGGAAGACAGTGTCCATTTTCAGTTGCCAAGTTTCATTAATTTTAACCTATTTTGACCCAGACCTGGGAACAACAGAAATACACAGGGTTAAAAAAAAAAACTCCCACCGCACTCACCAGGAGAGAGAGTCACGTCTAAGCGAACGCTCTTCCACTGTAATAAACTGGAGCCGTTGTAGTGCACGGCTCGGCCATTGCTGTGAAAAAAACAAAGAGAAGTCAAAGACAAGGCTAATCAGGCAACACAGAGGAAGGTAAGTAGTGAACAGTAGCATGAGAGTAATCAGAAGAGAAATCCTAAGAGCTATTCTCATTCACTAAATATGAGTATATTTCCAGCTGGTATTTTCTACATTTTTTAGAGTAGAGATTAAAATGATATTACTTTAGTTTTAAAACACCCACATGAAAAAAAAAAAACCCACCCACATCCACTACTTTTTTTTTTTTTTTTTTAATAACAGCGTTAGTAGCCACTTACTTATGGAAAAGACAAGTGCCCACTGGATTAGTCCAAGCCCCGTCTCTTTTCTCTGCTTCTGTAGCAAAGCCAAAGGAAACTATTGGTCCAGTGTCATCATCACTATCTCCATAGGAAACAATTTCAATTTCCCAGTAGAAAGATGGGGCCTGAAGAAACACAAGAAGTGTGCAGACAATCAGAGGGCTCACTGTGGGCCCTTGAACTTCCTCTTTCTCTCACATTTGAAGGAAAGAGGCAGAAGACAGTATGTCATGTGATTTCTCACCTGAATGGGCAGTGGTGAGGTGGCATAGATAAATGTGCCCCGGGGCAGACCGCCCCCAGCGCTGGGGTCAGCAAGGAAGGTGACGGAAGTGAGGTGCGATGAGAACATGCAGGCTCGGACAGGTGGAAATACTCGTGAGGGGCTCCACGTAATCTCTTTGGGCTGCATTGGGGAAAGACACCCTCATTCAATAGAATTGCAAACACAAAATGGAGATGTTGAGATTTCAAGTGACATTTCTTCTTTTACAGATTTTTAACTTTCTTATCTTGAAATAATTTCAAAGCTACAGAAAAACTGCAAGAATACAGCAACTTTTGTATACTCTTACCTAGATGCACTGATTTTTTTGTGATAAAATTCACGTAACGTACAATTCACCCAGTTAAAGTGTACAATTTAATGGTTTTTAGTATTTTCAAGGAGTTGTGCAGCCATCACCACAATCTAATTTTAGAACATTTCTGTCCCCCTTAAAAGAAATGGTACCCATTAAAAGTCAATTCCCATCCTTCTCTCCTTCCCAGTCCCTGGCAACTACTTATCTGCCTGTTTTCTGTCTCTATGGATTTGCCTGCTCTGGACATTACAAGAAATGGAATCATACAATATGTGGTCTTTTGTGACTGGCTTCTTTCACTTAGCATAATTCAAGGTTTATCCATATTGTAGCATGCATTACCACTTCATTAATTTTAAAGGCTGAGTAATATTCCATTGTATGAATATACCCATTTTACGCATTCATTCATCAGTTGATGGACATTTACGTTGTTTCTATTTTTCAGCTATTATGAATCATGCTGCTAAGAACATTCACAGAATGCCAATATTGAACATTTTTGCCTCTTTTGCTTTTTTTTTTCCCAGTGTAACTTGTTTTTCCCTGTGAGTCTGCTTTTTCTTTTGTTTTATTCACTAGTTTGTTATATATTTTAGATTGCACATATAAGTGATATCACACAGTACTGACTTTCTCTGTGCCACTTTGGCTTTTTAGTCACTCTTTCTCTCTATGTATACTTATTATTACGAGATGAACTATAGATCTAATTTCAAAAATGTTTTCTTTTTCTGTTATTGATAACATAGAAATTATTTACAAATCAATGAGTTCTGCTCCCCTGCTAAAATCTTTCGATATTCAGAATGACAAATCAACGTGCTTTGACATTCAAGGATGAGAGCATGTCACTGCAGAGCATACACCTGTTTGCTTTGCAAACACCCATTCTCAGTGCCATTAACATGCTGCTTGGCATTCTGTAATTCTTCAGGCGCGTGCTGCAGACAGGCAGCAGGTGTGGGACACTGCAGAGGGCTCACCTGTCTCCGGTCAGCCTGCAGTGGAGGTGGCGGGGGCCGAGCACAGTCCCGGTAGAGCATCCTCAGCCGTTCACACTGCACTTCCACAACTGCCAGTCGCTCTCCTGGAGGGGGAGACATTGAATATGTGAAAATAAGTCCTACAACTCCTGAGAGGGCTCCAACTCTTTTGGAGTAGGGTCAGAGCAATAAAATGCTTACAAAAGATTATTCAAATTCTTACAAAAGAGCAAATACCCTGAGACATCTTTGTCTACTACGTGTAGCTCAGCAGCAAAGCAATGGGGTCAAGTGCATAGGCTCTGGCGTTAGGCTGCCTGGATTCAGAATCTGGCTCCATTACTTGATATTTACCATCTCACTTCCAATATAGGGGTAATAATAGTACCTGTGCCTCACAGGGTGGTTGTGAAGATGAGCTAAAATAACACAAGTAGAGCCTTTAGCCAAGTCCCTGACACAGGGCAAACACTCAATAAATGAAAGCTCTTATTATCATCTACTAAATGAAAACTACTATTTTTTTAAAATTTATTTTTGGCTGCGTTGGGTCTTCGTTGCTGTGTGCAGGCTTTCTCTAGTTTCAGCGAGCGGGGGCTACTCTTCGTTGAGGTGCACGGGCTTCTCATTGCGGTGGCTTCTCTTGTTGCAGAGCACGGGCTCTAGGCGCGCAGGCTTCAGTAGTTGTGGCACACGGGCTTAGTTGCTCCGCGGCATGTGGGATCTTCCTGGGCCAGGGCTCGAATCCATGTCCCCTGCATTGGTAGGCAGATTCTTAACCACTGCGCCACCAGGGAAGTTCCCGAAAACTATTACTCTTATCATCTAACTTGATCTTCTAAAAGTCTATAACCTGCTGAACATCTCCTATGAGCAAGGCACAGTGCTAGATGTTGGAAAATACAAAGTTAATACGAGCTGAAGTCCCCAGTCTGGGAGAGATAAGACATGTATATGCATACACATATACAATAAAGAACATAGTGCAAGGCTAGAGTGTGTTATTATGTGACATAAGACACAAACACAGGCACAGAGGTGTGACTTCATTCCAGGAGCTAGAAAGGCTTAATAATCAGATCTCAGAAAAGTCAGAATTTCAATAAGCAGAGAAGGAAGGGAATTCTGGATGGCTTGGCACTGTGACACTACTCTAGAATAGTCAAGAGTTAGATGTCTCAGGAGTACCTCACATGACACACAAAAATTCAAAATGGATCAAAGACCTAAAAAACCTATAGCTAAAACTCTAACTCCTAGAAGAAAATACTGGTATAAATATTTATGACTTCAGATTAGGCAATGGTTTCTGAGATAGGATACACAAAGCACAAGCAATGAAAGAAAATTTGAGAAACTGGATTCATAAAAATGAAAAATCTTCATGCTTCAGGGCTTCCCTGGTGGCGCAGTGGTTGAGAATCCACCTGCCGATGCAGGGGACATGGGTTCATGCCCCGGTCTGGGAAGACCCCACATGCCGCGGAGCAGCTGGGCCTGTGAGCCATGGCCACTGAGCCCGTGCGTCCGGAGCCTGTGCTCCGCAACGGGAGAGGCCACAGCAGTGAGAGGCCCATGTACCGCAAAAAAAAAAAAAAAATCTTCGTGCTTCAAAAGACACTTGAGAAAGTGAAAAGATAACCCACAGAATGGGAGGGAGTACTTATAAATCATATCTGATCAGGGACAAGTATATCCAGAATATAAAAAGAACTGTTATAACTCAACAATAAAAAGACAAATAACCTAACTAAAAACAGGCAGAAAAGCTGAACAGATATTTGTCCAAAGAAGATATACAAATGGTCAATACATATGTGAAAAGATGCTCAACGTCATTGGTCATTAGGAAAAGGCAAATGAGATACCATTTCACACCTACTAAGCTAGTTATAATAAAAAAGACAGTACCAGTGTTGGCTAGAGTATGGAGTAACCGGGACCCTCATACGTTGCTGGTGGGAATGTAATAAGCACAGCCACTTTCGAAAATGGTCCCTCAAAAAAGGAAGCAGTTCCTCAAGTTAAAACATAGAACTGCTGTAAGACCCAGCAATTCCACTCCTATATATATGCAACAGAATTGAAAACATAGTCATATGCACAAAAACTTATATATGAATGTTTATAGCAGCATTATTCATAATAGCCAAAAGTTAGAAACAACACAAGTATTCATAAATTGATCAATGGATAAACAAAATGGTCTATCCATACAATGGAAAGGTATTCAGTCATGAAACGTAATGAACTACTTGATGCCTGCCACAATATGGACAAACCTTGAAAACATTATGCTAAGTGAAAGAAACCAGACACAAAAGGCCATACACATACTATATGATTCCATTTATATGAAATGCCCAGAACAGGCAAATCCAGAGACAGGAAGTAGACTGACGGTTGTCAGGGGCTGAGGGAAGGGAGTGGGGATAACGAATACAGAGGGTTTTCTTCGCGGGGGGTGGTTATAAATGTTCTGGAATTAGTGGTGATGGTTGCACAGCTCTGAATGTACTGGGTTGGCCAGAAAGTTCGTTAGGGTTTTTCTGTAACATCTTATCGAAAAACCTGAACGAACTTTCTGGCCAGCCCAATGTAAAAACCCACTGACTCGTACGCTTTAAAATGGTAAATTGTGTGGTATGCAAATTATATTTCAACTTAAAAAGATGTCTTAGGAAGAATAAGATGTACTCTAATAAAAGTAAACCACAGAATATGTTTAGGATAGTAGCAAGAAAGATTTATTGACATACCTAGTACCTACAGACACTTAAGACACCTAATACAATCCAATGATATGGATTAGACAGTGATCAAAGATAAAATAGTCAAAGTGGAGCCAGGAGTGAGGCCAGGCCATGAGGTACGTGTCTAGTGTTCTTTATTTACACCTGGGAGTCAGGGACACAAGTCTAGATCTGTGCTTGCCAATAGACAAACCAAAGAGGGGGAAACTATTTAGTTATAGATTCGTGGAGTCCATTACATAAATGTAAAACTGACTACTCATAAAGAGCCCAATTATTTTTAATAAACATTTTCCAATTATTTTTGTTAAAATGACTTAAAAATTATTCTGAGAGACCTGATACACAGAATGCTGGAGGATACAGTGAATAACATCTGCAGCAGTGTCCTTATAAGCAACCAGTAACAAGTGTCATGGAGATACTTCAATGCAGATAGGTGGAATCAGACCAAATAATAAGGGAAAAGCAATTCTTAGGAAGAAGGAAGGGAGTGGGGGCTGTTTGGCAGAGTTGAGGCATGTCTGCCATGAAGCAGGCTTAACATAAGAGGAGATTTTTATAGCATCTAGTAAGAGAATAAAAAGCTCCTAAGCTACAAATTCAAGAAAGAAAAGGCTGATTGTACTGTACTTTAGCCATAGTAACAAGTAAGTGTCAGACCCGGCTGTAAATTCATTCCAATCTATAAATGACAACTTAACAGTAGTAACCGCAGTTAGGAAAGCCAGCCTCTCAGTGACAGCTCTATGCACCTGACAAGCAGCCACTCAAATCGGGGCTTCAGGAAGGTAACTGTGATGACAATGGGAAAATACAAAGTGCAAGAAGGAAAAGTTTGGAGAATAACGCATATGCCTAAACATGAGATAAAAAGCACCCGACTTAAAGAGCTGGTAGTGGAGATGAACAGAAAAGAGATAAATTTCAGGAGCATTTCAAAGGAAGAATCAGATATGGCAACTGACTGGATGTGGAAGGACTCAGTGTCTGAGGGTCAACAATAGCCCGAGTATAACCAAGAATAGGGAATTCGGAAAGGAGAGTGGATTCCAGAGTAAATGATGACTTTGGTTTTAAATGTGGTATATTCATGAGGCTGGGGCTTGCAGGGGGTTCCTTCTATGAAAAATAGCTACCAGGCCTGCACCTCAAGAGAAGGACTGCCCACAGCAGAAGCCATGAAAGCACAAGGAAGGGCAGATAAAGCAAAGAAGGTGGGTCAAGGCAAAACTTGGAGCAGTTTCTTCAAGTGAGCTGTGAGGGCCACTTGCATCACACTGCCCAGGCCCACCCTTGACTTCTAACTTTTTGGTGGAGCTTGGAAAGCATTTTAAACTTGCCTCCCAGAGATTCTTACAAACTTTCCAAGTGTGAGAACCTCTGGCTCAGGGAATGTGTACATTTAGGAAGGAGGGAGAAAAGGAAATCTGAGAGATTCTGCTATCTGTAAGAGTATAAAAAAAAAGTTGAGAACTTTTTCGGTTTCTATATGTCTCTTCTTCAGTTTCACAATCTATTTTCTATGCTGTTTCAACCAAGGGATCCAGTTAACTCCCCAGGAATGTTTCTTTCTTTCTTTCTTTTTCTTTTTTTTTTAGTATTTATTTATTTATTTGGCTGTGTCGGGTCTTAGTTGCGGCATGCGGGATCTTCATTACAGCTGTGGGATCTTTAGTTGTGGCATGTGGGATCTAGTTCCCTGACCAGGGGTTGAACCCGGACCCCCTGCATTGGGAGACCAGAGTCTTAGACACTGGACCACCAGGGAAGTCCCCAGGTATATTTCTTTATGAGAAAAAGCTCTGTAGTGCTATCTTCCTAGACCAAATGGAATTAGGTACTCTTTTCTTTGGGTTAGAGAAGCTATAAAATTTAGCTATGAGTGAGTTAACATTACAATGGCCAAGTCCGTGGCTTAATTCATCCCAGATGAAGTAAAATAATAAAAGGAATTCATTGAAAATTTTTTCATTTTAGAGAATCAATATATTATCACATATACATTTTATGACACTTTCATATATGAAATTTAAAAATCTTGATACATTAAAAAATAAAAAGCAGGGACTTTCCTGGTGGTGAAGTGGTTAAGAATCCACCTGCCAAGGCAGGGGACACAAGTTCGAGCCCTGGTCTGGGAAGATCACACATGCTGCGGAGCAACTAAGCCCATGCGCCACAACTACTGAGCCGGCGCTCTAGAGCCCGCGAGCCACAACTACTGGGCCTGTGTGCCACAACTACTGAGGCTGTGTGCCACAACTACTGAAGCCCGTGTGCCTAGAGCTTGTGCTCCACAACAAGAGAAGCCACTGCAATGAGAAGGCTGCGTACTGCAATGAAGAGTAGCCCCTGCTCGCGGCAACTAGAGAAAGCCCGTGCGCAGCAAAAAATACCCAACGCAGCCAAAAAAATAAATAAATAAATAAATAAATAAATAAATAATAGAAGAACTCTTTCTCCTCTACCCACCACTTTGGATCTCATTTATTAAACAGCATTTCTTCTGAGCACAGGCTCTGACTCCCTAGCAGGCTATAAGAATCCACTACTGGGGCTTCCCTGGTGGCGGAGTGGTTAAGAATCTGTCTGCCAATGCAGGGGACATGGGTTCAAGCCCTGGTCTGGGAAGATCCCTCATGCTGTGGAGCAACTAAGCCCATGTGCCACAGCTACTGAGCCTGTGCTCTAGAGCTGGTGAGCCACAACTACTGAAGCCCGCACGCCTGGGGCCCATGCTCCACAACAAGAGAAGCCACCACAATGAGAAGCCCGCGTACCGCAACAAAGAGTAGCCCCCGCTCACCCCAGCTAGAGAAAGCCCACATGCAGCAATGAAGACCCAACACAGCCAAAAATAAAAACAAATAAATTAATTAAAAAGAAAAAAAAAAAGAATCCACTACTGTGCTGGAAAGTAATTCAGATATGGGTTGTTTTTTTTTTTTTTGCTGCATTGGGTCTTCGTCGCTGCACGTGAGCTTTCTCTAGTTGCGGCGAGCGGGAGCTACTCTTCGTTGCAGTGTGCGGGCTTCTCATTGCGGTGGCTTCTCTTACTGTGGAGCATGGACTCTAGGTGCATGGACTTCAGTAGTTGTGGCACACGGGCCCAGTAGTTGTGGCTCGTGGGCTCTAGAGCACAGGCTCAGTAGTTGTGGCGCACGGGCTTAGTCGCTCCACGGCATGTGGGATCTTCCCAGACCAGGGCTTGAACCCATGTCCCCTGCCTTGGCAGGCGGATTCTTAACCACTGCGCTACCAGTGAAGCCCTGTTTTTGTTTTTGTTTAAATACAGGTAAATGACTCAGGAATCAGCAAACTTGGATATCTACATTTAACCTCAGAGTTCTTTCTGATAATCTAATAAGTGAGTTATTAAGGACTGTTGCACTTGACATAGGACAGTATTTTAGAATATAAATCGCTATGTATAAGCTCATAGTCTTCTCTTTTGTAAAAATTAGTAAGAACTTCCCCCACGTTTCTTTCCAACTCTTTTTTATCACAGGGTTCTTTTCCACAGAAAAAAATGGGTTAGTGGGTTATTATTAAAACCATTTGCTCTAAATTATTACGATTCCTGGCTTGTACATTAAGTACCAAAGTTAATTTCACAGAGTAAGACCCCTTTATTCCATAAAATATATAAAAGATACCCAGAAAGAGTCCTATAGAATAGTAAGTGATTCATTCAGCAAGTTATATGCTTGCTAAAATCAGTCAAATAAGTCTTAGGATGCAATCTAAGCCAAGAATATTGAAAGCAGAGGCAGGGAACTACATACCATAAGTACAGAAGTAAACTATAAGCAAGTATTTAGCATAAGTAAGTTCACCCAAGAAAGCAAGCTCCTTTTCTTTTGTTCTTTTTCCCTTTTCTTGGGGTCTCTCTGAGGTTTTTTTTTTTTTAATATTTTATTTATTTATTTATTTGGTTGCACCAGGCCTTAGTTGTGGCAGGCAGCCTCCTTAGTTGTGGCACATGTGCTCCTCAGTTAGAGCTCACTGGCTCTTTAGTTGTGGCAGGACAACTCTTAGTTGTGGCATGCATGTGGGATCTAGTTCCCTGACCAGGGATCGAACCCAGGCCCCCTGCATTGGGAGCATGGTGTCTTAACCACTGTGCCACCAGGGAAGTCCCTCTCTGAGGTTTTTTAAACAGTTGTTGGCTCCAGAGAACCATGCTTATTAAAGGAAGGAGATTTGAGAAGTAAAACAGATACAGAATGAAGACAAAAAGCGAAAACAAACCAACAGAAATCACTGCCACATGAAAAAGGACAAAAATTTAAGGACAGAAAAGAGATTAGAGAGTTACTGAAAAAAAGCAAACAGCATGAGAGACAGTAAGTAATATAGATAACAGAAATGACCAAAAAAAAAAAAAAAAAAAAAGGATAAAACTAAAACCATTAGGGAAGGGAAGGATATCCACTTCTTCCTTACAGTTTATGAAAATGCTAGTAATAGAGCATTGGAGAAATGCTAATCTAATTGTGAACAATTACATTTACAGTCCTACTATGTCCTTGGGGATAAAGGGTAAATTTTCACTTTAAAAACACCCAGGCCAACTATCAATTTACAGGAAATTTGAGGACCAAAGGACACACTAAATGACACCACAGGATATAATCAGCAAAATCCAGACTGTGGGAAACTCTTCAACAAATAAGTTGCAAGGGAAGAAAAGATACTGAGGGGAATTTTTTTAAAAAAGAGATTTAAAAGACAGCAATGAATTATAATAGATGAACTTTATTTGGATCCTGATTCAAATAAACAAATGTAAAAACAAGTATTACTTTATGAGAACATTAGAAAGTTGAACACTGACTAGATATTTAATAATATTAAAGAATTACTGTAAATTTTTTAGATGTGATACTGATATTGTGGTTAAGGGTCCTTATTTTTGACACACATACTAAAATATTTATGGATAAAATAAAGGAATATCTAAAAATCTGCTTAAAAATAATCCAGGAGGGTGCAGCGTAGATGAAACAGGATTGGCTCTGAGTTGATAACTGTTGAAACTAGATGATGGAAACGTGAGGGTTCATTATACTAAAAAAGTCTCTCTATTCTTGTATTTGTTTGAACTTTTCCATAAACACACACACACAGACACAGAGGAACACACACACACACACAAAGATGGATGTTAGTGCAAATTCTTGATTCTGAATTCAAATGTGGCCAATGACAATAGTCAGAAAGTATCTGCAGCTCTAAGGACAGCTCATACATAATTCTAATTGAGAAATAAAGGCAACTAATTAATATGAATGGGGAAAAGAAAACACTCTGACATAGTGGTCCTAAAGTTAAATTGAAAAATGCTGATTTCCTAGTTGGCATATACTGAAGGTTTTTATTTATGTTTCTAGATCTGAAATGAAAGTAAATTGTGGTAAGTGTTGTGTTTAGAGTTCAGCTGTTGGATGTGTACATGAAAACAGTTAACATTCCATTATCAAATTATAAATGTGCTGACAAAACTTAAGACAATAGGGTAGAAAGGAAAGTAACAGGTACTTACCAGCACTGCATTCCTGGGCTACTAGGTTGAGAACTTCAACAGCTGCTGGACACTGCTGTATGAATTCTTCACAAAATAAGCTGTCTTCTAAAAGCTGGGCCATGACCAGGCATGCTCTTAATGTTAAAAGATTTACAATATTTCAAAGTCATCAATGGTCATTCTCTAAAAAGTCAACTGTGAAAAACATTTCAATCAATTTTATCCTCTAATTTAAACAAGGTTCAAACTCCCCATTCCTCCTGCTTTTTTTCTGAGCTGGACTGGCTGGGAAGTATATAACTTCTCTTTTCCCCCGCATAGTAACTGCTGACACTGCGTGGACAATCGGAAAAGGGAAAAATGGCTGCCACCTCCCTAAATGAAGTCACCAAGTGCCAGGTGAGAAATCAGCACCACCTCTTAACAGCTCTTCCTAACCGGCGCTCCATGGGCAATATTAACGTTCTGGGAACAAGAGAGGTCCAAACACTTGGGAAATCTGTATGCTGATCTCTCTCACCTAACTCAAAACACATATTAGAACTTTCTGACAAGTTTCATTGTCAAAAGAAACTTGCTGTTGTTTCATTGTAAATAAACGTATTTTCTTTCCAACTCCAGTACTTGCGAGCATTCCCTAATTTTCTCCTCAGCAGTCTGGAAAGCAGATGGACCAGATAGGTACTAATGTGGTCCGAACCACTTTAAAAAAGGCAAAGCTGCAGAAGAATTCCTGTGACAGGACAAAGTTCTTTAACCAAAGCAAATCAGTGGAGCCTCATGTATGTGCTCTATATATCAATCATATTTTGTTTATTTACTTTCTTAGGGAAACAGCTAAACTTTATTTCAAAGTGCAGAAACTGGGGAATGCAACAAAAACTGTAGTAAACATAGCACAAGAGGATGGTTTCTGTTACTCAGTTTGGCATGAAGTTCACGCTGCAGACCCACTAAGCCTGGTGCAGAGGGGCCCATGGAGGACCCCTGTCTCTGTGCCTGCACCACCTCAGCACATTAGGGGATCTTTGGAGGGTGCTCACCTTGTTCTTATTTCAGCCAGGAGCCGAACGACTGCCATCACAGGAGCTGACCCATCTCCTGTTGCAGGAAGTGAGGTATGAATAGAGAGACTTCCCTCCTGAGGAAGCAACATGGACTGGACTGCCTGTACTACCTTCTCAGTAATGGACAGTTTATGAAGAGGCAATGCCTGATGGCGGTGGGGGGAGGGGCATGGCAAAAAGTTAAATTCAAGTAGTTAGTTTATAAGAAATGAGGGTGTTATCATCTGGAGTTAATTCTCAAAATTTCAGTTAAAAAGAATCAAATCACCATACAGAATTGCAAGCTAGACCCAAACAATTAAACATACAATACACTGTGGAATATTCCAAACCAAAGAAATGAATTTTGTCATCCAGGTAAAAATTTCCACACAAATGTTACTATTAAATGATTATGCCCAATAGGTAAGTACACGTCACGAGTAAAATTTAAGAAAACCAAGTATTTGTGCTTCTGTACTGTGTATGTGCATATTACTCATTACAGTACGGTTACCATCTGCAGTAACATTTTAAGATGCATTTAAAAATCACCTTACCTCTGATCTTGGAACACAAAGTCTAGACAATGGAATAGTCAGTGTGTCTGATGCTTGCGACGTCTTTCTACAGTCTATGGGTGGGAATTTGACTGTAGCTATACCTTCCTGTTCGTTGATAGAAGCCACTACTCCGACGCTTCCTGATATTCCTCTACCTAAAACCTAGAGACACAGAGGGATTAGCACTACCTACCAGCTCTGATGGTGTGAGCAATTATCTGATGTGACAAGTGGGAAGAGGAAACTTACAGCTGTCATTACCGGCATTACAGTAATAGTTTCTTATAACGCAGATACCAAGCCCTGAACATGAGTTAAAATGATAGGTCTTAAAACCTTACGTCGAGGTGATCACAATATGATACAAATTCAAACTTTCAATTCTAAAACATTGCCAATATTAACACCACCACAGGACACAAGTACTGTAGTTAACGTTACACGGTATTGCACTAATATCTGACTCATCTGCAGCACAGTGTGGATTAGAACTCACGAGTTTCTTAGCTTAAAGGAACAAGGGTTTTTGTCCAGCTGGGTGGATGATACTTGTCTTACAGATGAGCAATTAATCAATGGACTTATATACAGGGGAAAGCGATGACTTGGAAAAATGGTGGCTGGTTACCTGAACCTCAGACCCTATCTTGATTGTCTCTTTGAAGCCTCCAAGTGCACACAGTGCAGCGACAGCCTGGCGGGCGATTCTCTGAAGTTTGGCGAGTTTTCTGCCACTACTGCTGCCATTTTCCAGAATGCTTTCTGCATATTTCCCCAATTGTGGAATGTACATCAGCGCACGAGACAGAACCTAAGTGTAAGAAGCAGCCCATGCAGTGGGAGATAAAGCTCTGGTTGTTTTGATACTAAGCATGATGCAGTGTCTACAACAGTGCCTGGGTCCCATGTGCTAAAGGAACTCTGGATATGAGAGGGGTGAAATAATTATCAGGTATGACCACTGACATTCTTGGCATATTTGCCTTACGTGATTGGACAGAACTGGAAATACACAACCTCAAAATATGGGAGAATCAAACACTGTTAATAAAACCCCTAAACTAAAGCAAAAATTTATCTGCAGGAAAACCATAACAGCATACTGCCTACATCTCAACACCCAGGTATCTTTAGGACACGTTATAAGGTGTTCACATCACGAATGACTGGGAAAAGGGAAATTGATTACCAAACCCTAGTTTTCAGGAAACTGAACTACTGTTTGTAAAAATGAATTACTGACAGAGCACTCAGGGAGTGTAAATCACACAGAGGCCTCCTTAGGACTTAGTAAGTACACTTAACAAATCCAATAAACCAAGGCCGCATGATTTCCTAATGTTAGTACCAATCGAATACAAGCAAGAAGGAGAAACAAGGAGTGCCATTCTTTTCCTGAGAACACTAGCCTGCCTTCCATGAAATCAGAACTGGCAGTGACAGGGGATGTGGGTTAACAGAGTTGAAGCTACTGAATCAAAGCAAATTTCAGGGGAAACACAGTTAACAAGTATATCTGGCCAGTTTGGGAACTCTCTCTTTGTTAGAATGTCCTTTGCTAGAACAGAACATTAACTTCTGTCTTGCTTCCTCTTTTAAGCAGCAACAGCGTACTAGCCTTCTCTGCTGTCGTGGTCCATATCTGAGCAGCATTTGACTCAGGCGCCATCAGCAAGCTGTGAAGCAAGGCGATCACTTCTGCGGCCATGCTGTTCGCCACATGCCCACTGATGAAAGGTCGGACAGGGTCGGTCCTGCAAGTGTCAACAGGGAAAAGTGTCAGTGCCCAGTGATGGTGAATAAGGCAGACGAGTGGCTTCAGGCTTGGCACCAGATGCAAACATTTTCTAGTTATAAATACTGGAAAAAGTGGGTTTTGGTGACTCGCATTCTTTCTGGTAACTGAAGAAGCCTTGGAAACAATGGACCTCAAACCTTTAACTGTATAAACCATCGTGATCAAGGAAAGGACCTACACTACATCTGCCTCTGGCTGGCAAGCACAGAACCTCACACAAACTTCCCAGGGGCAACACGCATTTATCTTTCCTCCAACTAGAAAGAAGCTTCTATGTACAGTTGGGATGGTGACAAGTATCGTTTGGATGAAGAAAAGGCAGCAAGGACAGTTTACTCTTTCCGCTACTCAAAAAAACTATAGCTGGTGTTCCTGGTGGTGGCCTTTCTCAGAAAAACAACCCTCCAGCCACAGAGGTCCACTCAGCCCGGAGGGCCTCCCTATTCGTCCCTCACAACCTCGGATCCACCTGGATGGTCATCACTTTCTGACTTGACTTTGAGAACAACTACTACAACGGATGGGTATTTTAAGCCCTCAGTCCTCATTTCCAGCAGGTCAAGGGGAGGATATAAAATTAAAACCCTCAAAACAAATCCTTTACAAAGTAAGTCTGAGAAGAGTGCAGACAGCTTCCACCCTGTGAAAGGTTTTACCTGGCAAGTTCAGAGTTCCTCTCTCGGCAAATGGAAGTTTGGGCGGTTTTCTTTTTGTCCCCTGTGGACAGTCCACTCACAGTCTCTGGGTTGAGCGATTCCACGGGTGGCCCGACACTGACGATGAGGCCTGACTGTGCCCACTTGGTTGCTTTTCGCAGAGCAGCTGCCGCCTCTTCTGTAATCACCTCACAGCAGCCACCCTGGGGATCAGATTGAAGACATTCAAGATATTCTTTTCGCTCTTCTCAGCATTATACTTTAAAAAATCTGTTTCCCCTAATCCAGGCTCATTTTTATAAATTCATATATTAAAATATTATATGTAGAAAGTTAAATCTCCACAAACATCCTTTGTCCTCGCCCAGTCAGAGATCACTGTTAGTCCTCTAGAATTTTTTCCACGCAGATTCTGACATACATAATCATAGGCCACGCTACACAGCTTTGATTTCTTTTTTACCAGTTATCAAAACATCATGAATTGTGATCACTGATATGAACCTGATACCATAAAATATCATGAATATCCATGTCTATATATTTAGACCTACCTGATTATTTTTATAGTTGTACAGTGTTTCATTATATGAATGTAATAATTTCTTTAACAAATCCCCTATTTACGGGTACACAGATTCTATTTTGTTTTTTACAAACAGAACTGCCAAGGACAGGCTTGTCTCTGGATACTTGAAAATGCCTATTTACCCTCACCTTGGCAATAATGGGTACCATCGATCTTAACATTATCAGTGCGACAGGTAAAAATGATACACTACTATTGTTTTATTACTTCCCTTTAATTATTTATCGTGTAATCTGTGAGCCTGAGCATATTTTTATATTTTCACGGGCTTTTTTGTCTTTATTTCTTATTATCTATTATTATTACTCTTTTAACCTTTCACCCTATGGTCACTTTTTTTTTTTTTGGATCACTTTTAAAGTATTTTTAGGCTGTAGAACTTTCTTAACAGAGCTAAGAAAATTTCTAGGTCAAAATCAAGAGTTCTCTTCTACATTTTAACGTTAATGATACATTGATTTTGACTAGTTCTCTTGAAAATGGCCTCAGTTAAGCCACTGTCTTCAATTTCTCACCCTGCGGTAACTTGAAATTTAAAAAAAAATTTCTCCTGAAAACCTGAAGCCTGGCATATGTTCTTTGACTGTGGGTCTTGGCGGAGCGGGTTCCTTCATATTGGGGTTACCTTTGTCATGTCTCGGTCCATTTTCACGACTTTCTCCATGTTGGCACCAGTACCAAGTCGGAAGGGCCGTCCTTCTGAGCTACTAAAATGGGAAGGCAGAGAGAGGCAATGATTTTACAGGCATGGTCACAGGTGGGGAAGGCCTCAGTGAGTGATCTAAATCCCAAAGTGAGGGGATTTTAACAACAGCCTGGATTGCTGCCTTGGTGTGAATGACTGGATCTTCCTTTCTAATAATTCAGCTCCCCCTGCCTCCTAAACCTGGCTCTCAAAAAAATCTTTCACCAAATTTGTACTATGACGTTTCACAGTGCCCAGGAATGTTCCTTGGAAGTTTCTTCATCTATGTGCTGACTTGCCCTGACCACGCTTAGTCTATGCCAACAGCCTAGTAGTGCTTTCGGTTGCCATGATGGCAGACAAGGGATCCAATTATGAGGATGACACCATCATTCAGTCATTTATTTGAAGAGAGGACTCTTCCATCTGAGACATAAACACCTCTCCTAAATTCCCTTGTGCTCTGTGGGATCTTCTCGTTGTCCTGGATTCCACTGACAGGGCCCTGTAGATTTGTAATCTTTGGACAGTAATTATATATTTTTACTTCCTTGTTGAGCAATCATACCATTCATCCTTCGATTAAATAAAGCTATAAAAAAGTTTCTTAAAAAAAAAAAAAAGTTTCTTATTTCTTCACCTCACAGTCAATGGTATCCCTAAATTTACTGATGGCTGAAGGATGCCAATAACTGAAAACCAAGCTGCATTATTCCTTCTCAAAGCCCAGGTCACACTATAGACTCCTCGTAGGACACAAATGATACATTCTCAACAGGATTTTCACTCTGTTGGGTCTGGAGAGACAGTACCGAGTTGTGGTTAAAAGTTTGGGTTCTGCATCAGAGGGACCTGCATTTATATTTCAGCTCTGCCTCAGTTTCTCCATACGTAATGACAGGGATGATAGTAACATTGATTACCTCTTAGGGGTGTTAAGAGGGCTGAGACAGTTGATACCTGTAAGGGGCTTACTCAGCACAGTGCCTGCGACATGGCTAGTGCTTGATGGCATATAGCTATTACAATCATCACCTTAGTAATGGTTGGAGAACTTCATGGGATGACTGGTCTTCCCGCTTGTGGATAAAGATAGAGAGTTTGCCATCCACTGCTTCACTCTCTTCTCCAGGGTCTTTATCTCCTTTTAAGGAACTCTTGGGGCTGATTTTTGTCAACGTGGTGTCAGGTTCAGAAGCGGTTGGAGAAAGGACTGTCTGACATCCTTTAAACAAACAAAAAAATTGCGAAGTTGTTTGTGCGGCTCCCCTGTATAAGGAAAGCACTGGCTTTGGAATCTCTCTTCCTCCCTCTCTCCCGCTGTCCCTTCTCCGCTCTCTCTCCCTTTTATCACAGGAAGCACAGCTGCAGTTGTGGACAAGGGAAAGCTCAGTCTGACCGTCCACAGGAAGTGAGCGCCTCAGTGCCATTCTTCCGTCCAGGAGGTTACTCACCTGGGACCACGTAATCTGCTAGCTTTGCTAAGAGCAACGAGGCGATCTTGGACGCTGGGTCACTGGGATCCTCTTGCTCGCTGTTTAGGGAGGGGACAGAGTAGCTCCAGGGTGGGAGCTCCACATTCCCACAGTCTTCTACGCTCATCAGCGGGAGTGCTGCCCGGCACAGCTGAAGAATGATAAGAACCAGCTTTGGGGACGGGCGTTGGTCAAGCAGCAGGGAGAGGAGTTTGGACACACAAGCTGGCTGGCTCAGGATGGCTTTACCTATGTGACTCCTGCAAAAGGAGGAAGAAAAGGTCCACAATGCTGAGAATGTTATCTACAGAAATTCAGAAGCAGAAGTTCCCTAAATGAGGTTGAACAAACTGATGACTTCATATTTAATGAGGAAGACACAGATTTGGCAATACGTTTTTATGAAGGAGAATTAAGGGTTTTTGTAAACATCTGATGAAAGCTCATAATTGGCCAATAATACTTTAAAAGATTTTTGAATATCTTCTGATACTTGATGTCTATTTAATTGAGATCCTATAGTTCAGCACGATTCACAGAACACCAAGACTTAGAAACCCAAGGTAGGAGGCTTTTAGTTTAGTCTTTTATTCCTTTTTAAGAAGTGCTTCAAGACCAAAGAGATCATACAGTGTTGTACTGGCCTCAAGACTCTGGGATCTGCCACAGCTGAACCTGTTACATTTCAGCAGAAACCAAAGAATAAACAGCCTTATGTGGACAAGCTTTTGTGGGCCTCACAGCTCACACATGACTAAACCTCCACAGAGTATCTTCTTTTAAAGACACAGCATGAGAAGGCGAATTAATTACAGGTCCTGGCTGATTATTCTTTAATCTTGCTATAATGAAGGTAAAGATGTTTAGTTACTGAATGCAATTGTATTGACTCAAAAGGCTAGCAGCTGTTGCCAGTCAAGTATTGAAGCAAATGATAGTATGTTATTTTATGATGTAGATATTCACCTAAATAATTTTCTTATTTTGGAACTAAATGCTATTTTTCAATGACTTCATCCTCTGCTATTTTTCTTGATGCAGGAGCATATCAGGATGGCCTAGTAAGATGTTTCTAAAGACAACCACCCGCAAAGGAAGCCAAATCACTCAGAGGAAACGCCATCTCCTCCCACAGCTCCAGCCAGGCCTTCCTTTTTTTTTTTTTTTTTTTTGCGGTACGCGGGCCTCTCACTGTTGTGGCGTCTCCCGTTGTGGAGCACAGGCTCCGGATGTGCAGGCTCAGCGGCCATGGCTCACGGGCCCAGTCGCTCCGCGGCATGTGGGATCTTCCCGGACTGGGGCACAAACCTATGTCCCCTGCATTGGCAGGCAGACTCTCAACCACTGCGCCACCAGGGAAGCCCCAGCTGGGCCTTCCTTACCTCGAGAGGTCATTGAGAAGACTCAGGACGTCCTGGAGGGCATCGTTCCCGGCAGCCTGGTTGCCGCAGCTCTCTGTCGCTCGGGCGAGGTGGTTAGTGAGAAGGCTGGACACTTGACGGGCCAGACCTGAGTGCACAGCGTCTGTGGAGCCACCTTCAGAGTGCAAGAAAGGAGAAGCGCGGTGAAAGCTCCAGGAAGGCATGGAGTGTCTGCAGGTGTGGTGAGCCGGCATTAAAGCCCTCCCTTCGCCCAATTTTTCTTTAACCTGCTCAGTATTTCATTAGCCATCCAATTAGTGTCTTCTCATTAGATAACAACTGAACATAAACAAGGTAACAGTAACTTGAAAAATGATTCAGTGTTGGGGAAAGACATTCCTCTTAATTAAAACTGAATATAATTCATCCATACAAAACCCAGAAACATACTTTGATTGACAGGCAAGAATCACCATTTGACTGTGATGAAAACATCTTGATTTTTTTTTTTTTTTTAGTGAGGTACAGTTGATGTACAATATAAGTTACAGGTGTATAACACAGTGACTTGTAATTTTTAAAGGTTGTACTCCATTTATAGTTATTATATAATATTGGCTATATTCCCTATGTTGTACAATATACCCTCGTAGCTTATTTTTTACACAATAGTTCGTACTGCTTAGTCCCCTACCCTTATAGTGCCCCTCCCCGCCCCTCTTCCCACTGGTAACCACTAGCTTGCCCTCTATATCTGCGAGTCTGTTTCTGTTTTGGAAAACATCTTGATGTTTAACTCACACCTACCTCTTCTCAAACACAATAAAAGACATTTTGGGGTCTTTCTATTTTCATTGTAGTTCCAGAGCCTTCCCCAAACATCTCTCGTAAAGTCCACAAAAATTATTTGCCATTTACTGTTCATTCTGCCTAGAAGTCTTCTTTATCCTTCAAGAAAAACTCACATGTCACCTTCTTTGGGGAGCTTTGCCTGATCCCTAGCATAGCTGGTCTGTAGGGACCTCTATGCTCCCATAGCACTTTGTGTGCACCTTGATCATGGCATTGATCACCCGGTAATTATTTGTTCATTGGTCTATTTCCCCCACTGGACCATATATATATATATATATATATATATATATATATATATTTTTTTTTTTTTTACATGGATCATCACAGCATCTTTATTTTTAATTGGACCATATTTTTTAAGGTGAGGAACGATGCCTTATTCATCTTATGCCTGGCTCTCAGGACAATAAGACACAGAGTGAATGAATAAATAAACAAGCTATATACCTGGGATACTATGGAGAAGTTATCCTTCAAGTTTACTTTTTAAATTGGATTGGTGACTGAAAATATAATCTGGAAATAGCACCTCAAAAGTGCAACTGGAAAATCATTGCATAAAAATATTTATTCGGACACTGTTAGCAGTGTTGACAAAAAGGAAATGAAAGATGTCTTCAATTTCCTGGGGTTACTGTACTCCTTTCAGATGGTTATCGTTCCTCCCCACCCCCGCAGCTTTACTGAGGTATGATTAGCAAATAAAAATTGTATATATTCAGATTGTAGAACGTGAATTTTTTAAAAGGTGTACAACGTGATGATTTAATATGCATATACATTGTGAAATGATTACCACAATCAAGTTAGTGAATACATCCATCACCTCCCATAGTTACCTTTCTGTGTGTGTGGGAGGGGATAAGAACACAAGATTAATTCTCTCAGAAACTTTCAAGTATAAATAAAATATTATTAATTCTAATCACAATGCTGTACATTAGATCTCCAGAACTTATTCATCTTATAACTGGAAGTTTGTCCCTTTGAACAACATCTCCCCATTTCCCCCTGCCCCCTAACCGTGGCAACCACTGTTCTACTGTTTCTATGAGTTTGGCTTTTTTAGATTCCACATATAAGTGAGATGACTGCAGTATTTGTCTTTCTGTGTCTGGCTTATTTTACTTAGCATAATGTCCTCCAGGTTAGGATACTCTTTACTGTCATAGAGTAGTAAATTTTCATAGAACCATGCCGATGAAGAGGCTCCCATGATAACATAATTGATTCAACCAATCTACTTATGTAATTTAATATAGCTTTTCTTTCCCCCATCCAGCACAAATACTTAATACATAAACACATCAATAGAAGAAATCAGTCAGCTCTAGAAAGGAATCCTGCTTCTCACCTTCTTCTTTTTCCCATTCAACACAGCGGTTGGCAAGCACCTGGAAGGCTGCCCAGGCCATGGTGGCCACCTTCTGCTTCTTGGTTTGTTTCTCACTGGAGCTGGACTCAGTCTGACTGCTCAAGCTACACAGTCGATCCATGAGCTGAACAAGGCCACTGCGCACCAGGCACTTCTCTTCACTCCTGGGCCAGGCAGGAAGGTTTGAATGAAAGAAATATAACTGACTAGCCCTTAGGAACTTCTCACTTAAGATTCAGGTTATCAAAGGGTCATAAAACATGTCAGTATAGTTTCTTGTCCACAACTTAGGATACCAATGTATAGCTCAACATAGAAATTTTTTAGAATGAGTATTTTCCTTCATAAATAATGAACTTCAAGTTCTGGTTAGTTCGTATAGAACAGCAAAGTAAAAATCGATGGAATCAACACAAGGTTACCATAATAGAAAAAAACTACATACTTTATCATAAGGGGATTCAAAGAATGACTTCATGAATTCTTGACATCTTCAAACTATTAATCAAGTAACTAAGAGAGGAAATAAATGTGCAAAGGCAAAAAATTTTGCTCAGTATATAAGTAATTTCCTAGGGACCTATTTCTTTCCTTCAAACTTCTCCATTTTGACATTGTAATATAATCCCTAATGGGGATCCACATTTGATCATGCAGGAACTCAACAATAAGGAATTTACATAGTAACTTTAAGTGTCTGTCAGGAGACAAGCTCATTTAATCAGAGTGATAGTGTCACTGGATAATCAAAACCAAAAAATCCAATTTTTTTAATTAAAAAATATTTCTGTTTAATCAACTACATTGTGGTGTACCTTACTAACAATAAAAAGCATTTCCTTGCTTACCTGGTGTAAGGTATAGTACATAAGAGTCCGATGCTATTCGCACAAGCAATAGGGTAACGGGCGCACAAAGACACAACAGAAGTCATGGTCTCGCCGAAGGCTTCCTGGACCTGCTCGACCATCCCACCACAGGTTAGTTCTTCAATTCTAGGGAACAGAACCAAAGCTCAGACTTCCTCAACCATGTCAAGAACGGTGATAGTGAACACAAGAGCAAGAGAGTTCTTCTGAGAAACCCAAGAGTGTCTAGATGAATCCAGAACTGAAGGAATCTTGGAGATCAGTGTTTCCCAAACTGCAGGATCACAGAAGGCTGTTGGGCAGGATTTCTAAGTGTGCCTCAAAGACAATGCCCACACTCAAGAAAAGTCTGGGAGGGCTTCGCTGGTGGCGCAGTGGTTAAGAATCCGCCTGCCAATGCAGGGGACACGGGTTCGACCCCTGGCCCAGGAAGATCCCACATGCCATGGAGCAGCTAAGCCTGTGCGCCACAACTACTAAGCGTGCGCTCTAGACCCTGTGTGCCACAACTTCTGAAGCCCGTGCGCCTAGAGCCCATGCTCCACAACAAGAGAAGACACCGCAATGAGAAGCCCGCGCACTGCAATGAAGAGTAGCCTCCGTCCGCCACAGCTACAGAAAGCCCGTGTGCAGCAACGAAGACCCAACACAGCCAAAAAAAAGAGAAAAGTCTGGGAAATCCCACGTTAGGTAAAGGTAAGCTGGGTTCCTCACTGCAGGACTACTCAGAACCTTTTAAGGTTAAAGTCTTTCATATCTCTAGGAGCAAGAGAATGGCACCCAACATTTCCCAAACTTATTTAATAATGAAACCATTCATTTGAGGCATGGCTACGACATTCCATGCAGCACTGAATACTGTAAATGCAATTGCACTAATGAGAAAACCAAGACACAGATAGATTAGCGAAGCGTCCTTTGCAAGTTCGTACTCTGATTATGAGCAGAATGTGAGAATCCTGTTGGGAAATAAGACTTTCCCAATGTAAAAATACAACCTGGGATAGATTCTATGGCAATTAATGTTAGCTGAAAACTGGAACTATCGGATTTATCTACAAAGATATACAACATAATATTGTTTATAATAGTAAAAATAAATAAAAACTAAGGTTTAAAAACAGGAAATTGGCTTAAAAAAGGTCCAGGGATATGATGCAGTGCTATCCGAGCACTAAAAACATTATAGGAGATCACTACGGTTAGACTAAAGACTGAACAAATACACTAAAACATTAATAGGTTTTATTTTAAGATGCTGGATTTACAGGTCATTTTTATTTTATACTTTGGGATTTTCTGCATTTTTTTTTTAGATGTCTGGCACATGGCATTAATAATGTCATGAGGGAAATGTAATGAGGGAAAAAGGAATAATGCTGCCAGTGTTACAGAGAAACTACTCTGGAAGTAAGCTGTGGCAGTCACTAGTGTTACTCACTACGCCTCTGGGCACCGCTGCGGTTGGGTGGGCATGTGACTAGTCTGGCCAACGAGCCAGAGCTCTGACAAGGGCCCTGAAAGCTTTCGAGATGGTGGTCTCCTCCTCTGTCCTGAGCTCTCTGTGATTACCATGAGCCAAGACAGACCTGCAATGGATGTGAGCAAGAACTAAAATTCTGTTTCTTCCGCAGCAAAGAGCAGCCCCCGCTCCATGAAACTAGAGAAAGCCTGTGTGCAGCAATGAAGACCCAACGCAGCCAAAAATAAATAAATAAATTCAAAAAAAAAAAAAAAGAAATTTGATCTAGTAAAAATAAGCACCAAAAATATAGGGATATAAGGTTGTTGACTGCAGTACTATTGTTAACGCAAAAGGAAACCAAAACAGAAAGAAGGAAGAAAGGAAGGGTGGAAGAAAGGAAGGAGAGGGAAAGTGAAAGAGAGAAAGAAACAATAAATGAACCTAGGGCTTCCCTGGTGGCGCAGTGGTTGACAGTCCACCTGCTGGTGCAGGGGACACGGGTTCATGCCCCGGTCTGGGAGGATCCCACATGCCGCGGAGCGGCTGGGCCCGTGAGCTATGGCTGCTGAGCCTATGCGTCCGGAGCCTGTGCTCCGCAACGGAAGAGGCCACAACGTGAGAGGCCCGCGTACCATTAAATAAATGAATGAATGAATGAATGAATGAACCTATGTGTTCATCAGTAGTGGATGAGTTAAATAAAATATAACCATCTATACAACTGAGGTCCATGAAGTTCTTAAAAGCTATAATGCAGATCTGTACATATTGACATGAAAAGACACAGATATCCACGATATATTGAGGAAGACAACTGATTACAGTAAGGCCTGTGTAATATAATTTGAATTGAGTTTTAAAAAATCATACACATACACACTTAAGCATACAAAGAGAATGAAACAGCTATTACGTATGCGTAGTTGATACAACAAGCTCTAATAAACAGAGTGGAATTTAGGAAGGGAAGGGAAGGAGGCTTTTACTTTCTGTTATATGTGCTGAATTTTTAAAATTAAATCCTGTACCAGTTTTGTTAAAGTATATTATTTTATGGGAAAACATTAAAATCTAAGATCTTGCTCCAAGAGTAATCTCTGGAATGGCTTTCGCCCATTCCAGACAGGACAGTATAAACTAACAGAAACAACTGACCTGGGTCCTCCCTGAAGGACCATCGTCACCGGACCCACAAGATGTGTCACTCCCCCGACTCGCACGGCAGCCGTCAGCAATTCCCGCATGTGCACCAGCGCCTGCTTGCGAGTGTTTCCCCGCCGCCACCTTGTCTGCGCAGCCAAAAGAAAGCTGCTGCTGGACACCTGAAACGCATGAAAAGGAAGTACACCTGACTCCTGCTATCACACGACCCCTCGTGCTATCCACCTGGGGTCGGCAAAACGTGACGTACAGCTTGGTCAGGGTTGGTGCCGATGAAAGCAAACAGCTGCCCCAGCAGGACGCTGTAGGTGGGCTTGTCCCTGCTGTCCTCGATGGCCAATGACTGCAGGAGCGTGAAGGAGCTGCTGCGGTGGCTGGTCACGTGGCGCCGCCTACAGCCAAACAAGAAAGCCGCTCAGGGAGTGTGTTGCGATGACAGCGTTCAGCCGCAGGTGGGAATCCGACCTTGGCCATTAGCTATTTACCTCTGATTTGCTCTAGTAAATTCCAAATCTTCGTTACCAATCATTTCCAGGTCAGAAGGAGCCGACATGCTGCGAAGAAAAACAGGCTGCCGCACAGCATGAGATATCACCTTTGTTTCAGAGGCTGATTTACAAGCTGGAACAGAAAGGAAGAAGAATGTTGACATATCTGCTATCCTATTTGTAAGGATGGCAGCAACAGCGAAAAGTAACAAGGAACCACCGAACTGTCTAAGAGTATCTTTGCTTTCCAGTTCAGCCACCAAACCAGCTAGCACAGCACACAGATGATTTTTAGGCCAATTTTTTTTTTTTTTTTTTTTGGGCGTGGGGCGCCCTGCCGCACAGCTTGTGGGGATCTTAGTTCTCCAACCAGGGGCTGAACCCGGGCCTTCAGCAATGAAAGTGCAGAGTCCTAACCACTGGACTGCCAGGGAATTCCCTAGGCCAATTTTTTAAAACCTTGAATACTGAGGTTTAAAACCTCAAATATCAAGGTTAAAAATTACTTTATCTTGAAAAACTAAACTCTTTTTATCAAGTTGGGTTTCCAAAGAAAGGCTGAAAAATTCATTTAATTTCATAAACCATCAGTGTTAACTTTAATATTAAGAATTCCAAAAAGCAAGAGAGGACAGAGAAAGTAATTTCTGGAAGTAAAAAATCTTAATTCAAATAAATCCAGATCGTTGTTTTTTTTTTAGAGATGGCCTTTGTTCCCCCTTTAATGCTGGATTTATTTAGCTGACTTACTGCCATTTGGTGATACCTCTGCTTTGATCATAGTTGATGTGAGTAAATATCACACTTTAGCTAGAATCTGACCAGCCCTTCCTATAAGATATATACTCCTATCAAGGAAACAGTTGTTTTGTAAAAGAACACTTTAATGGAAGCAGACAAAACTGCATGTGAAGATAGGCTAAGAAAAAAAGATGTTAAGAAAGTTGAGGTCATTTTGAATCTGTCTTAAAAATGGTTAGATAGCTTCAATCTAAAAAAATTATAATTTTTGAAGACATTATCTCTTAGGAAACTACTGGTTCATCATCTCTAATGCCAAAAGCCTGTTGGAAAGCACCACCAGGCTTACTGAGTGGGTAAGTCTTTCATGGGACCTTTAATGAACACGGGCTAATGTGGCCAGGGACATGGTATAGCTGACCATCTTAGCATGTGTTCATACAGCACACCTGGCATGCTTCCCCTGCTGCAGGGGAACCCTATTACTGGGGTCAGAAACCTGGGAGTCATCCTAGACTTCTCTCCCTAGTGAGAGGAGCCCTGGGCAATCAGATGGGATGAAAACAAGTTCACTTGCTCCACAGTGTCCATCAGGCAATGGGTCTAGACAACATGGAGTCTTTCATTTAAGAACATGTTTATGGGCTTCCCTGGTGGCGCAGTGGTTAAGAATCCGCCTGCCAATGCAGGGGACACAGGTTTGAGCCCTGGCCCGGGCAGATCCCACATGCCGCGGAGCAACTAAGCACGCACGCCGTGCTCCGCAATAAGAGAAGCCACTGCAATGAGAAGCCCGCGCACCGCAATGAAGACCCAATGCAGCCAAAAATAAAAATAAATTAAATAAATTCAAAAAAAAAAAAAAGAAGAAAAGAACATGTTTATGACTTCTTCTCTCAGCGTAAGAATTAACACTTGCTATTATGGGCTCTGCCCAGTGTGTGGATCTGGTTTAAGTAAGAAGACTCGTTGATTTCCCTGAGAAATGCGTTTTCAAGCTAGCAATTAAAATGTGACCAGGAGGGCTTCCCTGGTGGCGCAGTGGTTAAGAATCTGCCTGCCAATGCAGGGGACACGGGTTCGAGCCCTGGTCCAGGAAGATCCCACATGCCATGGAGCAACTAAGCCCACGCGCCACAACTACTGAGCCTGCACTCCATAGCCCGTGAGCCACAACTACTGAAGCCTGCATGCCTAGAGCCCGTGCTCCGCAACAAGAGAAGCCACCACAATGAGAAGCCCGCACACCACAATGAAGAGTAGCCCTTGCTCGCCGCAACTAGAGAAAGCCCACGCGCAGCAACGAAGACCCAACGCAGCCAAAAATAAATAAATAAAATTAATTAATTAAAAAAAAATGTGACTAGGAAAAAAATTAATAGTGGAAATTCATGCTAGAAGGTTCCACATAATTACTAAAGAGGAAATGCAAACTCAGCTTCAAGTAAAGAGAAAAATATGATGCATTCCAGGATTCACAATGTTGACTAATTATATGTTACTATGAAAATGACAATCCATAATCTAAAAATGAGGGGCACTGGGATTATAAAAATACATGTTATTGGGCTCCTTAGATGCTTCCCCTCAAAACTAAACAAGGCGGATGACGAGGCACCCCTGATGCTCAGATGACTCACAAAACACCACATGAATTCAATGAAAAGTACTTCTTGGCTGGAAAAAGTAAAAGGCAAAATTAAAAAGTTGAAATTTCCTTTTTTTCCTTTCTACGAGTACACAAGAGTGATTTTCTTTTCTTTTTCTTTTTTTTTTTAAAGCAGCTGATGTATGTTTTATGAACAGACTAGCGCAGACAGCCTTTCAGGGCCGGCTGTCAGCAGTACCCGGTGTTTCTGCGGGGGTCCCTGAGATGCTTCTTGTGAGGCCGGACTGGGCCGCAATGGTGACGTGCAGCAACAGCTCAGCTCGGTTCATTAGACTCTTCACTAACGTCTTCGTTTTAGCCAGTGGGTGCGAGGGTTTCTGAGTAAGAGAATTCACTTCTTGTAGGAACTTCTCCCTATAAAGAAAGACTGATGTGCATTTAGTTGTCCTCTGGTTTACCAAAACTAAAGTGTTGCATTACAAAGGATATGAGAAGATAGAGGGGAACCTAAGCAAAAGTAACCTGATAAATATTGCTTGCCTTCCCCCTTCCCCATTCGAGGAGAGCCGTGCTATAAACTGTGGCCAGTTTTAGTTCCTTTTGCCCAGTTTCAAGTGCCTATATGCTAACTTCTGAAGGCTAAAATCAAAGTTTCCAAATACCAAATAAGTTCCAACTCTAAAATATTTAGTTGAATGCACAATATTTTTTAAAATATCTGTTAAGAGATGAGATCTTTGCATTTTGTTTTGAGCATCAAGGTGATAAATTAGCTTTACACAGTTACTAACATCACTAACCTCAGAGATAGGACCATGTTTTCAAGATCATTTCCATCAAAGGAGACTTCCTTCATTGAACACAAAAGTTCTAGTTCTTTCATTTTATTCTAAAGAAGGAAAAATCAAGAAAAGATCATATGCAGAATCTGCAAAAACTGAGTTTTACTGTACGTGTTAAAAGGAACAGAAAATTTCAGGGAAAAAACCCACCTTTGGTCCATATTTCTACACCAGAAGCACATTTGTAAGTTACTATTTGATATTTTAATGATTAAAAATGGCAATGACTACTTTCTGGGGATTTCTTCAGTGCTTATAACTCTTTTATTTTTTTTTTAAAGGCTTGAAAGCAGAATTTGATAATGATGATAACTGCTTTATAAAACTATTAGTCAATTAAATAACGAGTAACTTATTCTTTGTATCATTGACATGCTAATCTAATCAACTTTATTTAACCCTTTTTAAACAATGGGTATGTTTCAAGGTATGCAACATTTTTAAAAATGATGTTATCTCTACGCACACAGTATATACCATTGTACTACAAATAGCAATGCCCCAGTGATGAGTCATACAGCTTGCTCACCTCATTAAAATGGTAATCATAGAAGAAAGGCATGTTGTTCTCCAGTTTTCCCTGCGTGGCATCATCAACCTCACTTTGCCATTTCTGTTCCAATTCTGCAACACTCTGACACATTAAAATATAAAACAACGTGAAACTAGATGCAAAATAAAAACAAATGCAATCTGTAAATTCAGAAATTTTAGTCTCAATAATCTTTTTAAAATTCAGATCACTTTTTAAACTTCATTAAATTTCTAGGAAAGAAGTCATCTCCCATAGTTATAAGAGACATCTAAATGTTTTAACTTTCACTTACCTGCAGCTGTCTCTCCATGGCATTGAGTTTCTTAAATGTCTCTCCCATGATTTTACACAATAAATCATATTCCTCAGCATGTTCTTCTTGATACTGGAAATTTATTAGGGACTGCAGTGCATCAACCAAGTTCAAGTGCTTAATGACACATGATACCACCATTTCCTCCATCACGTCTGGCTGGATTACTTCTCTGCGATCACAAGGGAAACTAGTCAGCTATATGACTAGAATTGGTAAGTTCTCAACTTACCAATACTGTATTTTATAGATGGAAGAATGTACTCTTTGATTTAAGTATGTTAAATATTCACCACACTTTCTTTATTACAAGTTGGCAATAATTTGATATATTTACCTGATAAAACTGACATTGGCCGATGAAGCTGAAAATCAAAATTAAACAGACTTCATTTTCTATCATTTGTAAATTTTGAGCTGGTGTTATATTACAGCTGGAATAGGTCTGAGGTTAATAAAAGATCTTTGGCACGATATATCTGCCAATTAATTTTATGCAGTATTACGGCTGGTAGTATTTTGGGCGTATGGATGTTGGGCTGAAAACAATGGTGCTTTTGTATTTTTTCATGTTAAATTTCATCTATTCTTCAAATTCTTCTCTCTGAAATGGCCAATCTTGCCTCAGAAGGCAGAGCAGAGGCCTGCAAAACAGACTTAACTTTAAGCTAGAATACCACAAAGACATTGGTAACTGCAAGACCTCACATTCTAGATTAAAGATTACCATCTCTCCAGGCGTTGAAAATAAAGAAATGTCTCTAGACCCTATGGAAACCAAAGTTGATGACTACCTTCAAGTAGAAGGTCAAACCACCTGAGAAAAACCTAGAACTTGTCAAATGTTAGCATGCATCAGAATCATATGGAAAACCTGTCAAGACACAGATTACTACTGGGCCCCATCCTCAGAGGTTCTGATTCAGCAGGTGTGAAATGGGGCCCAAGAACTGACAAGTTCTCAGGCGATACTAACGTTGCTGACTGAGAGCCCACGCTTTGAACCCACCGACCTGGAACACCACCTGGGGGTACTCTCCAGAGCACCTGGTTAACATTCATCAAGTACATGTAAAATGAAAGGTTCATCTGCTAGACTACAAGAAGAAACACACCCCCTTTGCTTGTTTAAACATTTTTTCATTGGGAAAATAAAGTGCTGTATAGCAACATACTTTATACTTGGTCTAAATTGAGGTCTGGCACGCCCAGAAATTTCCCTGAGCTTTATCATGATTCCTGGAGGCAGCCTGATCCGGGGCAGGTCAAAGTAGTTTCCAACAGGAGGCACGAGGACGTCAGAGGGGTAAGTGAATTCTCTGTCCTCCTCGATGGTCAGAGGCAGTGGAGACGGGCTTGGAGTAAGGGCAGGGGAGATCACACCATTGGCCTCCACCTGCCACTGGCACCTGAACATAAAGAAAGAGAGATTCTTCACTTCCTCTTCTATCTGGAAAGCTACTTGAAGTTTGCAGATATATCGATATTCAACATTTGAAGGATCACATTATGTATTAAGTATTTATCCATGAAACCTCCTCCAGAGGCTAAAGAAAAATGAGCATTATATGAAACCCCATCTTTGGGACTCTACCTCCTCCCCAACATTTTATTATGAAAACTTTTAAATATACAGAAAAGTTGGAAGAATTACACAGTTAACACTCATATACCCACAGCCAAGATTCCAGAAGGAACACTTTGCTATGTTTGCTTTATTGTCCATCTTCCCATCCTTTTGGGGATCCTTTAATTTAAGTATACAGTATTTGGGTTGGAGAAAAGCTTACACAGTTCAAGGGTGTAATTTCAAACTTAGTAAAGTAAGGGCCACAAGGCACTTTGATGTAATTTTCATCTTATTTCTTAGACACAGTGATATCCATGGGATTGGCAGGCAGTAGGCACAATCAGCTGGGAAATGTACTAAAAGTAGTTTTCCACATAAAGTCCCTTTTCCTTTGCAAGCAAAACTAGTCCCATTTGAGCCTTTTCTTACCTTTGTAAAAGTTTGGACCGCAGCAGCTCCTGACAGGCTTCTTCTTCTTTGGTAATTTCTGGTCCGTTGTATAGGATTCTTAACATAGAACAAGCTAACACAGACAGACCTAAAGCCAGGTCTACCAGAAAAGGTAAGCCTCCCGACACATCCTCTGAAGACTCCTACAATGCAGACAGGGCAAACCAGACTGGTCAGTTACACGGAGGAGCGCTTCACCTGCGCTGCACCACACTGCACTGTCCCCAACCACAGGGGCTCATGGAGCAGTATCAAGTATCATTGCTATGGGACACAGAGACAGCACCCAACACCATGAGTAGATAGATGGCGGCACTGGAATGACCACAGAGTGAAGTCTCAACACAATTCTGGAGAGAGAAGAGTCGGTAAGACTCCATATTAGAAACAGCATAAATCACATGCAAGATTTTTTGGATAGCTTCCTCTCTGCTGTACCTATCCAGGTATAAATCACTATTTCATTTTGTCACCTCCATTCTGTGCTTGAACGAAGATGCTGTCAATGATTACGCTGAATTCATTCAATAAATATTTATTGAGTGCCTACTGTGTACCAGCCATTGTTCTAGGTGCCTGAGATAAAGCAGAGAACAAAACAAAGAGGGCTGCCCTCATGGAGCTTACATTCTAGCAGATAATCCCACTCCAGAGATCCTTGGCTTGGTTAAACTTAAGCAACCGCCAAGTCTGAAAATATGTTTTAATTTATTTAAATAGATTCCTGGGAGGAAAGTAACTGGTACTATTAAAAGGAGTAGATTAAACCTATATACAGAGTGTAACATGAGTAATTAAGCAGAGACAGATCTAGACTAGCAAGAAGAGCCTTTGGGAACAGAATAAAAATAATCCGATTCTACTACTCTTAAAACCCAGAATCCAAGGGCTCACTTCTACTAAGTGTTTGAGTCTTCCTCACCCTCTGGAAAGATGCTGGAGGCAGACCACCTCTCCAGGCTTTGAAGATGGATCCCCTAGCAAGGGATTCTTTCTGTGGTGCTGTATTGATTTTAGGTCCCAGCTAGTTTTATTCCATAAAACTGCTACTTCTATTAGTGGTCTACTACTGCCAAATGGAAGAGATGGATGAAACAGCAGCTCATATTTTGCCTTGTTTCCAAGGCAAATATGATGTACGTAACCAAGGCACACAGGAAAAAGTACACTATGCCCACAGCAGTGGTTAGATTCAAGTACCTGAGCGCGAACTGTGCAAGCAAAGCCCCACATAGCTTTATCGGGAGTGTTGTGTTCACGGCCACTTCTCATTTCAAAGGAGAATGTGACTGTATCTCCTTCCACCTTAAAATTTAAGGGGGGAAAATGCACTTTAAAAACAAGACACAATTTTCAAGAGAGCAATGAATTTCAGAGATTTACTTTCAGAAGGACCACAGCCAACATTTCACTTCTTTTCTCACTCGCTTTTTGATTCAAATTCCATCCCCTCTCATCTGGACGCCAACCTTTCAGCTGTCTCTCCTGACCAGGTAGCTTTGGGAATGAGGCATCTGTGAAATGGCCACGATTGCCCAATAGCAGGATCAGAGTAAAGATCAAATCTTGAACGTAATTTCAATAAATTCCTCAGATTTCTACACTTTCTGCCCTCCCCCTCCTCCATCTCACCACCTCACTTGTGCCAATAAGGTGGGCAAATAGCCATTAGCTTGAAGAACACAGAGTGATGAAAGACCTTGCTCTGTATTGCTGAATCAATACCATGAGTAAGAAACAAAATGCAGGAAGTCAGAGAACAATTAAAAGTATTGTGCTGACCCAGATTTGGACGCATCTGGACTATACCTCTGGAGGTAACTTGCTGCCTATGGCTGAATTAAAGAGGGTACATAATATATGTGAGATAAAGGCTCTGGGAGCAGACTCTGGAGAGGTTTTCAGGTTTTAGTGGGCATTTCAGTTCATATTCATATTCTAGGTAGATATGTTATAGTTCAAGGGCCCACATTACAAAGCATGGCTCCAATCTCATCAGTCTGAGAATGGATAGTTATTTTTGCTCCAAAGGCCCCAATTCATTTAAAAACACTGATTCCACATTTTAAAACGGCAATGGCCCTATGGTTCTAGGACACCCATCATAAGGGAGTCTAGAGAATAAGTGAGTGGGAAGAACTAGCAGTCCTTTCAATGGACAGGGAAAGAAATGCTGTGACAACCTCAGCCCATGGAGTAACCTATGGAACAGATAGGTACAAGTTCTGGAGCGGATAGGGGTCTGATGCCTTACGAGTGAAAGGAGGGTCATTCTGAACAAAGTAGTGAGTTTATAGGCCTACCGAGGTAGCCCCACCTCAACAAAAGCCCCCGTGGCAAATGTCTTCTAGAAACAGAGTTAATACTTGGGCCCACAGGGAATGCAAGTTCATTTTCTTTTCTAGGAAGCAAATGTGCCTGGATACCATACCTTCACCAAGTCTTTCGGCCAACCAGTTCCTAAGACACTACGGCTGCCATATCCCAGTGTGTTGCCTCCATACTCAGCAACCTTCCTACTGTTTGTGTTAGGCCCCGCGTATATCACCAACTTCAAAACAGAAAATATACTGTTAGACTGTAAAAGAAAAACAAAAACAACATCTACAAATAAAAAGGCTGCAAAAAAATGTTTGTTTAAAAATACATTTATAACCAGGCACTGGTGTCAGTATAACTAATATTTCCCGATTTTTTTTTTTTTTTAAGTACAACTGATACTTGTTTAGATGCAACCAGCCATTGGTATTTACAGGGCAGCCACAGAGTAGTATCAAATATTACTGCAATTTAATTGGCTTGGGGACCTCACATTAAAATAGTTATACTAGCTATTATATGTATTTTTAAAAGTAGCTATTTTAATCCTAGGTAATGACATATAGCCCATTAATAACAGGTATAGTTTGCCCCCTTAAATCCTCCCCAAAATTAATAAAGTGAACAAATACAGATGGCAAGATGGTTATATCTAACATAAAAAATGAAAGTAAAAAAAAAAATTCAATGAATAAGGATTTTAAAAAATGCAACAAATTGAAAATAAGCCATATATTCTTAGAATGTTGCTTAATGGTATAAAAAGAAATGACACAAATTTGGGCCAGAAAGGGGGCTGCTTCTTCTTGGGTCAGTTTTCATGTATCAATATTTTTCTTCAATGAAAGCTATTCATTTATATACAATTAACCAACTTTCTAATATGGAGGAAAAAACATTTAGGCATCATTTGGCACTCAAATACTTTCATAGGAAGAATAAGGCTCTGGCTTCCGTAAATACCTAATTCTGTCTTGTAATGCACACTGTGACCACCTCTGAGCTCAGTTTGGATCTAAAAGCTGCACTTTTAGCCCTGGATGCTTAATCATTTTGTGATTTCTTACCCTTCTGCACCTTTGGGGGACACCAGGCAGGGACCACTGGAAAAGTAAGAGTTACTTTTGTCCATGTAGTAAGCCTCCACATTTAACACTAATGTCTACAGCAGGTGGAGGTTAGCTTACATCAGAAGATGCAAGTTACTGTTTTTTAAAGGAGAAACAAAATGACACCCTCTAAAATGGCAACCTCTTCCATTTCCATTTTAAACAGTCATATTATTTGAATGTAGGAAATGGGGGTAGCTACTGCCAGGAGCTGTGAAGTGGGAAAGACTGATGCCAGGAGATATATTTTTTGAAAGGCCCACTAAAGAATTTTCTAAATTCTCTTGCTTCCAGCTAAGGTGAGAGTTTGAGGGGCAAGTCTTAAACCCCTCCAGACATCTGGGAATCTTCACTACCCTAAAAGATAAGGGGAAAGAGGATTCTATAACTTGCCCAATGATGTGTTTCACCATCTCAGTATACACAGTTAAGAAGTTCCCTATTTTTACCCTAAAACTCTCCCTTGATGGGATTTAAGACCATTTGCCCTTATAGTTCAGAGAAAAAGACAAGATAGCTAACAATGTACAAAAAAAATCCTGTGTACATAAAACACTATCAGACAATCCTTCAGTTGTTCTTATACATTACACATCACAATTTCATTAGCCTTTCCTTGTAAGTTCAACACGATGGTTTACAATGCAACAATTAGAGACAGAAGAAAATACTTCAACCCCTAACATGCTTCCTTTTACTTATAATTGTTCAGCCACTAGGTTGGAAACTATACTTCCTCAAAATCTATGTGGGCCCTGAGGTAATGGCAAAGAAGAACAAATAATTTAAATAAATATAAACCAGATCCTAGGCACATCTGAAACCCTTCTAAAAAGCCACCTTCTCCCAAAAGATACATGAGAAGCCCCAAGAATTGGGCAGTAAGACCTTTTTAGATGAGTGGACACCCACATCTACAGGAATTCCAAGCACAGAGGGAAGGCAAGAGTGAAACAGCATGGAAAAGAAAATTTCCTTTGACTTGGATCTACATCTTTGAAAGCTTACAAAAGTCCACTTTCAACACATCATTAAAACACTGTTCTTAGATTGCAGCAGAGGTGCTGGCTCTGACTCCCCCAGTCACTACCCTTCAAGGCATTATCTTAGGAAGCTCTCCTAAGAGGTATCTGCAGACAGAAATAAGTCAAGAATGGTGACCAGCAGCAAAGAAAAATAAGAAGCATCTAAGAAATCAGCTTATTAGAGGTGAAACCAATACTAAATCAGTTCTTGCTTACTTTGTCATAGTCATATTGTGAAGAGCATCTGCTATCAAATCTAAGGTATAGGCAGCGAGCTCCAGGGATATGGACAGTTTCTTTAAATTTATAGTTGTCTCTGACAGGATGGACTGTTTCCACGGTCTTCCCAGCAGCCCATGGAGCAGGAATCTTTAAACCAGTGAGAAACCCTGGCTCTTCCTTCTCTTCCAGCATTCTAAAACCAGACAAAGAGAAAGTGATTGAGCTTAACAGCAAGGAAAGGAAAATGTATACACAATAAAATACAAAAGGTTGAGAAATTTTGCTCTAATTTTCCACAACATACAGTATGACAACACTGTAACCAGAAACATTTTTAACATTCCTGTATCTAAGGTTCTTTTTTCTTTGTTAGACAATATATTTGCATTCCCTCCCCCCCTTTTTTCAAGGGGGAATCCCAACTCATATCCAGGAGAAGATCTTGCCAACTCTCATTTAAAATTCCTCGGGGCAGGGGAAGATACTCTAAAGGACCTTTAAGATTGGCCACTTTCCAAATCCCACAGGAAGTGTCCTGTAAAGTTTCCTTTGTTTATATCTAAATGTCAATTGTTGAAAAACCCATGAGACTGCATGACTACTTTTACTATAATTTTTACTAAAGTGCCTTCAAAGGTCCTCTTCTCTGCTGTATTTGAACTCTCAAGGACTTCACAGCCCAAGACTGTGGAATACAAACTCCTGTATCCTAAACTTAGCTCTTGTGGAATTCTCTTACTCCCTTTCAGCTCTGTGCTATCCAATGTGGGGGCTACTTCGTCAAATGTGGCCATTTAAGTTGAATCTAAATGAAACACAGTGTAAAATTCAGTTTCTTGTTCACATTGGCCACACAGCAAGTGCTCAGTAACAGCACGTGGCCGTGGCCAACAGCATCGAACAACAAAGATACAAATTTTCATCAGCGCACAAAGCTCAACTGGACAGCACGCTGCTCTAGAGAAACCCGAAGTCCTTCCTTTCTGATCAATGTTTTTAAAGACGGCTTTAGTGAGATGTAATTGACATGTAATAAATGGCATATATTTAAAGTGTACAATTTGGTAAGTTTGGCCATCCAAAACTGAAGTGAAGTTTCCTCCATCCTCCTGGTAATCCAGGTGATCACTTCTTTGCTTTATTTCACTAGAAATTACTTTGTATTTTCTAGAGCTTTATATAAATAGAATCATACAGTTTGTACTTCTTAGGTGGCTCTGGCTTCTTTCACTCAGCATAAGTATTCTAAGACTCATCTGTGTTGTTGAAAATATCAGTAGTTCATTCCTTTTTATTGCTGAGTAGGATTCCATTGTATGGCTATACCACAGTGTGTTACCCCTTTACTTGTTGATGGACATTTGAGTTGTTTCTTGTTTTGGCCTATTCTAACTAAAGCTGTTAATGAACTTTCACAAAGAATCTGTGCTTTCTTTTCTTTTGTGCACATACCTAGAAGTGGAATAGCTGGGTCATATGGTAGATGTATGTTTACTTTTTAAAAAACTGTCAAACTGTCTGCCAAAGTCAAACATCTCCATTATTTGTATATGAGAACTTTTCAGTTTTGAACTAATCTCTTGATCTGTGGGGAAATTTGTTCTAACCTGTTCCTATAATCTCCAAAGCAATTCTATAATTATCTGTAAAATTTTGCCCCTGAAGTCTCCTTCTTTTCCCAGTTAGAAAAATCATTGTTGTAAAAGGAGTACTAGGCTTTCACCAGAAGAAAACGTGGCAGAGGTTCCTGCAAGGAAGCATCATCCCTTACCTCTCATCAGGGAACAGCCTGCCCTTCTGGTCTGATGCACCACATGGGGAACAGCCCACCTCAGCAAAAACCGGACACTGGGTTTTGAGCAGCAAAGCCGTCTGAAACACAAAATCATCATGTCCTAAAGTGCTTACTTGTCAGTTACTGGGATGGTACTACAGCCAAACTTAGAATTCTCACTTAAATCATCTTTTTACAATCCTAGCCTGCTCTCTTTCACTAAGAAATGCTTTGCTACTTAGACCACTTAATACTGTTTTATTTAACACTGGAATGGAATATATCATTTATATTAGTTACCAATATCCAGCAAGGGCTCAGGAGACTAAATATAATGAAAGGATCTCAGCTGCATCGTAGACAGCATTTTTACAGCTGACCGGCAATTAATATTTGTTAAAAGATTGCAGTAAGTAATTCAGTCAAACAAATTAAATGTTTTCCTTTAATATTTCAGCTTATTTTTATGACACAATGTTTTTCTTCATTCCACCTTTATTTTGCTTTATTTCCTGCTCCTGAAGAGCAGTTCACTTTGGCACGCCTAGGATCATACCTGACTGGTATAAAGTACCAGCTGCACTAGCTGAGGCATCAGGGCATCGGCCATGGTCAGAGTCTGTAAATTTGGATGCATCAGGGAGGTCAGTAACACAGGAAGAAGGTGACCGAGCATAGTAGCCTTAGTAACTTGTTCCAAGCCTTTTAACCTACGAAAGTTCAAGAAAACACACAGCTTAAGCAGTTCCCAAGCATGTAAAGAAGCTATTATCATTCTTATCTGACAAATTCTCTTAAACTGCACCTCCTTAAACTAGCTAAGCACTTACCTTTACAGCAATTCAGTCTACAAATTTCCCACCTTCCATGAGGGAGAGGGAGAGAACAGAAATCTAGTAATAGATTTCACCTCCGACCTGTGATTTTGCCCCCCAAAAAGTTTACATGGTGCATTTCACAGCACCTTCGAAGCACTTTAAAAATGGGTTCTAAAATGCAAACAGCTACTCTAGTTACCACCTGCCAAGTCTCCTTGCCTCTGGGGCTGCAGGTCACAGTGCTGCACTGAGTCTCTGATAAGGAGCCAGTGAATGGCTACAACACTGACTCAGCTGCCCAGAGCAGCGATACCCACTTCTGACCTAGAGAAACTGGTTCATGTCGGGGACAGAGGCAGGCAGATTTTTAATCTGCCTTTAAAATCACGTTCTTTTTCCCCCCCTGGTTTTATTGATATGTAACTGACATCACTGTATAAATTTAAGGTGTACAATTAATGATTTGATATATGTGTATATTATGAAATGATCACCTAAAATCACACTCTTAATATCCCAATCCTCTGCTAGAAGAGTTAAGGTATATGACTCACCCAAAGAAACATGTGTGTTATGTAAATTCTCTAAAACTGCTTAGGGTACTGGGGCTGGAACCGGAAACAACCCCCACATCTCCCCAGCTCTCAGACTGTACTTCCTCCCCAGGGCAGATCTGCACCACGTGCCAGCAGTGAACCTTACATGTCCTAACAAGCCCCAGTGCAACACCTTTCTGGATTATATTGTTCTCAGTTCCAACCTGCCCACCTACTCTCTGGGAGCAGGCTAGAAACAGGGACATGGGACAGACAGGGTTACTGGAGGAAAAGCACACCGCATGATTGTTTCAGATTGGCATCTCAACACTGAAATCATCAATGAACACAGGATGTAACTCATCTCTGACAACAAACCACAGCAGAAATTTTAATGGGGAGTATGGAGAAAGAGCTTTAATACTAGGAAAGAGAAGTTTACCCTAAACATAGATTACTCCTGTATTTGGAGAAATAAAATTACAGTAAAATCTTGAGATATCATGTCAGTGTCATCTTTTGCATAGCAGTTAATTATCTGTATCACTAAGTCACTTCTACCTCCCTAAAGTACTTACCATAAGGGAACTAAGGGCACATAGTGCTGAGTTAGATAATTAAAGAAAAGGCCAATTTGGGAGTGTTGATGGTAGAAGACCCAGGTGACAGAGACGATGGTGTCCACCACACCTTGCTACCCTTAGATCGTGGTTGTCAGCCCAGTCCCACCTAAAAGCATCATTAATTGAAAGTTCAACTGTGTTTGGCTTTGAAACACTTGCCATTTCAATCTATTCTCACAAAGATCCCTCTACATTCAATGAACATTTGATGTTCTCTTCTAAAATATTTCCCTTTCATAAGCAAATTCTTCTTCCTGAATGGCAGCAGGTCACAGTTCACAACCCATTTCCTCACCTCTGCTCCCGGTCAGCTATGTCACTATTTATGAGGGCAGTTGTGACCTGCTGTAGCATTTCCAACACTTCATCACATCCAGTCAGGATTTGGGTGGCAAGAGCCAAAATACTGACCTTTAGCTCCTAGGTAGAAAATATCATAAAATTATTTTTAAGCTTTGTGATGAATATACACTTACAATGACAACATGAAATGATGTATTTAATGATGCATTTCCAAATTAAATAATGAGGTGGCCAGAATAAGCCCAAAGCAGTAAGTTCCGCTAGGATGGCAAGTAACAATTTGAGTTGGGAGGCTAAGGTCTGGAGTGCTGACAGAAATACGCAGTATTTCACGGGGAGCACACCGAGTCCCCAGGAGAAAAGGCATTTCTCCCATCCCCTCCAGCACAAGAGAGCTCCCGGTGGCCAGCCCAGAAAATGTCCAGGTGGAAGATTGCCTTGGGTGGTATGAGGATAGCTAAAGAGAAAAACAGAACAGTAAAAGGCGCATGTATAGGCGGTGAATAAAATGGGACAAAAACACAACATTCTGAAACAGTACAAGTGACCTTTTTACTTAATGATTTAAACCATTACACTTGAAAAGAGGCAAGTTAAAAAATTCAACTAAAGTAGCAGGCAGTTACAGGCTATTAAACATTAAAAATAACTATTGGAGAGTTCACGGGAGTACAAATACTAAATAATGTGTTAAGAAACACTAGTTAAGATCATAGAAATGTTTAGTTTACAGTTATTTTCTATTAGGGAAAAAAAAATACAAGCAAACTAACCCTTTAGGTGAAATCTATATCTTTTATTTTTCCCAGAATTCCTAGATAAGCCAGCCTTCTCTGCCTTTACCAAGAGTATTTCCTTCCATGGGTTAATTAAGAACTTATAACATTTAACCTTTCAAATAAAAAACATTGGTTTTCATTGTTGGAATTTTCTGGAGTCTTTTTGGGGTATTATTTAGATATTTTTATCATTAAGAGAAAAGGAATTCTGAACTGACTAGACGAGAAAAATCATGGCTTAAGTCATACTAATCAATCCTATCGGCCTTCACCTACTGACTACATGCCGGCAGCAGCACATCCAGCTACTGCACAGGCCTCAGCTCTAATCCTCACTGCAGCCTCACAAGGGAGATGTTATAGCCCCTTTTTACTGATTAGGAAACTAAGGCAAGATAAGTTAATAAATAGTGTCAGCAATTTAAATGATTAATTCAGGTATTTCTGCCTGTTTAAAAATTGATTACATAATGAGATAAACCCATAAATATGAACTAGCAGGTATGTAAAATCTCTTATTTATATAGTATATATGCATAAAAGGGGTAAGAAAAGGGCAAACTATAGTGGCTTTTATCTTTAACTATGGCTTCCTTAGTTAATTTTTCAGTGTGTTTTAGTCAACATTTTAAGGAAGAATCAAGTTATTGATTTCTCTAATTCTCCCACAAAGATAAAATTCTGAAGAACAATGCAAACAACAGCCTCAAGCATTTGTCAAAATTATAACAACCACGGCTATAAAAAAAAAAAATCTGTGGATTGCTATAAACTGCCATGTGGGAACAAATTATTGAGTTTACACAGAAACTAACTTAAAAATAATTACAGAAAATGGAATGAACTATAGGTTCAGAAATTATTCAACATAAGGATTGTGAGAAAATTATCACCTTTTAAAATTACTTGAATCAAGAGAACATAATAAACCAGCCAAAATGTCAAAACTGTTTAAAATGTTATGCTCCCTGATTTATCTATATCTATATACATATATACATATACATACAGATATATATATATATTTATATATAAAACTTTCAGGTGCGTATGAGATCACTTGTAAGTGCCGTATTTTATAGTTCTTAAAAAGAGATGAAAATAAACAAAGGCACAAAAAGACTGACAGGAGCACGTGGATAACACATTATGAGAGTGTCACAAATATGGTAACCACTGTGCAATGACATAAAAATCCATGAAATGAGCGACCTAATATTACCTCGCACAAAAATATAAGCCACATGGTGAAATCTGACGTCATAATACACAGAAATTTAGCCATTTAAGCTGTGCTTTACACACTGGGTAGAAAGCATCGTTAGAATAAAGCTTGGTGTTTACCTGTACCTTCAATGTCTCTCCCTGCAAGGAGTTGTCACTGTCATCATTCTCATCAGGTTTAATCAAAACAGTGTTACTGAGAAGGTGGTTCTGAACTGCCATCAGATAGCGCAGGCAGGAGGATGCAGCCTTTAATACAAATAAGGGCGTTTAAATGACCTAAACCCTACTGAAAGAAGGGCTCATGTAATCCTCATGTTTTTTAAAGATTTCGACAAGGGAAGCAAAAGAGAAAGTACAGAAAACAGACCAAGTTAGTTTCTCAGGTGACTTATTTCCACATGGCTTTTGATACATAATTTGACACATTTACCATAACTTTCTGCCTTCTGCTACATATTTCTCACTAATCACTCCAATACTTGAATTTTTGCCTCTTAATAATTAATTCTTCCTACCCACTCTTCCCCTCACATGCATCTCCATGAGAGAAGACTCTACCCAAACCCTTAAAAGAATCTTTTATTTCTTATCAGTTTCTGTAAAACACTGATGGTTTAGAAAACAATGCTAAATTAAAAATTAATAGAAGGGAAATCCCCACCCAGTATTTTAAACACAATGAAAACATCCAAATTCAGTCTAACAATTTATTGCATCAAGACATTTAAGCAGGAGGAATAAAGTCTTTTGAGAAAGTACTTGAAGTGGATTTGTCTATTTCTACATTTCTAAGACAAGCACAGTCACTCATTGACTTTCATCAATTAAGTCTGTCCTTGCAAAGTATGTGTATACACACACACTTCAATACAGTAAAATGAAAACAGGGAAACTTGATATAATTTTGCTTTCATTAAACACATTTTTACTTACAGGCACAGTTGAAAGGAGTTTTTGAAAATCATCTTTGGAGGCAGTTTGGCACTTGGTGATTAAGATACAGGATTCTCGTACAACAATCTTCAGAATGTAGTGTAAAAGTTCGTCATTTAGTCTTTAAAATGCAGGAAAAATGTAACAATAAGATACTAATGGTTTAATAATAAAAGGATAAAATTTATACAATGGGTACAAGATGACAAATAGAAGATACAAAATTCACTGGTTCTCTAAGTAAACCATCTTACTCAGTGATGATTCTAACAACTAGGTGTATTATCTAAATCAAATTTATGGAAACACAATGGTACTTAAGCACCTAGTTCAAGTATTTTATAAATAGCTTGAGAGACACACCTTCTTCCCCTCACCAGCTCGAACCACAACTTCACCCTCTCTCACAGACCAGCAATTTGATGACACCCTCCACCAAGATTTCTTAAATAAGCTCCACCTGTTATTTCTGCTAAGTACCCTTCTTCCAGGCTCAAGTTATTTTACTCATTAAACTGAAATGTGCTATTATCATTTCTTAGGGCAACTGTGGGATTTATTATCTTTCAACTGATCCACAGTTTAGACTTAACACTCCAATTATCATATAGGCTATTATAGGAGACTAAAGTTGATCAAACACATTCAACTGTAAATTAATTACTGAGAAAAACACATAGAAAAGGCTAGCAGTGAATAACATAACATCACATCACCTGTAATGATCATCCTCCTCACTGCCAAATCGGTTGTTTTGAAGCTGTTCAGCTAAATTGGTTAGGATCACATCCCGCAGCTGGGAGAGGCCGCTATTTCTCTCTCCTAACACAGAACAAAGCTCCATAAACTACCTTGATAATTACACTTAGAAAACTGATGTTATTTTAAAAAAGTTTTTAAATGAGCAGACTGTCGACAATCTAGGGGCACCAGGCATATGTACTTACACAAACAACAGCAGCAAAAACTATATCACAACCAGTCAGACTTTCTTTAACCAGTACATCCTGATTTAAGTGTAGTTACTGTCTTGACATTTCAGGAAGTGTGATTTCTAATTCCTCAAACTAATATTGCTTATAAATGCAGGGTGTCTTTAACATGGTGAATTTTGTCATTGTCATTGAGTCTAACTTTAAAAGTTGGATTTTAATGTGTGGGGAAAAAACTGGCTTAGAAATCCCAAGAAATCATTATCTTTAATGTTCATTAAACATCTACAGTGAGGTACATTATGCTACACAGTGGGGATAGAAAGAGGTTTATAAAACTTGACAATACATAGAACATGGTTTCTGCTTTCCATCTAGTTTAAGTGTTAGCATATGTGCATTTTAAAAATAACACTGAGATCAAGCCTCGGTAAATTTAAGAACACTGAAATCATATCAAGAAATTTTTCCAGCCACAACACTATGAGATTAGAAATCAATTACAGGAAAAAAACTGTAGAAAACACAAACACACGAGGCTAAACAATCTGCTACTAAATAACCAAGAGATCACTGAAGAAATCAAGGAGGAAATCAAAAAATACATAGAAACAAATGACAACAAAAACATGACGACCCAAAACTTATGCGATGCAGCAAAAGCAGTCCTAAGAGGGAAGTTTATAAAATAACGTTGACTAACAGATATGAAGAAAAATAAAATAAAATTCAGTCATTTCCTTAGGGACAAAAAAGGTTGTTTTTTCAAGGGTAATTAAAGGATAATTCTCACCTTCTGTTAAGACCAGCTTAAGTAAGTTATTGATTTCAGTTTCACCTGGGTACAAGATATTTAAACCAGAGCTGAAATGACAGAAAAGTCGAAAAGCTTTTAAACACGTTCTAGAAAATCCAAATTCTAAATATTTAAATTTTTATTAAAAGATGCCAGTTTGAGTACAGTTTCACCACTAAGAAAGCAACTGAAACTAAATTCACTGTTGTGATGTAGTCCAATGACCTCCCTGATAAACAGTATCCCTCTCCTTCTCATACTTGTGAATTACCAAAATGATAACTTATCTGAGGCTAGATGCAGAACTGGTTAAAGAGAATTGAGCTATAAAAAGTCAATGTATGGAAATCCAAAGAAGAGGGGAGATATGTATACGTATAGCTGATTCACTTTGCTGTACAGCAGAAACTAACACAACACTGTAAAGCAACTATACCCCAATAAAATTTTTTTTAAAAAGTCAATGTAGTCAAACCGGCTGTATGCAGAATGTGCCAAAAAATCATTTGGGAAGTCAGTGGCAGAGCAAAGACTAGAATCCAGGTCTATCTGCTGCCAAAGCCTGTTTCTTAACCACCTTGCCACACTTTGACCCAAATGAGAAGAACATCCAGTTGCAAACCACCAAAATATCTATTTAAAGGGATTTTTTTCTGGTCTTGTTTTAAGATCCGAAAGTGAGATGAGGAGTGTATGTACATGGACAGCCTGAGTCCTCTGGGAGTGGGGCCACAAACTTCTCTCCAGTTAAATTATCCTCTACACGTGAGGTCCTGACTGTGGGATGGGGTAAGAGACATCCAGGCAACCAGTCTGAAGGGAAAGTTACAATGCAGTGCAGGAGAAGCCCTCTGCAGAGAGCATTGAGAAAATCAGGTGCTGATTACCTGATGGCAAGGCAGACTTCCTTCTGAATTTCAGGGCAAATTTGATCTTTCGGTGCCATCAACAACTGCCAAAGAAGCAACCCCGACCGTCGAATGATGTCTCGATTCCTTTCAGTTTGTGGGCTGAAGAAAAATTTAAACACCACCTACAGAAACATAAGGGGCATATCTGAAAATGCTAATTCTACTGGGGATAAAATTATCCCTATGAAGAAAGAACACGCTATTCTTTTTTTTTTCACGCTAGTTATTCTTATGAATAAATACCCAGGTGGATTTTTAACCACAATCGCTTCTACTGCGTAATGGTATAATTATAGTAAATGTTTTACATATATTAATTGCAATGAGTATATATCAGTACATATAGCAATACTCCATTAACTGCAGTGCTATGAATATGATGATAATTCTAATTACAGGATTAGAATGTGGTAAGATGCAAAACAGGAATGTTATTACATTTTTCTTCTGGTAGAAATTAGCTGACTGAAGCCAAGGTTTGTGTTTCTTTTTCTCTATTTTATTTATCTCAAAACAGTGTATTTACCTGAAAGACAACGAGAATGCAGCGTATGATACAGGTGTCTCCATTAACCATGGCCTTCTCCATAATGTCACAAATACTGCTAAGATGGTGTGCTTCAATTGGATGCTGCTTGCCCAGGACACTTGTGATTGGAAGATTGGGGTTGGTAGCAAGAAGATTGAGTTGGTGTATGCACATCGCACCAACATGGTGCAATAATTGGTTTATAACCTCATTCGTGGTTATAGCCTCTTCTAGAAGATGAAAAGGAAAGTCAGTGAGGAAAGACATCTCTGGGTGGCCACCAAGGAACATACCTCTGACTTGCAAAAGGTACACGCACACCAGAAGAGACTATCTTGCCTTCAATCTCTCCCACTACTGCTGGAGAACCCTTTTCCCTGCCACAGAATGCTGGGGTGAAAACACCTGGGAATTTCCATTTTTTTAAAGGGCATAAGTAGCTACCACTTCTTGAGTCCTTTCTATATGCTAGACAATGGGCTGAATGCTTTACATGCTTTACCTTACAATATCATTATCAACTTAGACTATTTTAGCCCTGTTTTGTAGAGGAGTGACTCAAGAATTAGAGAGGTTCAGTAACTCGCCCTAGGTCACACAGCTACTAAGTGGTAGAGCTGGGATTTGAATTCAAGCCATCTCAGCTCAGATCCCATGGTGGTAACTATTCTAGAAAAATCTCTTCATCTTCTATGCCTCCTCTCTGGTAACACCCACCACCCTCTCCAGCCGAGAAATATCTCCTCCCATGGTACCTCAAATATTTTACACAGTTTGATCTCATTTAGTTACCACAGCCTAGACAGACATCAGTTCAACCTTGGTTAAAGAGAACTGACAAGCATCCTCTTATATAATAATGAATGCCTCATGATAGTTATAGACATTCAGGGAATGGAGGTGAAAATAATCTAAACAGGCAAAGTACAGGAAAAAAAGATTGCTTTTCTCCTTAAACCAGCTGAAATGAACTGCATAAAAGAAACAAGAAAGTAGGTAACCTTGGAGAGTCAGGCTTGGGTGGGGTAACCTTAGAGCTGCAAAAGGATTGTGGGCACCGTGAGCTATGAGGAAAGGACTCAAGGAAAACCTATCAGAAGGTAAACCCTGCCAAAACTAAACTTTTCAATTGCATATTAACCCTAAGGCCTGGCTGGGTCCCCCTCTCTTCTGTGCCTTTATGAGTCCTTGATCTCACAACAACAGAATTCAGGTTCGTATTGTTCGTCTTCACCAAACACTTTTTGAAAGGTAGCTTTGGGAATCTACCCAAATAACTGAGGTCTTTAAATTTCATTCTGAGTTAGATAGGAAGCCAGTGGAGGTGTCTGAGCAGAAGAGTGACAGATCTGACTATGTACATTGTAAAAGACTCTGGCTGCTGTGTGGAGGTAAGCCTAAGCAGGGTGGAGGAGGGCGACTGCAGGGGAAATAGGAAGACCAATGAGGAGGCTACTATGATAATCTGGGTGAAGATGATGGCCTAGACTAGAGTTGTAGCAGCAGAGATAGAGGGAAATGGTTAGACTTGGAATACATCTTGAAGATGGGAGCTGACAGGATTTGCTGTTGTCCATTTGGATGTGGGGTATTAGAGAAAGAAAGTCAAAGATAACTGTTAATTTTTTGGTCTGAGCATATGAAAGAATAGTGATCCATATACTGGAATATGGAGGACTCGGTAGGTGTAGATTTGTAGGGGGGAGATACAGGGAGTTTGTTTTTGACATGTTAAGTTGAAGATGTTAGATATCCAAGTAGAGACGAATACATAGACTGGAGTTGAGGCAAGAGGCTTGGAGATAATAATTAGGGAGTCACAATATATAAATTTCCTCTTTTTTGCTGTTTTACAAGATACAATTTACACATACCATGAAGTTCACCCATTCTAAGCGCACAAAACAATGTTTTTTATTAAATTTATACAAATACCAAAATCAAGAGTAAAAGCAGAGAAATTATTACTGATCCTATAAAAATTAAACTAATTATAATACTAGGAGCAACTTTATGCCAACAAATAAGAAAACTTAGGGCTTCCCTGGTGGTGCAGTGGTTGAGAGTCTGCCTGCCGATGCAGGGGACACAGGTTCATGCCCCAGTCCGGGAAGATCCCACATGCCGCGGAGCGGCTGGGCCCGTGAGCCATGGCCGCTGAGCCTGCCCGTCTGGAGCCTGTGCTCGGCAACGGGAGAGGCCGCGGCAGTGAGAGGCCCGTGTACCGCAAAAAAAAAAAAAAAAAAAAAAGAAGGAAAAAAAAGAAAACTTAGATAAAATGCACAAATTTCTAGAAAGACACAACTACCAAGACAAACACAAGAAGAAACAGAAAATCTAATAGATAATTCCGAAGTCTCAAAGTATCACCTCTTCCAAAATATTAATTACTGTGGTAATTAACATATGTCTCTGATGTTTTTCCTTCCAGGAGGTGGAGCTTAATTCCCCTTCCCATGAGTGTGGGCTTAATGTCTTGCTTCTAACAAATTGAATATGGAAGGGGAAGAAGCTTTCTTCACTCTGCAGTGAAGAAAGCTGGCATTTAAACCAAGTGATCAATTTTAATATCACTAGTAATAAGTCATGTTGCTATCATGTACCCTGTGATATGATGTAATGAGAAAAGCACTTCACCTCTGTGGTATTCTTTCCCCAAATCTATAACCTCAGTTTCAAAGGAGGAAACAACAGATGACCCCAAACTGAGGGAAATTCTACAAAATATCTGACTGGTATTCCTTAAAAGTGTCTTCTATTCTTCAGATAGGATAACTCTATCCATCTATATCCAAGTTTGCTGATTATTTCTCCCACCATCTCAAATCTGCTATAGAGCTACTCCAGTGATTTTTTCTCTTCAGTCATTGAACTTTTCAAATCCAGAATTTCCAACTGGTTCTTTTGTCTTTTTGTTTTTTAAATAAATTCTGTGTTGAAATTCTCTGTTTAATCATGGTCATCATACTTTTCTTTAATCTTTTAAACATGGTTTCCTTTAGTTCTTTGAATTTACTTCTAAAGGCTGCTTTGGAGTCTTCATCTGCTAAGTCTAATATCTGAGTTTTGCCTGCAGTGTTTAGCTACTGATTTCTCCTCCGCTCACTTTGTTTTCTTAAATTCTTATTTCTATTTTCATTTTTACTTTCTTTCATTTGTTTATTTTTATTACTGTCATTTTTATTTTTAAGCCTGCCTTCCTAGTGGTTACCTCGTCTGAGTCAGAGGTTGTGATCAAACACCCTGAGCCAGTAATACTTCCACCCTGGATGGAGCCACGTTTTCTGGGGGAAGCACATCAAAGTTTAGGCAGTTTTAAACTATTCTGTGCTTTTCACCTTCTGTGGGCCCTCTCAAATCTCTGCATGTGTATGCAGGCTCATTTTCAGCCAGGCTTGTGTGAACAGCTTGGGCCCTCTCTGGCGTCTTCTCTGCAGATGTTTGGGGAGCTTACGAAGGCCCTTTGTAGCTTTCTCACTACCCACATCTCACTAGTAAATTTCTGGCTAGTTTGCTGGTTCGATGCTTGCCCTAACCAGGACCACAACCTCAGGCTAGCTAAGCCACTGGATGTCGCTGGTTGTTTGCCACCAAGACCACTACTGTTACTGACATTGCTGCTATGTGTGAGTTTTTTTCCATGCTCTGCTCCAAATCAGTCAGCCCCTTCTGGCAGCCAAGCTGCTGGCTTCCATGATCTGCCCCACCCTGATGGAATTACTGCACTGACCGAGCTTAAGGTAGGGGACAGGAGTGTCCACAGCTAAGAACATCACAGACTTCTACTGTTCTTAGCCAAAGTTCAGTGGGGTTTTTTTTTTATGCATACCGCATCTCAATCTGGTATATGCCTTTGGTCAACTTCCAGAGCCTAGAAATAGTTAATTTTTTTTTAGTTGGCATTTTAATTTTATAGAAATAGTTATTTTTGGTAATTCAGTCCATTTTATCATTGCTTTATCAGGAGAGGATTTGCTGAGCTACTCACTACACCACATATACCACTATAGTTGACTTTGAAGTCAAAAGATTTTATGTTAATATTAACTTATATTAAGAATCTTAATATTAAGAAATATAAAGGTCCTTTACCAGATAGTCTATCAAAATTGTAAGTCTGTGTATAAGTAAGTTGTTATTAATGCAAAACATTATAACAGCATATATAATCCCACACCAAGTACAAATAAAGAACGAACTTCTGTCCCAAAGTTCTGACAATTTCAGAAGGGACATAACAATTTTCCTTTAAAAAAGTCTGTGGACCACCTCAAAAGCTCTATTTATTTACACACTTATTTACTTAATCATAAACCCATCAGATAATAAGAATTCTAGGTTTCTAAATTCAAAGAGGGAAGGCTGTTGACACATTTTGCTGCTTGGGCTATGTTGCCACTTACTAATGCTGCTGTACTCTCTCCTATTTCATGGGGGAAAAATCTCTTCCTGTAGGACTATGAGTGCACCTTACCTTTGGGCTCAGTGATAATATGGCTGACTCCAAGTCTCTGACAGACGTAATGGAAGGCCTGATTCCCAGGATTACACCATTGATCGATATAGTCATTCGAGCATGTCCATAGCATGTTGTTCACTGTATCGTAACAGGCACCTGCAAAAAGAACATCCTTTATTCAACTATCATACCATTGACTGCTTGATACATACTTCTCATAAGCAGTGCTAAAGAATGAAAGGGCAAGGATTCTCCCCAGTGCTGGCAAGCCACATCCCACATCCCCCCAATGCTGGCAAAGCATTAGATTGGGGCTCAGTAGGAAGGCAGGATTCAATGTCTACTCGGCTTAACTCGTATGTGAGAATGGAATAAGCCTCATGGAATAGAAAGTTTTTTGTAACTGACTTACATGTGACCTTTTTAATTCCAAAAAGGATTTAAGTGGCTTACAGTAAAACCCAGGTACAACAGGACTAATTAACATTAACACACAGTAAAAGCCTTAGTAACTGAGCCCAAAACTTAGATATGAGCTCCCTAGGTGCCAAGGCAAAGAGAAAATCCAATGCGCTAACATAATGCTCATTTTCTAACAATAAGAAGTATACTAATCCCTCAAGGGAAATAAACCTTTCTAATGGCATAAACTTTAAGAAGAATTTGTTATAGACAACACTACACAACCTAATGGACAGTATTTTCAATAGTAATTTATGCAGAGGAATTTCACATATGACAATTTCTTATACTAATCCTCACAACTAAAGAGTAGCATAAAAAGATTCTTTCAAGGAAACTAGAATACCATAGAGAATTAGCAAGAGTTTTTAAGAGAAATTGCTTAAATTTTGAATTTTCCAAGGAAAATAAATGTGGGCATTTATTTCTTACCCAATCCTGGTACAAGAGCACCACGCCCCAATGAGCTTCCAGCAGCATCTATGAGATCGGCACGACTTGTGAATTGACCATCCGAAATATTATACACCAAGCTGGAAGCTAGGACTTCAGAAACAAATATTAAGCTGTTTAATAAGCCTTAAGATGGTTAGTTTAAACTTTAGCCTCTTAACAAGACTTTATAAAAATCACATCTTGGGCTTCCCTGGTGGCGCAGTGGTTGGGAGTCCGCCTGCAGATGCAGGGGACGCGGGTTCGTGCCCCGGTCCGGGAGGATCCCACGTGCTGCGGAGCGGCTGCGCCCGTGGGCCATGGCTGCTGGGCCTGCGCGTCCAGAGCCTGCTGTTCCACAACGGGAGAGGCCACAGTGGTGAGAGGCCCGCAAAAAAAAAAAAAAAAATCACATCTTTTTTGGTTGTCTATCAGTGGTAACAATGAGGAGACAAAAGACACACATTAAGACCACAAAAAGAAAACTGTCATAAAGCCTTTTCCAATACGGTGAACCATATTTTTGAAAGTGTTTTTAAAATGGCAACTTTTACATACAGGTTTTTTTCAAGATAGATTGTCAAAAGGGTAATTGCAAACGGAGTTATGATTATTAACATCACAAGGTAACAATATTTACAAGAAATATTTACAATATTTACATATATTTGGTGCTCAAAACAGGTTAGTGGATGTTTAGTTGCTATCCTTCCAAGCCCTGGCTCTAAAACTTGGAAACACTTCAGCCTTTTCCCTTAACACAGGGAAGTGTAGTGATGACAAGCATGAGCTTTAGGATTCTGAATTTGAATTCCAGCTCTACCACTTCTGTGTGACCCTGGGAAATTTACTGAACCTCTCAGTTTCCCCATGTGTAAAGTGGAGATAATAAAAGTTACCTACTTTATACAGTTATTGTGAAGATTAAATGAGTTTAAATATATCAAGGATCTGCTTTTTTTTTTTTTTTTTTCCTGAGAAGGTTTTATCATGGCTGCTGCTTTCCTCATGGCGGCCAGGACACTCCTCAGCTCCTCTTGCTTCCTCTTGGCACAGATGTATGTCCCCACCCTTTTCTGGATGAACTTGAGGGCCTGCTTGTTCTTGGAGACCCTGGCATGCCACTCCATGGCATGCAGCTCCTAAGGGGCAAAGCCACACACCTTTTGGATCACATCTTGCAGGGCTGTGCCTCAGCTTGCTCATGTTCTTGGTCACCTGATGGCCCTTGTTGAGGCCCACGGCCATGGGGCAGCAAGAAGCCATGGCGGCTGCTCTTCAATGGCTGCCATGGCAGAAGGGCCTAGCTGCTATTATTGATATGACTTTCTTCCCCACTTTCCAACAGAAAATTCTAGCACTGTCTCTCAAGTTCCTTTTTCTTATTCCCATCACCCTAGTAATCCAGATTCTCATCACGCCTGACTTGAGCTATAATCTAAACTGTACTCTTTGTTTCTTTTCTATTGTTCTGTCCTGCACACCAACAAAATGGTCTTCTCCAAATCTCTTTTTCATTGTATTTACCATGCATATGCCTTTCCCCTATGTGGCCACTTATATGAATAATAGCCATTTTTCATGACTTAAACTCAAAACTTCATGAAGTCTCTCCTCTCTACCCCACTCAACAATGACCCTTTCTTCCTCTGATTCTGCAGCACTTACATCTGCTCCTCATGGTTCAGGCAGTGATACAGCATTGTATATCATTTTCTAGTTGTTTCACACACCTGCATCATTTCTCCCAACCAGACTATGAGCTCCTCAAGGCAAGCACCACTTTTCCCACTCACTGAGTAGCCACCACAGTGATCAATGTGGAGCAGGACATAGAAGAAATTTAAGCATTTATTTATTTGTTGGTCTAAAATAGAATCACTGGGTAAGCTATATCCTCATGAAAAAAACGGCACCGTGAAGGCCTGTTTTAATCAAATGGGGCTAACCTCAGGTGAGTGGAAAAAAACATGCCAAAAAGACTAAAAAAGAGTTTCAGATGATTAATGGTCAATAAAAAGACAAATAACCCAATTTTAAAATGGGCAAAGGATTTGAATAGATATTTCTCCAAAGAACATATACAAATGGCCAATCAGCACAAGAAAAGATGTTCAACATCATTAGTTGTTAGGGAAAGGCAAATCAAAACCACAATGAGATACCACTTCATACCCACTATGGAGTACAGCTACTAAGAAAAAAAAAGAAAAATAACAAATGTCAGAGAGGATGTGGAAAAATTGGAGCCATTGCTAATGAGACTCTAAAATGGTACAGCCGTTCTGGAAAACAGTTTAGCAGTCCCTCCGAAGCTTAAACATACAGGTACCACATGACCCAGAATTCTACTCCTACACATATACCCAAGAGAAATGACAACATGTCTACGCAAAAACTTGTACATGAATGTTCATAGCAGCATTATTCAAAACAGTCAAAAAGCAGAAACAACTCAAATGTCAATGGATTATATTCATACAATCAAGTATGATTTGGCCATAAAAAGAAATGAAGTAATGATTTGTGCTACAACATGGGTGAACCTTGGAAACATTACGCTTAAAAAAAAAAAAAAAAAAAAGCCAGTCACAAAAGCACATATATTGTATACTTCCATATATTTGAAAAGTCCAGAATAGGTAAATCCATAGAGTCAGAAAGTAGATTGGTGGATGCCAGGGGCTGGGGAAAGGGGGGGATAAAGGGACTGACTGCTAATGGGTATGGGGTATCTTTTTAGAGTGATGGAAATGTTCTAGAATTAGGTTGTGGTGATGGCTTGACAACTCTGAATATATTAAAAACCACTGAACTGTATACTTTAAAGGGGTAAATTTTATGGTATGTAAGTTATAACTCAATAAAGCTGTTTTTTGTTTTTGAAGTGAGTAGTAAATTTACATCATTTACCCGAGGGCTAAAGGAGGCATTCTGGTCACGTTAGAGAAAACAGGCTGTTGAGAAAAAGTCTAACCCATTTGATTCTAAAAGCAAAAAAGAAGACTTCCCTGGTGGCGCAGTGGTTAAGACTCTGCACTCCCAATGCAGGGGGCCCAGGTTCGATCCCTGGTCAGGGAACTAGATGCTGTATGCATGTCGCAACTAAGAATTCGCATGCCACAACTAAGGAGCTGACGAGCTGCAACTCAGAAGCTTGTGAGCCACAACTAAGGAGCCCGCCTGCTGCAACTAAGGACCCTACGTGCCGCAACTAAGAAGCCAGCGAGCCACAACTAAGGAGCCCACTGGCTGCAACTAAGGGTCCTGCTGGCCGCAACTAAGGAGCCAGCCAGCGGCAACTAAGGAGCCTGCAAGCTGCAACTAAGGAGCACGCCTGCTGCAACCAAGACCTGGTGCAACCAAATAAAGAAAATAAATATTTAAATAAATTTTTAAAAAGTAAAGACAAAAGAGTTTTGGAGTTGTTATGAGTATCTAAATCCCAAACACGTGCACTACTTGAAATGGCCTAAAAGTTAAGCTGATACTAGATAAATGGTTTTATTTAAGCTGTTGAGGTTAAATTTATATCTGCAGGTTAAAGTTTGGGTAAGAAATGCTTTTTTAAACATCTAAATGTGAAATATAATCCTTCAATGGAATTATGGGGAGGGGGAATGGTAAGCTCTGACAAAGCGAGAGAGAGGCATGGACTTATATACACTACCAAACGTAAAATAGATAGCTAGTGGGAAGCAGCTGCATAGCACAGGGAGATCAGCTCGGTGCTTTGTGACCACCTAGAGGGGTGGCATAGGGAGGGTGGGAGCGGGGGAGACACAAGAGGGAAGAGATATGGGAACATATGTATATGTATAACTGATTCACTTTGTTATAAAGCAGAAACTAACATACCATTGTAAAGCAATTATACTCCAATAAAGATGTAAAAAAAAAAAAGCAAATTATTTTTAAAAGACAGAATATGAAATTTTGGGAAATGAAAATAAGTAAACTGATTTTAAAACATTTTAATTTTATGTGCCTAAACAAACTTTAAGGAAAAAAGGAATGTTAAAAAAAAGGTGTTACCATATATAAAAGGAATATTTGGGGTTTGTTTTTGTTTTTAGAAATACTCTAACATACTTTATTGCATGTGATCACCAAACAATGATGTGAGATACTATTAGCCTTTTATTTTTTACAGATGGGAAAACTGAGGCTCAGAGGGGTTAAATGATGTCCCTAAGGTAAGAAAGACAGAAAATGGCAATGTAAAAGGAACATTTTTTTATTCTATATTATTTTCTCTTTTTTTTAATTGATTTATTTTTATTTTATTTATTTATTTATTTATTTGGCTGACTTGGATCTTTGCTACTGCCCAAGGGCTTTTCTCTGGTTGCGGAGAGCAGGGGCTACTCTTCATTGCAGTGTGAAGCCTTCTCATTGTGGTGGCTTCTCTTGTTATAAAGCATCAGCTCTAGGCACATGGGCTTCAGTAGTTGTGGCACACGGGCTCAGTAGTTGTGGCTCACAGGCTCTAGAGCACAGGCTCAGTAGTTGTGGCGCACGGGCTTAGGTGCTCCGTGGCATGTAGGATCTTCCCAGACCAGGGTTTGAACCTGTGTCCCCTACATTGGCAGGCGGATTCTTAACCACTGCACCACCAGGGAAGCCCTATATTATTTTCAATTTAACTATTTGTCCACTCTGAAGCCAAAATCACATTGCTTTAATTACTACAGTATGCCTCCCTCTTTCATAAAAATATATGTACACTTATATCCCCATATCCCCTCCCTCTTGCGTCTCCCTCCCACCCTCCCTATCCCACCCCTCTAGGTGGTCACAAAGCACCGAGCTGATCTCCCTGTGCTATGTGGCGGCATACGTATAGCTGATTCACTCTGTTATACAGCAGAAACTAACACAACATTGTAAAGCAATTATACTCCAATAAAGATGTTAAAAAAAAAGAAATACATAAAAAATATATACATGTACACTTAACAGTAATGAATTTTTGCATATATTATTTTGTATCATATACATTTTTATGTGTCCTAAAATGGAGGTATTTCACAGACGTATTTTCATAGCTCTCCAGTGGGTAGAGTTCTTGCAGTGTCAGTAAATAAAGTGGCAACAGATTATTTCCTAAAATCTTCCTGACCTCATTATTATTTCTAGTAATTTTACAGGACAATAGTTTTCAGAAGTGTACTATTATACCACTTTCAAAAATTCTATTTTTAATTCCTCCTAGCCTATAACTATACTGATAAGGTTTTTTGTTGTTATCAAAGAGTATCTGTAAACAGAGCAAGTGTAAAATCACTATTAGGAAAAACCTTAAATTTCAAAGTTAGGGACAAATTGGGAAAAGAGCCACAAATAAAGTTCACTTACTTTTTAAAGATGACAAACCACTTGTTCCACCAAAAAGAGACCGGGTAGCAGAGCTGCCTGATCCCCCTGGAGGTGGGACCAGCATCACCAAGTATGTACCACAGGTGTAAATGGGCGTCTTCCGAAGCATTTTTAGAGGAAGGCCACAGCTAGTATTCGCTGGTAAAAAGGAATGAAAATGGTGAGCAGAAATAGTTGACACACAGATTAATTTGATTACCAAACCAAAGTAGAGTATAACAAAGGGGCCCCCAATTCTAACAATAATATACTCAGACTCAAAATACAGAGCAAGAAATAATAAGCTAAGGGCAAAATAATGATCTTCTGTCTCCACAGCCTAGTCCCAAGCCTCCTGGTTACATGATCTGAACATTTCTCAAAGGTGTTCCCAGTATTCAATATGTCCTTATGTCTTTTAAAAACCTTTCAATGGACTTGAGGACACGGGGAGGGGGAAGGGTAAGCTGGAACAAAGTGAGAGAGTGATATGGACATATATACACCACCAAATGTAAAATCGATAGCTAGTGGGAAGCAGCACATAGCACAGGGAGATCAGCTCGGTGCTTTGTGACCACCTAGAGGGGTGGGAGGGAGACGCAAGAAGGAAGAGATATGGGGATATATGTATATGTATGGCTGATTCACTTTGTTATAACGCAGAAACTAACACACCATTGTAGAGCGATTATACTCCAATAAAGATGTTAAAATAAATAAATAACATAAAGATCTTTCAAAAGAATGAACCCTCACATGGACTAAATCTCAAAATAAAAGAAGAATCCTACTGTTTATGTTTCCCCCTAGGAAACTGTGCTCCAGTAGAGATCTTTTCATTTTATATAGAACAAATTATTAACAGGTTTGTGATATTAAATTTATTATAAACAGCTCTGAACATGGAATCTACTAGAAATTTCAACCCATAACTAGTTAATAAAAGCTTTCACAATGTCTATCACAAAATTAACTTTATGTCCACAGAATTTATAACCCATGATGTATTTTCTTTTTTTTAGGGTCAGTGACATAAACTATCATTAGGAAAATAATTATTGTATCTAATCAAGAGGTATAAAATGTACTTTAATTTCCCTTACTCACTGGCAGATCTGAAAATGTAGGGTGAATTTAACGATTTTCTATATATTAGTCCAGTGAAGATTGACGATGGCAACAGAAAGTCAGAGTGCTTTACCTAGGAAGCTGTCAAGGTATAAAATATGACTGCCTACATAGACATAAAATTATCTTTAGATGGTTTAGATTAGAAAAATTAGACAAGTGAAACCTAATCTGTCATTTGCTTTGAATGCCTGTGGTTCTAAAAAGCTCCATTTTTTAAACTTCCAAGCCGCCAACAAGTATATTTTTCATTTAGGACATAAATCCAGTAGCATAAATTTCCATAAGTAAGAAACCCAAAAGGGGCAACGACTGAAAAACTAGCAACTTTGTGAGCATAACCACACAAAGAGCATAACCACACAATCGTGGTTTTCACCCAGATGTTTTTAATATACATACTCTTATTAACATGGTAATAGGTATTAGTTTATCACAGAATTAAAAATCCTAGACCCTCTGAATGTGGAATTAATTGTCAAAAGTTCACTTAGCCTATAACTGGTGAATTTTTATGCAGCAACCTCAGGTTAAATGAATACATAGAGAATGTGCATAAAAGTATGAGCGAAATCACATGTTTAGAGTTACAGATACCAGTTTTCACAAAATTCTAAATATACCCTTGCCTTCTGAGTCCACTTTCTGATATCACCCATGTTTTCTTATGTAACAAACATCCTTTTAGTATTTCTATTGTGCAGGCTAGTATTCAATTTTCTCCCAAGGGACAAACCCAGATCAAGCCTTCAGCTTGTCAGGAAAATGTTTATTTAGGTAATAGGACTGTCCTCTACAAACTATTTCCTATAATTCAAATTATCCACATACCCAAGTTATAACAACTATTAATAAATTCCCTACTTACATTTGATACAATGGAGACCTGTGGAAGTAACATACTATCCTTAAATTCTAATACGGACTAATAAGTATTTAAAATTTGATAGTCTCACAATGAATTAATCACAAATATTTTCTCTCCCTAACATTTCAATATATAAAAGGATTAAAGCATAAACTGCATTAAATTCATTAAACATATATTAATTCAGATTCATTTTTCTATACATGGCTCTTTTTCTAGCCTGATCTTTTATTAGAGGTCATGATTTGTTATAAATTCATGTAGTTGGTATGTAATATGAAAACTCCTCAAGAATAATGGTTCTTGACTTTGGGGGGGTCATAACTGGCCTTGAACATCTGATAAAAATTATGATGATACATATGTTATTTAAAACTTTGGGAGAGCATATTTATGAACCTCTGAAAGGCTTATCCCCATGAAGAATTCCTGCTTTAAAAGTACAGAACAGTGTGTTTAGAAGGCTACCTTTTATTGAGAAAAGAAGGACAATAAAAATACATAAATTTGTCTTTCTAAATTAATTTAATTTCTCTTTGCATAAAAAAACTCTGACAGGATAAACAAAAACTAATAAATAGAGATACCTACGGGGGTAGTGTGGGGCAAATACTGAATATACCAGGACACGAGAGTAAGATTTCTCTGCATATACCTTTTATATTGTTTTCACTTTCAAACTCTGTAAACACACTATTTTCAAATATTAAAGTGCAAACACTAAATGCCAAATTCCAGAAAAAGCAACCTCTGTTGTGGAAGGTTTGCCTCTCATTTTCTTTGTCAAGAATGTATTTAGAAAAACTAAAAATAGAACTACCATATGACCCAGCAATCCCGCTACTGGGCATATACCCTGCGAAAACCATAATTCAAAAAGAATCATGTACCACAATATTCATTGCAGCACTATTTACAACAGCCAGGACGTGGAAGCAACCTAAGTGTCCACTGACAGATGAATGGATAAAGAAGACGTGGCACATATATACAATGGAATATTACTTGGCCATAAAAAGAAATAAAATTGAACTATTTGTAGTGAGGTGGGTGGACCTAGAGTCTGTCATACAGAGTGAAGTAAGTCAGAAAGAGAAAAACAAATACCGTATGCTAACACATATATACGGAGTCAAAAAAAAATGGTTCTGATGAACTTAGGGGCAGGACAGGAATAAAGACGCAGATGTAGAGAATGGACTTAAGGACACGGGGGAGGGGGGAAGGGTAAGCTGGGACGAAGTGTGAGAGTGGCATGGACATATATACACTACCAAACGTAAAACAGATAGCTAGTGGGAAGCAGCTGCATAGCACAGGGAGATCAGTTCGGTGCTTTGTGACCACCTAGAGGGGTGGGATAGGGAGGGTGGGAGGGAGATGCAAGAGGGAGGGGGTATGGGGATATATGTATACATATAGCCGACTCACTTTGTTACACAGCAGAAACTAACACAACATTGTAAAACAATTACATTCCAATAAAGATGTTAAAAAAAAAGAATGTATTTAGTGAAGATGATGCTAAATATGAGTTTTTTACATTCATGAAGCAGATGCTAAAAGTGAAAACAGTTTATACTAACAGTAATGATACAGTATTTACCATTAAACACAGAGCTGCTTTGAATTATTACAGATTCATGCTAATTCATGTCCACAGCCAATAGTATGTATTAGCTTGGAATTAAAAAAAATGAAAAATGACTGGAAGGACATTAAAAACGGTGAACTACGTAAAGCAAAGTGCTTTGTATGGCACACTGTAAATGCTCAATAACAAGTATTGCCTGAATTCCACAGGCAGCATGCACTAATCACAAGCTGAATGTACCAAGCCATGAAAAGGCATGGAGGAATCTTAAAGGCATATTACTAAGTGAGAGAAGCCAATATGAAAAGGCTACATTCTGTATAAATCCAATTACATGACATTCTGGAAAAGGCAAAACTATGAAGACAATAAAAAGATCAGTGGTGGCCAGGGCTTGGGGGGTGGGGAGGGATGAACAGGTAGAGCACAGAGGATTTTTAAGGCAATAAAAGCACCGTATATGATGCCATAATAATGCACACATGTCATTATGCATTTGTCCAAACCCACAGAATGTACAAGACCAAGAGTGAACCCTAAGGTGAACTATGGACTCTGGGTGATTATGATGTGTCAGGGTGGGTTCATCAGTTGTAACAAACGGACCACTCTGGTGGGGATGTTGATAATAAGGGAGGCTGTGCATGTGTGGGGGCAGGAGGTAGACGAGAAATCTGCACCTTCCTTTACTTTTGCTACGAACCTAAAACTGTTCTAAAAAATAAGGTCTTAAAAATATATATAGCTGAAAAAGCGAAGGGCAGCCTACCTGCCTGGTCCTCTTTCAGGGTGTTGGAGATGGTGGAGCCGGTAAGGGCAGCCAGCGTTGCGGATGGCGAGGCTCGGTAGCGTGAAAGTCTGCTCAGAAGCATCTCATTAATGCTTTTTGCAGACTCGCCCTCTTTTCTCATTAGAATTGTGCGTTCCTGAAGCGGGTTGGCTACAAATACACCATTTTCAACCTAATATTTAAAGAAAAAGAGGTCCGTAAATGATATCTGTTTCCATTCATTTAGCAAATTTCTACTTGAGAAGTGTATTATTGTCATCTGGTTACTCAAAAACATTTCCCAAAATTGTACCTGAGTAGGTGTATACCTCAAAACCTAACTGCTCTATAGAAACTGAGAACAAAAGGAAGGCTACGAGAAGTTTGAGAGCTTTCATTTTTCATAATAGCCCAGATTTTAAAAGTAATGAGCTAAGTTTAATAGGTTCTATGGAAGGCTGTTGATTAAAATTCCTTATATTGAATTCCACAGGCAGCTCTCACTAATTACAAACTTCTGACAGGTACAAGTAAGATGAGAGGAAAACAAGTCAATCAGATCTTGATTTACCATTAAGTACAACTATGAGGATAATGTCTTCTTGAAATATAATTGGCTAAAATCCAAACTCTGTATTAACAGCAGTCAACACTAGCCCCAGCTGCTCGGGTATTGGCAGAGCAATCGTGGAGAAAGGCAGACTTTGCTAAAAATATACGCCAGCTACAACTGGATCCTTGCTGGTACTTGGCAGTTCTTCCTTCATCACTTGATTATTCCCCAGAAAAATCTCTGGAGTGGTGATTCCAAAATTCCTTCACCAAATTTTGAGCTTGGCTTTAAGCAGACCACCTGGCTTTCTTTAATGCTAAAAAGATCCAGACCACTTACTGTAAGCTGCTCCCCACTCATCTCTCTTCCCACTCAAGAATCTTTGTATCCAGCCTCATTTATTCCTTTCCTCTTTTTTGTTTTTGCGGTACGCAGGCCTCTCACTGTTGTGGCCTCTCCCGTTGCGGAGCACAGGATCCAGACGCGCAGGTCCAACAGCCATGGCTCACGGGCCCAGCCGCTCCGCGGCATGTGGGATCTTCCCGGACCGGGGCACGAACCGGTGTCCCCTGCATCGGCAGGCGGACTCTCAACCACTGCACCACCAGGGAAGCCCTATTCCTTTCCTCTTAATCCAGAGGAAGAAGCACTTCACCTCATGTTATTTAAGGAAGAAGCACTCTGCCTCCTCTCTAACTGCTCCCTCAGTTATCTCCCATCTGCCCCTTCACGCTCAAGGTCTCCCTCTCTGATTTCCTGGTGTCAGATATTCACAGGCCTCCGGGATCTTAAACAAAACCTTGGTGGTCCATTGCAATACCATCCCTCTTCTCCACTCCCACTCACTATCAAATGTCCCAAATGTATCTCATGCAGCCTCTGTACCCACTGCCCCCTCCAGACCCAGGCTCCTGGATCTGGCTGCAGTCTCAGAAACAGATGCCACTAGCAAAGGTGGGCAGGACTAGAGATAAGAGAGAACAGGAGTATAAAGCGGCAAGGCTTCCAGAAGCAAATAAAAAAACAAAAAAGAAGTACAAAGTGAAAGGGTGGTAGCAGAGAAGAGGCAAGAGAAAGAGCAAATTGAGGAGCACAGCCAGGCGAGGTTCCTGGAAGGGCTGGACCTGGTGGGGGGAGGCTTTTACAAGACATTCACAAATGGTGAGGGAATGAGTTTCTTAGAGAGAATTTCTCTAAGAAATTCTCTAAGCAATTCTTCGAAATGCTGTTTCTATTTCCTCCCCTCTGCTTTTTAACACTTTGCAGCTACTTAACTCAGCTCCCTCTAACAAGTGGACATTCTTGATGGGCCGAGAGTAACCTAGAACCAAAATCAACCTTTTTCTTGACTTCCGTGTAGGTTGTGCCACAGTTGCCAGAACTATTAAGGTTGTCCTTCCTCAGTCTCAGTGGTAGAACGCAATCCCAGTTTGTTTCTTTTTAACATGAACACTTACCTATGTGTAAGGGACTCTTCTAATGAGCAAAGCCAAGATAGTTCCTGCCCTCCTTGCTCTCCTCTTATTTGCTGGTTCCCATCTCCACTTACCTAAATGGGAGTTTGCTTAGAGTTAGACCCAGCCTCTGGTGTCTAAGACCTCTGCCTGAAACACTCTGTCCCTAGATCCTCCTATGTGTGGCTGGTTCCTTCCCATCATTCGGGTCTCAGGTAAAATGTCACCGCCTCAAAGAGGCCTCCTACGATTACCAATCTAAAGAGGAATCTCCTCCACCCACCCACCCACCCCCCACAAGCCAGAGCACATCACCCAGTTTTATCTGCACAGCATTTACCATTCTCTGAAATTATTTTACTCATTAATTCATTGATTGTTTGACCTTCTACCTTCCCCGCCCCAACTGAATATTGGCTCTCCGAGAGCCGGGATCCTGCCTGCCTTGTTCACCATAACATTTCTAGCACTCAGAGGCACGCAGTAAATACTTGAAGCTTTGCTGAGTAAACAAATCGGTGCCCTGGCCCAAATCCAATACCAGCTCTCCGAGGTGGCTCCCACGTTTCTATGTACAGACCCAGCCTTGCTACTGAGATCTAGTGCCGCTTCTCCAACTGCCTCCCACTCCCCAGCATTTCGACTGGAGCAGCCTTCTGTCGCCTAAAATTTAACACGTCCACATCTTACCACGTCATTTTACACACACACACCCCAGCTAGATTACCCTTTACCAAGTATAGCTCTAGTTATGTTGCACGACTCTAAATATGACCCTTCAAAGGCATCCAGATAAAAAGCAATCACTTGGCATTCAGAAGCATCACCCAGACTAGCCCTATGAGAAAGACAGCAGATAGCTTAAGAAAAAAAATCGTATCATTGTGTTCAAGTACTTCGAAAATACTGAAAAGAAAACCTGATAAAGCGCCTGTGAGAAGCAAGGAGGACTGGGCTTTGGTGCCCAAGTGGTAAATCTGGGAACCTCTGTACTTAGCTAAGAAGCTCTTTGGGATGAAAAAGCTACTACTGATTTAGAAAGGAGGGGAAGAGCCTGGGAGGAGTAAGAAGCAGCACAGAGTTAGTAACGATGAGAAGCTTCCCTCTGGCTCCCTTCCTGGCCCAAGCACCTCAAGCCCGATGACCATCCAGCCTCTCAATTGGTCTCCCCATTTCCACTTTGACCCCATATGCTTTACTCTCCACACACCAGCCAATGATTTATTTACAAATGTAAATAAAACCATCTCCTTCCCTGTTTGAAACCCTGCAGCAGCTTCCCAACACACTTATAATAAAATCCAACCTACTGGTAAGGTCCACAGGGTCCAACATCCACTGACCTCCCCGGCTGGTCTGCCTCTGCTCCCCCTTTCTCAGCACACTTTCAGCCGCACTGCCTTCTGTCGCCCCTCCAAAATGCCTGTACGCTAGGCCTGTACTTGCTGATCCCTCTTCCTGGACTGGACTAGTTCTGGTTTGCCCGAGACTGTACTGGTTTTAGCACTGAAAGTCCCATGTCCCAAGAAATCTCTCAGGCCCAGGCCAATGGGGATGGTTGGTTGCCCTCTCTGGCAGGATAGATGGCTGCTTCTCATCATTCTCGTCTCAGTTCAAATGTCCTTCCTCAGAATGGCCCTATCTGCCAGGCAAACTGGAGCGGCTCCCCACCTCCATGCCCCCTCACTCTCTATCGCATTATCCTGTTTTATTTTCTCCCCAGCATTTATCACTTACTGAAATTATTTTGTTCTTGCTGTTTCCTTTCTTACTCATTCCCCACACTCTAATGTAAGCACCTTGAAAACAAAGGCTTATTACCCTGCTACCCAGACAAGGCACTGGATTAACACAGGAAGGATGAATGAAGGGCATCTCAGTCAGCCAGATCATAATTTAAAGGAAATAATAAACCAATCAGGTGAAGGGGGAGATGGACCTCTATGAACACATGAACACTCTATGACATAAATCACAGCAAGATCCTTTTTGACCCACCTCCTAGAAAAATGGAAATAAAAACAAAAATAAACAAATGGGACCTAATGAAACTTCAAAGCTTTTGCACAGCAAAGGAAACCATAAACAAGACCAAAAGACAACTCTCAGAATGGGAGAAAATATTTGCAAATGAAGCAACTGACAAAGGATTAATCTCCAAAATTTATAAGCAGCTCATGCAGCTCAATAACAAAAAAACAAACAACCCAATCCAAAAATGGGCAGAAGACCTAAATAGACATTTCTCCAAAGAAGATATACAGACTGCCAACAAACACATGAAAGAATGCTCAACATCATTAATCATTAGAGAAATGAAAATCAAAACTACAATGAGATATCATCTCACACCAGTCAGAATGGCCATCATCAAAAACTCTAGAAGCAATAAATGCTGGAGACGGTGTGGAGAAAAGGGAACACTCTTGCACTGCTGGTGGGAATGTGAATTGGTACAGCCACTATGGAGAACAGTATGGAGGTTCCTTAAAAAACTACAAATAGAACTACCATATGACCCAGCAATCCCACTACTGGGCATATACCCTGAGAAAACCATAATTCAAAAAGAGTCATGTACCAAAATGTTCACTGCAGCTCTATTTACAATAGCCCGGAGATGGAAACAACCTAAGTGTCCATCATCGGATGAATGGATAAAGAAGATGTGGCACATATATACAATGGAATATTACTCAGCCATAAAAAGAAACGAAATTGAGCTATTTGTAATGAGGTGGATGGACCTAGAGTCTGTCATACAGAGTGAAGTAAGTCAGAAAGAAAAAGACAAATACCATATGCTAACACATATGTATGGAATTTAAGAAAAAAAAGTGTCATGAAGATCCTAGGGGTAAGACAGGAATAAAGACACAGACCTACTAGAGAATGGACTTGAGGATATGGAGAGAGGGAAGGGTAAGCTGTGACAAAGCGAGAGAGAGGCATGGACATATATACACTACCAAACATAAGGTAGATAGCTAGTGGGAAGCAGCCGCATAGCACAGGGAGATCAGCTCGGTGCTTTGTGACCGCCTGGAGGGGCGGATAGGGAGGGTGGGAGGGAGGGAGACTCAAGAGGGAAGAGATATGGGAACATATGTATATGTATAACTGATTCACTTTGTTATAAAGCAGAAACTAACACACCATTGTAAAGCAATTATACTCCAATAAAGACGTAAAAGAAATAATAATAATAATTTAAGGTTTAAAAAGCAAAGTTAAAAATACTTCCATGTCCCCACAGTCTACTCCACTACCTCCCCGCTGATTTCTCTCCTTTTTTTCATTGCAAACGTCTGGAGAGAATTATCTATTCTTCACCACCATCTTTTCCACCTCACTTCTCAGCCAGCTCCATCTGGCTTCCACCCCCTACCCTCCCCAACAGCTCTTGCTAAGGCTACCACCAATAGCCTCCATATTCTCCATTCAAAAGACCTCTTTCAGGCTCAATCTTGACTTCTGAACAGAATTCAATGCTGTTAATAACCAAGTTCTCCTTCTTATAAAAATTTATAAAACTTTATAAAAATTTAATTTTTTTAAAGTCTTTATTGAATTTGTTACAATATTGCTTCTGTTTTATGTTTTGGTTTTTTGGTCACGAAGGCATGCAGGATCTTAGCTCACCGACCAGGGATCAAACCCACATCCCCTGCATTGGAAGCCGAAGTCTTAACCACTGGACTGCCAGGGAAGTCCCCAAAATTTAACTTTTTATAACCCCTTTTTAAACTTTTAAAACACATAGAAAGATGAACGGTGGAAAGCAATGCCTTCCCCACTACGTTCCCTCCTCAGACGCAACTAATGTTTCCAGTTTCTTGTGATGCTTCCACTCATTCAACAAGTATCTAGTAATCACCTATTGTGTGCCAGGCACATTGTTCTAGGTGCTGGGGACACAGCAGTCAATAAAAGAGAACAAAATCCCTGCCCTAGAGCTGACATTCTAGGCAAGGGAGACAGTCAATAAATAAGCAAATAAACTGGCAGTAATAAGAGCCACAAAGAAAAAGCAAGGTAAAAGGGATAAGGAGGGACAGGATTATATTTTACATAAAATAATTTATAAAGAATTGTCAGAAAGGTCTTTCTGATAAGGTGATATTTGAGCAGAGACCTAAAATAAGTGAGAACAAGCCATCTGGTTACCTGTGCGATGACAGTCCAGCACAAAGGTCCAGAGGGGGGAGCACATTCAGTGTGTTTGTATGTCAGCAAGGAGACCAGGTGTGGCTAGAGTGGGGTGAGAGGGGGCCCAAATCACACAGTACCTTTACAGAGGTGAATGGGATTTGGGAGACACTCTGAAGGTAAAGCAGACAGCATATGATGACTGGACATGGAATTTGGGAAGGAAAGAAAGAGGAATAGAGAGGGACACCAAGGTCTTTGGCCAGCACTGAAAGGACACAGATGCCATGAACTGAAATGGGAAAGCCTGCAGGAGAAGCAGGTCTGGAGTAAAATCATGAGTTTGGTAGAGGGCATGTTTAGCGTGAGGGAACTATCAGACTTCCAACCGGAAAAGTCTCATATTCTGTGCATATACAAACACCCACCCACATCAATACGCATATAGAGCTTCAGGGACAGGTTTTGGCTGAGGAGCAAATTTGAGCATTATCTGTATAGAGATGTGTTTCAAGCTACAAGATAGGATGAGATCAACAAGGGAGTAAGAGCAGATAGAGAGAAAGGGTCCTGGAAATAGGTCCTGGTGCCCGTGACTGTTGAGAGGTAGGGAAGACAGGCTGGGCAGGAACAACCAGTGACAGGAGAAGTCCTATGGGTGTCCCAAAGTCCAAGTGAAAACCTTTTCAAGAATGGCGGAGGGGGTGAAGCCACGTTAAATACTGCTAAAATGTCGAGTAAAAAGAAAACTGAGTTGCCCTTGAATTGACTATTGTGGAAGTCCCTGATGAACTCGGGAAGAGCTGTTTTGGTGGTGTGATGAGGATACAAAACTGATTGGAGCAGGTTCAAGAGAGAATGGGAGGAAAGAACACAGAACAGTAAAAATAAACTCTTTTAAGCATATTGCTGTAAATGGGAGCCAAAGAAGAGGGGAGTGGAGGCGGGTGTGGGTCAAGGGAGTTGGTTTTGATTTTTCAAGGCTGGATATCCTCTCATGTATTTGTACGCTGTGGTGAGTGATCCACTGAGAGAGGAGAGCTGTTATCATAGGAGAAGGACAATTCCAGAGAGAATCCGCGCCTCCCCGCCAGCCACAACTTTTATCATACAGCAGGTAGTGATTACACACAGTGCTCTGAACCTAGCTTTTTGTACTAAACAATATAACTTGGAAATTAATCTACTTCAATCGATGCAGATCTGCCCCATGCTTTTTAATGGCTACACAGTGTTCCCTTCTGTGAAAGTACCATAGGCAGAAAGCCAGATAGATATCTATGTTTACCTTCCCAAGTCAGCATTTTATTTTATGTTTTAAATATATTTTTTGATGTGGGCCATTTTTTTAAAGTCTTTACGGAATTTGTTATAACATTGCTTCTGTTTTATGTTTTTGGTTTTGTGGCCGCAAGGCATGTGGGATCTTAGCTCCCTGACCAGGGATTGAACCCACACCCCCTGCACTGAAAGGCTAAGTCTTAACCACTGGACCACCAAGTCCCTCAAGTCAGCATTTTAGAAGCTGCTCAACTAGTGGCCGGTGATGCTTAAGAATTTTTTATCTTATGATGAAAAATTTCAAAAATGCAAAAATAGTGAATAGTATAGTGAACCTCCATATATCCATCATCCAGATTCAACTATTAACCGGATACGGCCAAATCTGTTTAACCCACCCATCTATTTTTGCTCAAGCATTTTAAAGCATATCCCAGACTTGGGACTGACATATACACACTACTATATATAAAATAGATAATAAGGACCTACTGTATAGCACAGGGAACTCTACTCAATACTCTGTAATGGCCTATATGGGAAAAGAATCTAAAAAAGAGTGGATATATTTATATGTATAACTGATTCACTTTGCTGTACCCCTGAAACTAACACAACACTGTAAATCTACTATACTCCAGTAAAAATTTTTAAAAATAAATAAAGCATGTCCTAGACATCATGTAATTCCACTTCTGAATACTTCACTACACATCTCTAAAAATATGGACATTTTCTTATATAATCACAATGCCATCATCATACATTAAAAAGAAGAATAGGGCTTCCCTGGTGGTGCAGTGGTTGAGAGTCCGCCTGCCGATGCAGGGGACACGGGTTCGTGCAGGAAGGGACACTACTACTACCTAGAGCTGAGGAACAAGTAATAAAAGGTTAACTATAAGTTACAAAGATATTCTCCTCCAAAGAGGAATTAAAATGAATGAAATAAATACATTAGGAAGAAGGAGGAAAGAAAGGGGATGAACTGAGCCAAATGCTCATCTATCACAGCAAAAAACCAAAAAAAAAACAAAACACACACACACACACACACACACACACACAACATATATAGGGTTAGTAAACCAAGAAACAGCAATATAAGCCTTTTACTTAGAAATATGAAAGCAGCCACCAGAAGAAGGAAAAGCTGACACCATTAAAGTAACTGTCTATAAGGAACATGCTAGGGATGGGGCAAGAGACTCTCACTTTTCATTATGAGCCTAGATGTGCTACCTCAAGTTTTAATCCATGTACATGTTTTTCTTTGATATAGATATTTTTTAATTTAACAAAAGCATATAAGGGAAAGGGGAATTCTTTGATGTTTTCCCATTATTCTTAGGACAAAGACCTAAATCTTTTAACTAGCTCGTTAGGTCTGTTTAAAAACAACTTTTTAAAAAAGGCATTTCTAACAATTTAATTATGAATGCATCTTCTAGTAGTACAATCTCTAGCAGATCAATTCAAAGACTCACTCTGGCTAAGACATTTTATAAGAAAAGATAATGACTTGAGAATACTGAGAAACTAGATAGAAAAAAAAAAAAGAATGTACAGTTAAAGGTTACTAGACTGACAGTTAACTGGCAGGATGGATGACTTCTTTCCCAGAACAAGTTTTAACCCCATTAAAGTTTATCAGAAATTGCTTCAGTGTTTTTTTTTTTCCTTCAGGAATGCTAATTTCTTCCCAGAAGGAGGCTGTAAATTACATTATGTAAAAAGGTTTTGTCACAGACCTGGCTTGGGGCAATTTTTTCTTTACAAGTCTCTACAAATATTGTCTAGACCAGTGCTGTCCAATAGACCTTTCTTCAATGATGGAAATGTCCTCTATCTTTGATGTTCAACATGCTAGCCACTAGCCTGCCACATGTGGCTACTGAGGACTTGAAATGTGGCTAATGCAACTGAGCAACTGAAGTTTTAATTGTATTTAATTCTGATTAATTTAAATAGCCACATGTGGCTACTAGCTATTATATTAGTGCAGATCTGGACCATCATGGTTTCCAGTCTCTCCTTGCCCCAAGCTCTTCTCTCTGCACTCAACCACTCTGGCCCGCTGTCATTTCCAATAAAACACATGCTCGCTCCCTCCACAGAGCTTTTCCATTTGTGGTCTCCCTTTCCTACCATGTTCTTTCCTCCCTATTCCCCAACTTCTTCATCTGGTTAGCTACTACTTTTCCTTCACTACCTCAAATTATGTTGTCCACGTATCTGTTCACTTGTTTATGGTCAATGTTTTGTCTCTCCACCACCACCACAACTCAACCCACCCACCAGCCAAAATTCAAGCTCCATTTGAGCAAGGGTCCTGTCCCCCTTGCCCATCACTGTATTCCCACCACCTAGATACCACCATGCCTGGTTCTCAGTAGATACTTAGCCAATATCTAATGAATGAATGAATGACTGCCTTCTCACAATATCAACTGTCATCTCTCTTGGGGACTCCCAATATCCATCTGTAGACCCAATCTTGCTAGTGCAATTTAGTTCCAAATTTCCAAGAAGCTTATGAGCATTTCTACTTAAAAGCCCACTGTCTACACATTAACTATCCTTATCTCCACTCTGTTGCTAGATTAACCTTCAAAAACCTTGCCTTTATTTGTGTCATACAACTCCAAACAAAGAAATCTTCAAAGACATCCAAGAGAGAAGTCAATTTTGAGGCAAGAGTGAACACACTGTACAAGTACTCCAAGTTTCTTAGGTCCTTTGTAAACCAATTATAAAAAGAAAGCAAGTAAAAAATGTCTCTGCAAAGACATAAAATGAGAAAGTGAAACTCACCACAAGTTCAAAAATGTCCATGAAGACAGAATGTCCCTTAGGTGTTTTCTCATTCAGACTGGCAGGAGACCAGATCCAATAGAAGTAAGTACCATCTGAAGAAAGGTGCACGGTGCTCATAGTGCTGCCCACAGGGAGGTGATTGGCTGGCATTGGCACCATCTGGCACACCTGGACATGAAAGGGAGGAAAACTTCATTAGTGTGACATGTAAATTCTGATTCTATCAGTTCATCATTAATGCCATTAAGTCCAAGAAGAGAATTCAATAGGCCTCCTGGTCAAAATAAAACTGACATTTACCTCTAAGAATAATATATGAAAATTATATGACAGAAATATAAGAGTTCATACAATGGGCCATGCAATAGATTAAAAGATTCCTGAGATTAATTCCCATTACATTTTAATAGGAAAAAGTATTACTAAACACTTTGAATCTGCTATGCATGTGTGTTTTATCAAACATTTATTAAAAACAAAGTTTTTTAGGGGATATGGGGATATATGTATACATATAGCTGATTCACTTTGTTATACAGCAAAAACTAACACACCATTGTAAAGCAATTATACTCCAATAAAGATGTTAAAAAAAAGAAAAAAACCAAAGTTTTAGAGAAACAGTACTTTCTGAAATTCCCTTAGTATATAAATTTAAGGCTTAAGTATATTTAAAGGACAGGAACTATATCTTATTCATCTTTATATTCCCAGCACCTAATTCAGAGTCTAACTCAGAAATTAATAATTATGGAAGGAAGGAAAAAAGCAAAGGTGAGAAAAAAACAAAAGGGAAAGCAGAGAAGAGGGAGGAGTAAAGAGATGAAGGTACACACAGATCCTCACTTAGCACATGAGGGCTTACTGAAATTCACCACGACCAGCAGAAGGAAAAAGACAAACACCCATTCTCTGTATTAGACATGAAGCATGTGTTTCTAATACTAAACATCTTTCAGTTTCAGTGTAATGAATAAGTTCTGCATATTTTATATTAAATGTGCAGTTACATACTAATTTTTACTGCCAAAGAAAAGCACTTAAAATAAGAGAAAATGAGAATCAAGAGAACTGTTGACTAGGTTTAAAAAAAAAAAAATCCAAGAATAGAAACAGAACTGAAAATCCCCAAATAAAAATAATTAGAGAAGGTCAGGTGCCTTTAGGAGACAGTAAGAATGACCTTCAGTTACTCCACCTCTTTGGGTGGGTCACTAGTTTTCCTAAAGTTACTTTAGACCCCTGAACTCATTTCATATGAACTTTTTTCCAGACTTGTTTTTGCTACCTCAAAAGTTAAAAAAGTCATTTAGTTGCTATAACCACACTTTGAAATCTGTAATGCCAAGACATCTAGAAAGTTGACGGCTACTGAATGGCTTAAGCTACCCACAAATTGTTCCAACGCACCTATCTAGTTAGTGAGAACACTGCTTTCTTGGGCAACAAAGTTTTTGCAAAAACACAGAGGATACTGACATTACGTCAAATGTAAACCACGTTCCAAGATTTAACATCTGTTTAAGTCCCCAGGCTATTTCAAATTGCCTGTTCAAATGAGAACAGGCAATGTTCTCATCTATCTGCATTACTGATAAGAAATGAAGTTAATTTGGCATCTATTTGTTATTTTATTCATCTAACAATTTTTGAGGGCTTCCATTGTGGTGCAGTGGTTAAGAATCCGCCTGCCAGTGCAGGGGACACAGGTTCGAGCCCTGGTCCAGGAAGATCCCACATACCGCGGAGCAACTAAGCCCATGCGCCACAACTACTGAGCCTGCGCTCTAGAGCCCATGAGCCACAACTACCAAGCCCGCGTGCTGCATCTACTGAAGCCTGCCCATCTAGAGCCCGTGCTCCACAACAAGAGAAGCCACTGCAATGAGAAGCCCGCGCTCCGCAAGGAAGAGTAGCTCCCCTTCGCCACAGCTAGAGAAAGCCCGCGTGCAGCAACAAAAACCCAACACAGCCAAAAATAAAATAAATAAAATTTAAAAAAAAACAAACAATTTTTGAGCACCTCCTATGTGCTCTGCAGATGCAAAGGTGAGCAAGACTGCTCTCCAGGAAAGGCACAGTTGAGTGACAGACAAGAAAAGATGTAACATCCCACTTAAGTCCTGGATGTGACTACTCTCAGGGCACTCACTCCACAGATAGTAACTCTAACCGTTCAGTTTGACTTTGGTTGAAAAACAGAAAGTTGTAGCATAAAGAGCTCAAACTCTAGAGCAGATGGGTTCAAGTTCTCATGCTGCCATTATTGTGTGGCAAGATACTTAACCTCTCTAAGCTCACTCCTTCATTGAAGGACAAACACTTACTGAGTGCTTACAACGTGCCTAGCCTCAGGTGCCTTAACTGTAAGATGAAACTGCCGTAGTCACACCTCACAGATAAGGAGAGGAAGTGTATGTAAATTGCCAAACCCACAGCCTGGCTAAGAGAGACACTGTTATTATCAATTATCAATCAAATGTTGTGCTACATTCTAAGGACACAAAGATGAGTAAGACAGGGTCCTGACCTAAAGGTGTGTGTGTGGTCTTGGGGAGGAGTTCGACACAACAGCAGGCGATTTCAGTATAATATAGCAAGTGCCATAACAGAGCGCTTTAAGAGCACCAAGGATGAGCTCAATCCCAAGCGCACAATGATTTTATCTAAACTCATTTCAAAGCTCCCATTCCCACAGAAAGGCTGTTTAGAACAAATTGAATAGGGAGATAATGCCTTTCCAAAATAGATCTAGTTAAAAAAAAAAAAAAGCTGGGATTTATACCATCTTTGACTCTAAAATTTTTTTAATCCTAAAATGGGAAAACTTAAGACATTAGAGAAAAAACAGAATGCCCAAACGATGACAGTTAAAAGGATGTCACTCCGGCAGGAAACTATATCAACTGTGTTATTATTCCTTCTGATGATGTCACAAACTTCCCTTACTGTCGCCAAAATATAAAACACAAAGCCTTGGTGTTCTGTTTACCTGAAGGGTATTCTGGTCAATGACCTGGAAAAGAGAGTGAGGTTTATTGTCAAAAGATACAGGCCGGTGGAGAAGACTGCCACTGCCAAAAGCAATCCATCCTGGTTCCAGCTCCTCATTCCGGCAGTACACAAAACCTCTGTGGGGAAAAACGGTATACAGGCTAAGTCACCAGGTCATGTCTGAAACCCTGCAATGAGCTACAACAGACAAAACAACATTTCCCTCCTAATTTCTTTTCAATAACTAAGTATGCAAAACATCTGAAGAAGAATAAACATATTATATTAACTTTGAGACTGACAAACTATGGCAAATATTAATTTCCCACAACAAATTGGAGAGGAGAAAAAGTTGGGGAAACGGTCTAATTAAATATACATAAGGATCTCAAACTGTGGTTTCTTTTGGCAGCAATTCATAGATCTTATATCCCAACTGAAAAAAAAAAAAAATCACCACTGATCCAATGTCAAATCCAAGAACAAAAAGACTTAACTCGAAAAATACCCATTTATCAACATGGAGAAGTCATTAATATAAAAATTCTGATCACAGAGGAATTTCTGGCTAGAAGCTAGAAACAATGATTTTAGGGCTACCAAACTCTTTATAGAGTCAAAACAAAGCTGAAATGCATTAACAGAACCAGAGAGAGAAAGTGACAATAAGAGAAAACCAGTCATTCAGACTTGTTTAGTCACTCATCAGTCTATGGGGAGTTAGCACGCACTCCCGGGTGTCTTCATCACAGATTTAGGTAATGAGGAAAACGTTCCAGCCAAATCATTCAGCAAGTTCCATGCAACTGACCTGAGAGTACCATGTAATCCAGACCCCAATTTGCTTACTCCTCTTCCAACTGAGTTAGTAGTATACAGGTAAAGACCATCTGCCGTGACACAGCGTCCCAAGTCAGCATCTGAAATCGTTTTTTCACAAGTAAATTATATACATGCTTTTTCTAATGAAATTATAAACGTGCTTTTTCGAATGAAAAAGCCATTAGGAGGCTGAATGAAAGATAATCTCCCATTTCTTAAATAAGTGCTTCTTGGGAATTCCCTGGCAGTCCAGTGGGTTAGGACTCAGTGCTCTCACTGCCGGGCCCCAGGTTCGATCCCTGGTCGGGGAACTAAGATCCCTGCAAGCTGCACAGTACTGCCAGAAATAAAAATAATAAAATAAGTGCTTCAACGTGACTTCCAGGGAAGATGGCTTGAACACCTAAAACAAAACTCCAAAATGCATGTAGGATTAGAGACCAAGATCAGGGAAAGAGGTCAGATAGTTATTAGCAGAAGAACCTGGTTCAGTCTCTGCCAAAGATTTTTTTTCTTTCCTTTTTTTTTTTTGAATAGCAAAAATACATTCCTAACTCCAATCTGAAATGACTAAGTACACAATACTTTCGCTAAGGATTGTGTAATAAAAAAGGTGTGAGATTTAAGAGTTTGGGGCACTTATTAGTTGACCTTGGGCCTCTTTGAACTTCAGTTTCTTCATCTGTAAGATGAAGATAATATGTACCTCAAGAGTTACTGTGATGGTTAAATGAGACAACATAGGTAAACCTCAAGAGTTACTGTGAAGGTTAAATGAGACAACATAGGTAAACACCCACACTGCTCTCTGGTACAAAGCCAGGGCCCCATGAATGGCAAATGATTTTATGTTGATAGACTGATGATATACATTGAACTAAAATCTACTCCTTGTGGATTTTCCATCTAGAGATCCTCATTTTAAATTTCTGGAGTGACACAGCACAAAAGTATAATATCACTTCTATTTAAAAAGAGCAAGTATGTTTACCCTTAGGGATATCTTCCCCAAGCTTAAAACAAATAGTATCTCTCTGAATGATAGTAAATGGTTTACTAACATATTCTAGAGAATTTACCTTAATAAGAGAGCTTACAAATAAAACTTTGTTTTTATTTTCAAAATCAATCCACTTACTATGGTTAAGTGGAGTTTCTCTACTATTTGCCGTATGATAAGAAATCCAGTGTAATAGCACTCAAATTAGTACTAAGTATGTGGTTATCTTAAAAATTCAGTCTACTAATCCAAGATAACCGAGACTTGTTCCTATTAGTTCTTCAAAAAACAGTTAAAAGGTAATCATTTTCAAAATATTAATTTCATTCCTTAAACATTTTATTTTAACTTAAAACTTATAAATATACATTTATTCATCACTCTTTAGATTAAGGCCAAGGCCTTTTGAGTATGGATCTGACAAGGAGTGAGAGTCAAGGTGACAGAGTAAAACAAGATTGGCCGGAGTTGACACTTGTTGAAGCTGAGTGATGGGTATACAGGGTTTACTGTAGTATGCTTTCAACATCTGGGTATGTTGAATGTTTCCACATATTAAAAATTAAATAAGACTACTTTTTAAATTTTTATAAGAAAAACATTCTCTAGCCAGGAGCAAAACCAAAGGTACAAGAGAGTGAAAAGCATACAGATCAGCTTAATACCATCATCCTCAGTAAGAAATTACTCCAAAGGAGATACTAAAAGGAGTAAAAGGAGAGAGTAAAGAAAAGAGTTTTGGTTTTGTATGAATTTATAAATTTCCACCTATAATGTTTAAGAACTTCTTGGGCATTGGAGGCTTTTTGCTTCTCCTATTGACTCTAGTTGAGTCAGTGAAGATAGTAACTCACATCCAGGAGTCTTGCCTCTGTTCCTCTCACCACTTTCACATGACTATCTGGAAGAAACAGTGGACCGTGAAAAGGCACAGGCACTGGATGAGAGGTGTGGGGATGGCCCACTGCTTAGACTGAACCCCATTCCCTTACAGTTACCTAGGAAAGCTGTCCCCATCAAAAGTGTGAGAAGGGGTGGGCAGAACAGACTCTGAATCCCGCTCTAATTTCTTAGAGAACACCAATTTCTTAGAGATTGGCTTTGTTGACTCATTCTAAAGCATTCCATTTTTTAAAAAAATAAATTTATTTATTTATTTAAATTTTTTTTGGCTGTGTTGGGTCTTCGTTGCTGCACACAGGCTTTCTCTAGTTGTGGTGAGCGGGGGCTACTCTTCATTGTGGTGCGTGGGCTTCTCATTGCGGTGGCTTCTCTTGTTGCAGAGCACGGGCTCTAGGCGCACGGGCTTCAGTAGTTGGTGGCACACGGGCTTAGTTGCTCCGCGGCATGTGGGATCTTCCCAGACCAGGGCTCGAACCCATGTCCCCTGCATTGGCAGGCGGATTCTTAACCACTGCACCATCAGGGAAGCCCTAAAAGCCTTCCATTTCTAAATGTAAATAATTCCCTAGGGTTTTTTAAATTCCTATTTTATCACTTATGTAATATTTAATGATATAATCACAAGTACCAATTACAATAACAAACAGGTTTGGAAGCAAGGCAGACTCTTGGCAAGCCTGCAACTCCGTAGGTGGGAGCAGCAATGCACAGACTCTAAGAAGAGCCTACTGGCCTCATGGGTTTTGTGTGCCACGGCACCGGTCAGTACATCTACCAAGCGAATAGAGGCCTAATTCACCCGGTAAGTCAGTTAACTGCAGGTCATTTCAGAGACCTTCTGCCATTTTCACTGAGATCACAGAATAAACAGATATGTAATACCTGTAAAACTGTAAAAACATTTTAATCTAGTCTCCTTTATTTAAAGGGGATACTTAACAATTCATGCTCCTTTGAACAATCTCATTTTTTTTTTTGCTTGTAGGACAGGAGGTTCACCAACACACACACAATAAGTTACTAAAAGAAACAGCATCCGGCAACAAGACCTGATACTCTATTCGTGGACTTAAGGCTCCCATGCCCAAATTCAAATACCTAGGAATTTAAGTAATTCATGCCTCCTTGGCAGGAGTGTATGGATGATCCTTTTCCCTTGCGATAGTAAAACCTATCCATTTTCTTACCTCACCGAGTATCAGCTTTTATACTTTTACTGATAAAGCAGACAATGATTACCCTGTATAGGAACCTTGAGCTCTTAATTAAAAGGAATACAGAGTTATATCTAAATCGTTTTCCACAATTATCTAAAACCACTCTTTTCATATCTTAATTTCAATCACAGGATCAAAACCCTTGCATTACCTTTATTTTCAGAACTGGAGCCAGTGTTGCTATCTGGTGCAGGCAACATGTCTTCATACCCCCATGATACTATGTGTTTGCCACCAAGCAAACAGGAGGGGGATCCAGGTCCCCCTTCCAAAAGCAACAGCCTAAATAGGGGAGATAGAGAATCATAAAGGCACCGAGACTATCCATTTCAGCAAGAAGATAAAAGTCTACTTAACATCTCAAAGAGCAGAAAACTAAAATAGTTCTACACAAATACTATACATCTGAAAAGACATTAACAATACGTATATTTTTAAATTAGAAAATTACGAAGTAGTGCTTATGGAAATGTTATAATAAAAATGTAGCTGTGTGTAAAATGTATATATTTTACATGTATACATATCTGAGAGAGAGATAGAGAGAAGGGGTGGGATGGAGAGAAAGGGGTATGAACTAGGAAACACATATAACACATACAACATTAGGAGTGGTTATCTTTGAGTAGTGAGATTATGACTTTCACTTTTTTCTTTATACCTTAACATCTTATTATCTTGAAACCTACAATAAGAATTCATGACAAGCTATTGCATTTTTTTTACCACAAAAATTAAAAAATTAAAAATAACATGCTCTAGGAACACCTTCCAAGAAGGAAAGAAACACAATTCTTACTTAAGATGAAAATAACATACTTATTTAAAAATGAGTCATTAATTGATAAAAAAAAAAAAAGAGTTTAGCAATTTACTTATTAAAAGAGCTTTTATGCACAAGGCTCCCTTGTGTAGAAGGAGGGTGAGGATCCAAAGTGACAACTTACCTATACAGCACATCAGCTACAGGCAGGGACCCTAGATCTGTCTGCTTCTGTAATAGATGGACTGTATGAACAAAAGTTTTCAATGATCCCCTAAAAAGAAAAGGAAGGAACAGAAAATCATCACAACTGAAACGTCAAATAAGGTTGTTAATGTCAATTTTATTAACCACATGGAGAGCTTCCAAATTGAGTCTGCTTCTGCCAATCAGTAGATGTGTTGTACAAAATGTCAAAATAGACGTGATTCTTACCATGCCAGTTATGATATTCTTCTTGTATTTGCAAAGGTAAATAATGTTCCCCTAACATAAAAGTTCAAAACATAAAGCTCAAGCACAAAGAATGTGTGGCTATTATGCCTGATACTGTTTCATCATCAAGTTGATCTCTAGCTGAAGGAGATATTTCATAGGAAAAGGTTATATTTAAAAGTGTAGCAGTATTTCTAGGCTTAATTTCTTAATCTCTTTGTTAAGTTCATCCATTTTACATAAACATCTCACACATTAAATATGACTGAAGAGGAAAACATTCAAATAATACTTTGTGCTGAGAGGTGTTCCTTCTGCTTCCCCCTGCTGTGCAGTATGTGACTGTAATGCTTGCAGAGCTCACTAAGACCCAATTTCCTTTTGGTTCCCAAAGCTTGAGGCTCTGGGAAGTCTATACTTTGGTCAGCAGGATCTAAAAGAAGGTGATTTTAAGATGCACAAGACTTACCTGGCCAGATCCCAAGTATAAATCACCACGAGAACATTTCCTGAGCTAAATGATCGCCAGGATCAGATGGGCTGACTTCAGATTGCTACCTTATTCTCTTAGCCAAGTCTTTAATTGCTAAGTATCATGTGCCTAAACCCCAAAAAGAAATGGAATACCTAACACAGGACCAAGAAGGCCTAGAGTCCTCCTCTTTTTTTTTTTTAATTTTATTTATTTTTTATTTTTGGCTGCGTTGGGTCTTTGTTGCTGCACGTGGGCTTTTCTCTGGTTGCAGCAAGTGGGGGCTACTCTTGGTTGTGGTGTGCAGGCTTCTCATTGTGGTGGGTTCTCTTGTTGGGAGCACGGGCTCTAGGCGCACGGGCTTCAGTAGTTGTGGCACACGGGCTTAGTTGTTCCGCAGCATGTGGGATATTCCCGGACCAGGGCCCGAACCCGTGTCTCCTGCATTGGCAGGCGAATTCTTAACCACTGTGCCACCAGGGAAGCCCGAGTCCTCCTCTTAATTGCCCCTTTCACTGTCTCTGGTGTTCAAAGAACCATATAAGGCAGGGAGGCAGCAGACACAGTATAAAAGCACAAGTTGGGAGTCAGGACCCACAGGCTCTGAAACCCGGCTCTGCCACTCACCAGCGGCACCATCTCAGTCCTGTTACCAAATTCCTATGGCTTTTTACTTCTTCATCTGTCCAATAAGGATACCTCCCTGGGGTACAACGAGGTTAAAAGAAAGGGGCAAAGTCACAATGGAACATTTAAAACATTAAACCAACTATAAGATATTATTAGCTGCCAGATTCAAATTTTAAGAGTAAAATTTAGGGACTTCCCTGGGGGTCCAGTGGGTAAGACCCCATGCTCCCAAAGCAGGGGGCCCGGCTTCAATCCCTAGTCAGGGAACTAGATCCCACATGCATGCTGCAACTATGTCTGCATGCTGCAACTAAAAAGGTCCTTCATTCTGCAACTAAGACCTGGCACAGCCTAAATAAATAAATAAATAGTAAAATTGAAACTCCTTCCATGGCTCCTAAGCCCCTACACGGTCTGGACTCTCATCTCCTGCCCCTCTCCTTCTACCATTGCATTCCAGCCACCCTGCTCACTTTGCTGTCCTACCCCAAGCACAGAAAGAGGATCAGATTTGTGCCACTTGCTGCTCCTCTTGCCTGGAACTCCCTGTCACTGGCTTTTTTGCATGGCTGGCTGGCTCTCATCATCTAGGCCTCAGCTCAAACGTCTCCTATTCAGTAAGGCCTTCCCTGGTATCTCTAGCTAATGCTGGCCCCCACCTCCACTTAAGTCATTCTCTATTATTAAAATATCCTGATTTGCCTTCTTACAGTGAACATCCCTCTCAAAAATTACCTTATATATGCATTTGTTGCTAGTTGCCTGACTCTCTCAGTCTCATGTAAACCTTGCAATTTTAGGAACCATTTACCTTGCTCACTGCTGTATCCGCACTGCCTAGTAGAGTCTCTTGCACGTGGTAAATGAGCAATAATGACTGACAAAATGAAATCCACTCAACTGTAAGATTAGAGACCATGAGTCACCATGAGTCATTATTTCCCTAAGACCTAGCAAGGTTTCTGGCACATCAGATATGTTCGATAAATGTTAGTTGGTTGAAATGAATGAACATCTTCAAAATATTTTTTTGGAAATGCTGTTCTGTCTTTGAGAGCATCAATCTCAAAAGTTCAATAATATGCTCCTAAATAACTTCATTAAAGGAGATGATCTAACACTGAAAAGTATGTGAGTGAGGTAAATAAAGTCCAGAACAAGGTGATAATATTAGCAATAATGTAGGCACCATCTAAAACAAAAACAAAAATACACACCCAAGAAGAAGAAAATAAAAATCACTCATTTCAACGTTTCTGCTGAACGGAATTTGGAATCTCAAGTACATGAAGCGATTTCAATAACTCTCTCTTGGTTCAGACTAAATTAGGGTACATAATAAAAAAGTGAGTTTTATGATCCCATGTTCATTAAAAACATTTGAAACTAAAGAGTTGATAATTATTCCAAACATCCTAAATCTGTCTAAAGATAGGACTATCTAAAAGCAAAATTTCCCAAAGTAGGACTTTTGCATTAATAACAAATCTATTTAGGGCTCAAAACTGTCTTCTGCATATCCAAAAAAAATAAATCAGTCCAATATAAAGCCTTTACAGGGAAACTTATTTCAGTACCACCCAATAATGTCTCCAGAATTAAGCTCATGTCAGGATTTCCATAATCAACCACAGTCTTCAAGGATCTAAAACTAGGCTATGACAGTTTGCTCAGGGCAAAGAAACTGACAATAAATGCTGGTGCCATTGTGCCTTAAAAATAGCTTCAGATTCAACCATTTGAAGGTCAACTTTGAAACCATAAAAATAGGGAAAGGAGTCTTATAGCTAGGAACTTCATAATCCTCCAAGAAGAACTTTTCCACATTCTCTTTGCTAACAAAAGGAATAACTCAATGAAAGAAAAAATTATGAAGGGAGAGAGATTAGTGACACTAATCTATCAGACCGTGGTCCTAATTGGTCCCTAGACAATTAGGTTAGAAGAAAGCAAAGGTAGTGAAACTTTTTCTCACAAATATGTGAGAGTGATCATACAGTTTACTGGGCAGGAGAATGTAAGAAATCCTCTCCTGGAAAAGTAACTCCAAGCACATTTCCTATTGACAGTACATCAGTAACATCAACTTACAAATGAAGGACAGTACACTATTACATCTTGCTACACACACAGAGATCTTTCAGTTAAATTGATGGAGCCAAGCGTCAAGGTCCAGAAATATAATTTGTGACCAAGTCTGTATGACTGAGTCCAGGTGAGTAATAACCCATTCACTCACTGACATACTCCTTACAGACATGCAGGAAAAAAAATTAAAAGCTCTACATATATTTTGACTGTCCTTCCAGGGGAAATACAGATACAACATCCTCTACTAACTACCTGATGTAAAACAGTAACCATCTAAGGGTGAGCAGACAATGGCAAGTGCTGATTCTCCATTTTAAACTGTTTAAGCTGTTATCATTGTATAACAGAAAGCAAAAACTTGAACTTGGGTTTCAACTCCAGCTCCTGGTACCAAGTTTTGGTGGAAGCATCTTATGTATTGTCAAGGCTGCAAAATTCAATACTGAAAACGAAGAAGGACTTCTGAATGTTGAGACTTCCAACAAATACGCTTGCCCTCTTATTCACTCACCCAACCCAGGAAGCAGCCATCACAAGGTCACCAGTTGGCACCTTTGATTTTCCTTACCTGGCACATGCCAAAGCCACCAGGGCAGCAGCAGCATTTTCTTTTTGCTTATGTGGGATGTGTCGGCCTGTGTCAGAAGTCTCCTCTAGCCAAGAGCACAGCAAAGTTTCGATTCCATTCAGACAGTCAGCAGGCTCCTTGGTCAAGCTCAAAGGCTGGCAGTCGCGAAGGCAGTTCAATAGCACCTCAGCAGTTATGTTACAGAGAGAGGGGTCTGTTCTACTCTGGGATTGAATAAGGGGGAAGACCAGCAGGAGCCCCATCCTTGACGTGAAGGGAGCTTGCTCGGGTTGCTGCAACAAGCCCTGGCGTTTGAGCAAGGCCAAAGTTTCTTCGTCACCTGAACTTTCCCTTTCATGCTGTTCTTCCAAGGCCAGCTGGCGCTGGGCATTCCACAGTCCTCGCAAGGCATTCAGGCGGTATTCCAGCAGGCGGGCATACGCATTGCTCTGATTCCCACAAACAGAGCGCAAACGTTCTGCTAATTCCGTCGGATTCTTGGTCTCAAATGTTAAAATCTAAGGAAAGAACCAATAGAAAAGTTGGTATGTATTGCTTTCACCACTGCTCTCGTCTATGGAAGCAAATCTATCCAATGGTATCTAAAAATGGTCCACATCAAAAAATCTTTTAATTGTGGCCAAAGCCAGGTTGCTGATAGAGATTTTTCTCCTTGGCACTTCTGCTAATGCTCCTATTAAAAGTGAGATTAGAACCCTAATCATGAAAATAATTAAGTGTGGAGGTCAAAAGTTAATTTGAGTAGCTTATTTTAGAAAGTTGAGGTGTAAATATTTATTCAATGCTCAGGTTATAAATCTATGTCTCTAACTTCTATTACCAGGTAGGTTGTCAGTGAAAACAGAACAAGTTTCATCTTCAAGATCTAATATACCAACTAATAAATGATTATTTATTATTCTTTGATTTTGAAGAACACTCCATTTTTACTACTGCTAATCCACTCTTTCAATTGGTGACATGGTATAGATTTATCCAGTTCACACTGATAATGGATCCACCCCTATTTTCTCACCAAGAACATACAAGTATCAGGAGACCTCCTTGAGATTTTCAGCAGCTGGAGAAATGATAAAACCATTAAATCCTCAATCAACTAGGAAAGGAAACAGCTATGAAGATAAAGAATCAAACTAAATTCATGATGCAAATAATTTATGCATATAAGTGTGACTAAGTTAAAATGAACAGACTGTTGTAACCAACAAATAAGAGGCCACTCTTGGAACAAGCACATTAAAACAGATTATCAGGCGCCAGAGGTGTCTGGTTCTCAGTAGACCAGAAAGTCAGGGTGGGGAGAGGCTTGGAATAAAAGCAAAGAAAATTCTGTCAAGTCATTGGCACTGAAATTTTAAAGGGTCATAGGTCACTTTATTTCTCTCATAAACCTGCAAAATATTTTTTTTAATCTCAAATTTTGCCCTTAAAACTGTTAGTCCCAAAACAAAACAAAACAAAACAAAAACAAAAACAAAAAAAATTGTTAGCCCAATAAAACAACAAGAACTTCCAGAGAAATGTAAACCCTGTAGCTGCCTAGCTTAGCTATACATGCAAGTCGCTAAACTGAACTGAAAAAATGTTCAGTTTGAAAACAAATTCCAATTCAAAAAATTAACTACGTATGTATCTCATTTAACTGATTTGAAAAAATATTCATTGTTTTAAAAAGTAACCAATTCAAACTTCAGTCCTACTGTGTCAGATCAGAAATAATATCCAAATGCCATAAAATTTCAACCAACAATGTAGCAATAAAAAGAAATGAACTAGTGATATCTACAACCTCAGTGAATCTCAATGGCATTTTGTTGAGTGAAAGAAGTCAATTTCAAAAGGTTCCATCTGCATTATTCTATTTATATGACTTTCTGGAAAAAAAAAATCTATAGTGATAGAGAACAGATCAGTGGTTGCCAGAGGTTGGGGTACAGGCAGGGTGTGACTATATAGGGATAGTATGAGGGAGTTTGGGGAGGCAAACAAACTGTTCTATATCCTGATTGTGCTGGTGGTTACATGAATCTATACATGTGTTAAGATTCATGGAACTGCACACCCACTCCCCCAAAAAAGGTCAAATCTACCATATGATAATTTTAAAATAAAATTTAAAACAGTTCTAATCAGGCTATGGTTGTATTCAACTAGGTATCATTGGGTAAAGCAATATTGCAAATCATATTATTAAAAATAAGAACTAGGGACATTTTAATTTAGTTTTTAATACAACAGTATCAAATAATGATTGATTAAATGTCCTTTATCATCAAGTCATACAAATTGTATTTCCCTACTCTTTTGTCTCGATTCATCAAACACAAATTACCCTTTTGATTATTTTTCGCATGACAGCAGATAAAATAACTCCAAATTCCTTTAAAAACGATCACATTTCAAGGGCAACCATCTACCCTTAAGTAATTATATCTAAGGAAGCTAGATTACCTTTTTTTTTTAAGATCGCTCCCCAAAAAAGTCAGTAACGAGCTTCCACCATTACGATCAACAACCGAAGACTGAGATACTTTTAATGTTGTGAAAAATGAAAAAATTTTAAATTTGATCATCTCAAGGTATGAAGATCTAAACAAATAAATTTTGTTGCATTTTTTAAAATGCTTTTCAATACTGATTTTGTGATCTCTACCCAATACAACTCTTTGATATAAAGTACATATATGGACTTCCCTGGTGGCGCAGTGGTTAAGAATCCACCTGCCAATGCAGGGGGCACAGCTTCGAGCCCTGGTCCGGGAAGATCCCACATGCCACTGAGCAACTAAGCCCATGTGCCACAACTACTGAGCCTGTGCTCTAGAGCCTGCGTGTCACAACTACTGAAGCCCTTGCACCTAGAGCCTGTGCTCTGCAACAAGAGAAGCCACCGCAGTGAGAAGCCTGCACACCAAAACGAAGAGTAGCCCCCGCTCACCACAACTAGAGAAAGCCCAGGCGCAGCAACGAAGACCCAATGCAGCCAAAGATAAATTAATTTTTAAAAATTATTTTTAAATAAATAAATTAATTAATTAAATATATATGTGCTCCAAATACATTTTTACTTATGCTACACTGAGCGGCAACTTATGTTATATGAAGCAACTACTAAAAAATTCAATACAGGCTTTTATCGGACACAAGAATCAAAGAACAATTCAGTAATATTAAACCCAGATATTTAGTTTTATTACCAATCTCAAACATAAGTGCTTCTGAAATACGATACTTCATGGTTCATAAAATGATGTATATGACAGAATCTGTAGCTAACTCCAAATATTAAGATGATCTGAAAAAATATATACTATACTTCTGTATTTTTCTGATGGTTCTATTTTACAAGCACTTCAGTTATATTTTTGGCATTCCACTTGAAAGACAAATATTCTGAAAGGATTTGAGTTATAATATAATTAACCAAATATTATATAATACACACGCTTAAGTGACTGTTATGTTTATTGATTTAACAGTATCTAAAGCACACTATGCTTTCAGAAATCCATTAGATTACTCAGCATTATCCATTTCAATGGCCTTATGAAAACTAAGAACTGTCTGATATGCTGCTGTTTTTAAGAATTCTGAAGTTTGAAGGTCATGGCCTAAAATCATTTTATAAAGATACCATACCTTTGGGTTTTAGTAAGTCAGCTATGGAGGATCTATTCTGGTACTTATGAATATTAAATGATTTGTCTCAGATCCTCATATAAAACCACTGCTCTTAGTAATAGCTCTTGACCAAGATAAAAGACTGTAATGTCATTATAAAATTAATACTTTTTCTTTAAAAAGGAAAAAGGCTATTTAAGGAAAAGGGAAGATCCCTGTCACCCTTAATCAGAAGACAGGTTTGCTAACTGTACTTTGGTGACAATGCTGAAGTCACCCCAATTAAGGGAACGACACTCAAAGCAATTCATAGCCTTAATATAATTTTATCATATGTGACATACATGTTTTTAAGCTAAACAACAATCATTCTAGAAAGCTAAGAGAAGGTAGGCAAAATATTCTTTGCCAGCCAAATCTGGCCTTGAACAAGACTCCAATATTTGACATAAGAAGTACAGAGGATCAGGACTTCCCCTGTGGTGCAGTGGTTAAGACTCCGTGCTCCCAATGCAGGGGGCCCCGGTTTGATCCCTGGTCAGCGAACTAGATCCCACATGCATGCCACAACTAAGAGTTCACATGCCACAACTAAGGAGCCCACATGCTGCAACTAAGGAGCCAGCGAGCCGCAACTAAGAAGCTTGCAAGCTGCAACTAAGGAGCCCATGTGCCACAACTAAGGAACCTGCCTGCCACAACTAAGACCTGGTGCAACCAAATAAATAATAAATATTTTTTAAAAAAGAATATAGGGCTTCCCTGGTGGCGCAGTGGTTGAGAGTCTGCCTGCCGAAGCAGGGGACACGGGTTCGCGCCCCCCATGTGGGAATATCCCACATGCTGCGGAGAGGCTGGACCCGTGAGCCATGGCCGCTGAGCCTGCGCGTCCGGAGCCCGTGCTCCGCAACGGGAGAGGCCACAACCATGAGAGGCCCGCGTACCGCAAAAAAAAAAAAAAGAAGTATAGAGGATCATCTTTTAGCCAATTTTTTTTTCATTTGGGAAAACACATAACATATACCTGTCAGCCATGATGAGAAATGTAAAACGCCAACATGCATTTCAAGTAAATATGGTAGGGAGAATAAGAATATAGAAGCTTTTCAAGTAATAGAGAATACTGTATAAACACAGGAGGAAATTAATTAGACTAATAATTAGTAGAAAAATCAAGATTAGGGAATGAACTACCATATTCCCCTAAATGTTAATCTCAATTTCCATCTACTTTGCTCTTCAGAATAGCAGAGATGTAATTCTCTAAAAGGGTCAAGATGGACACTAAAAGATATATTATCTCCTACCTCTGAAAGAAATAGAAAGTAATCCCATTTTCAAGAATTTATCCTGAAGAAACGTTCCAGAAATAAAAATGCACAGAGATTTTCACTACAGTCTTATTATAGTGGAAAAAGTGGAAGCAATCTCAATATTCAGAAGGGTTCAATTAAATTATAACATATCACAATGGAATATTATGCAATAAATAAAAATAATTAAAACTACACAATAAAAAGGAGTATAAAAACTGTATATGGGGCTTCCCTGGTGGCGCAGTGGTTGAGAGTCTGCCTGCCGATGCAGGGGACACGGGTTTGTGCCCCGGTCCGGGAGGATCCCACATGCTGCGGATCAGCTGGACCCGTGAGCCATGGCCGCTGAGCCTGCGCGTCCAGAGCCTGTGCTCCGCAACGGGAGAGGCCACAACAGTGAGAGGCCCGCGTACCGAAAAAAAACAAAACAAAACTGTATATGCCCCAGGGCTTCCCTGGTGGCGCAGTGGTTGAGAGTCCGCCTGCCGATGCAGGGGACGCAGGTTCGTGCCCCGGTCCGGGAAGATCCCACATGCCGCGGAGCGGCTGGGCCCGTGAGCTATGGCCGCTGAGCCTGCACGTCCGGAGCCTGTGCTCGGCCACGGAAGAGGCCACAACAGTGAGAGGCCCGCGTACCGCTAAACAAAACAAAACAAAACAAAACAAAAACAAAAACTGTATATGCCCCATAAAAAGAACTATGTAAAACATGCTTATTCAATTTTGAAATGTCATTGGTATTTGTGGTAATAGAAACATGAGGGTTTTTTCCTCTGTTTAAAAAAAAAGAAATAGTGATGACAAGTTGAATAGTTTATATTGAAGAAAAGCAGTCTTAACTAGAGCTGGTATTTTACAGAAGCAAACACTACCTTTAAATAATTGCTAGTCAAACAAATAGTGACACAATTGATATAATCAACATTTGGGGGACATATCTGACTTAGAACAATCACAAGTACCATAGGAAGTGCTTTCCTTAAATCAATTCACTAGTCCCATCTATTGAATTTTAGCAGCAGTTTCTCTCACTGTAGGACTGGTGGTGGGATGGGACAGACCACCACAGATGCTGGGAACCATCAGTAAACAATAAAACGCTTCACTCTCCAAAAAGAAATGATATTTAAAACTCAGGATCACTCAAGCTCCAAATAAATTACTATACTCCCTAGTATGGCACATTAACTGATTCAATTCATTATATGAACCTGTCAGCATAAAAGGAATTTATACCTGGATTATTCCAAAGCAGATCAACTGGCCAGACTCACAAGCCCAGGACAAAACTTTTCAGTAGAGTCTATAGAATACCGAAACCCTCTCAAATGTTAGAGTGAGTTTTTAAACCCTTCTACAGATTTTCCTACCATTTTTACATTATGAAGATGGCAATCATGGCCAAATTGAATTGCATATGGCAACTCAAAGATCAGAAAGATTTCATGTGAACCAAGTAAATGAATCACAAATAGAAGGATGGAATTCTATCTCTAAAACGAAAGCCTAAATCAAGAGTGGATCCCTTATCAATTAAATTAGACCCTGAAGCTGCATGACCTTATCCAATCTTGGAAATACATGTTCAAACTCTCAACATCACCTATTTTTTTTAAAGGGTCTTGGACTTCCCTGGTGGCGTAATGGTTAAGAATCCACCTGCCAATGCCGGGGACATGGGTTCGAGCCCTGGTCAGGGAAGATCCCACATGCTGGGGAGCAACTACGCATGGGTACCACAACTGTTGAGCGTGCGCTCTAGAGCCCGCGAGCCCAAACTACTGAAGCCCATGCGCCTAGAGCCCATGCCCCACGACAAGAGAAGTCACTGCAATGAGAAGCCCACGCACAAGGAAGAGTAGCCCCCACTCGCCACAACTAGAGAAAGCCCGTGTGCAGCAACAAAGACCCAACGCAGCCAAAAATAAATAAAATTTTTAAAAATGTTTTAAAAAATAAAATAAAAGGGCCTTTAAGGGTCTTAAATGATAACCACAATTAAACTTCACACTTTATTTTAACTCACGAGTTTTAGCCCCTAGCTTGGTGCCAAAACTAGGAGTGGACCCTGACTTGTCACCAGACTAATTAGCTTTGGCTCAGCCCTATAAAGCTTTCTCCAGCACATGGTGATTTTTCCTAGATCTCTGTCCAGCTGCTTTTGCGAGCAGGATTGTTAGGACTCTGAGGACTCCCACATATGAGAAATCACTGTTCAGATTCTTTTTCATAGAAGTTCCATCTTGTCCTGTCCCTGCCCAGTTTTCATCTTTTGTCATGTTCCATGATCAGGATCCCATTTTTCCATCTCCCTGCTGATGTGGCCTGAATGTCCATACCACTCAGTCTAAATCCTACCTATCATTCAGAACCCAGCTCTGCTCCACCGCCAACTTTGAAGAACTCTGATTTCCTCCCTCTTTTCTTCCTCCCTCTTCCCCTCCCCAGAATAACTTTTTGGTGTTCCCATATTGTCCAGGATATACCTCTATCTGAGGGTCAGATACCTCTATCAGAGGGTCAGATACAAACTCTAAGGATATATGTGTCTGGTATTTCAATAGGAAATGTATCAATGATTTGTTTTTAATAAATGATGTCCATAAAGGAAATGTAGTGAGTGGTATATAGAGTGATTCTTCAAAGCTGATCTGAGGCATAGAGTCCAAATCTAAAAATTTCTCTGTTACAAAATCATTTTTTTCACCAACACAAAATCTTGACAAAGCCAATACAGATCATCTTCCTATGCTTAGTAATCAACAAAATAAAATTCGGAGAAAGATGTAGAAATGAACTCTCAAAATGGTTTCAACACTATAAATTTTATTATTAGGAGTATTTAAAGAAAAAAGATATCTATGCAAGGACTAACTTTACCTGTTATTGCTTGAATTACGTACTTAATGTAAAGACTATCATTGTGGCATATTCACCAAATGCTTAGCATAAATATATCTTAGTAAGAAAATCACTGTTGACAATTTACAAATACAAAAATATAACAAAGAAGGAAATTATAGAGCTCCCAATATGTGTAACACATACCGCACTCTACTATAATGTCATTTAAATCTGTCCCCCCTTTCAACTGTGAGCTCTGAAAGGGGGAGACCATGTCTTATTCATATTTGTACCCCCAGAGCTTAGCACAGTGTCTGGCAAATAAAAGTTTGATAAATTAATGAATGAGAAGATACATAAATTCCAAGAATAATTCTCTTAAGATGTACATCTGGTTCCCACTGTACATCTGAGTAACCTTCTCTCACTTGGACTAATTGTGATTCTGCCTTCTGGAGCAATGGAAAATAATTCTTCCTCTTCCATGTAAGACTATTTCAATTAGATGAAGAAAATATATGTGACAGGGAGGGAACATGAGGATATGAGTTAGGGCAGTTGCTCAACCCTGGCTAAACATTAGAACTGCCTTGAGAGCTTTTAAATAATACCGAATAGGTCCCACCCCAGCCCGATTAACTCAAAATATCTAGGGATGGAACCTAGTTTTCGTTTTTGTTTTTTTTAACTCCACAGGTGAATGCAATGTGAAGCCAAGATTACAAACCACTGAGTTAAGGAAACTAGGTTCTAGCCCAGCCTCTGCAAATAACTCTCCCCTTAGGCATTTTACTTAAATTCTCTCAGTCTGTGTTTCTACATCCATAAAATGACGGGTTTACACTGTTAAGATCAAAGGAAATAATGTATAGGGAGTGCTCTGAAAAACTTGAAACTGCTAAATAATTGTTAGGACATTAAAGATGCTTCCTTATTTTGGACCAGGTCACCACCAAGAAAGGGAACTTTTCCAGATAACCCTATAAAGAAGACCCGACTAGATAAAACCTGGGAGTGCTGAGGGTGGGGTAAAGGAGGTTTGAATTAAACACATGCTTCATTTGAGCCACCACCATTTTTAAAAATGTTAATATAATCTTAATACATTAGTAGAATTTCAGTGTCAGAAGCAAGGGAGGTAATAATCCCATTTATATTCTGCAATGGTCAAACTATAACTGGAATATCCTGTTCAAAGTACCTCATTTTAAGAGGTCTTAAACAGACTGTGTGTCCAGAAGAGGTGATTTGACTAATCTGGCAATCACGTCACATGAGAAATGGTAAGGAACTAGGGATGCGTGGCCTACAAAGGTGAGTTGGAAGGGGGAGCTGCCTTCATAAATTTCAAGGGCTGTCATGTGGAAGACGAAGACTTACTCTCCTCCCTTATTGCTCCAGGAGAGGCAGAAACAGGAAGTTACTGGGATGCACAGCCTAACAAACAACTTGATAATAATTCAAACAGAATTCCTGGATGTATTTACTCTTCAAAAAAGATTCTTGGGATCCAATTATAAACATTGTTTCAAAAGGTCTAGGATTACCCTGGAATCTGCATCTAAAGCAGGCTCTCTGGGTGACTCTGGGTAGTCCTTTTTTTTTTTTTAATATAATGACCTTTATAAAAAGGCTTATTTTAATGTAATTCACACACCATGAAATTCATCCACTTAAAGTATACAATCCAGTGGCTTTTAGCGTATTGACAGTTGTGCATTCATTACAATTTTAGAACATTTGCATCACCTCCAAAAGAAACTCTGTAGCCATTAGCAGTCACTCCCCATGTCCCCCCAAATCTTTCAGCCCTAGGCAATCACTAATCTACTGTTGCTATAGATTTACCTATTTTCTTTACATTTAATAGAAATGGAATCATACTCTGAGGGGTATTTTGTGACTGCCCTCTTTCACTTAGCATACTGTTTAAAATTCGTCCATGTTGTAGTATGTATCAGTACTTCACTCCTTTTTATTGCTGAATAATATTCCATTTAATGGATATACCATATCTTATTTATCCATTCATCAGTTAATGGACACAAGTTCTTTCCATTTTTTGGCAATTATGAACAATGCTGCTATGAATATTCAAGTACAAGTTTTTATATGGACATAGCTTTATAACCAAGAGGGATGAAAACATAAGAGTGAAACTGCCAAATCATATGGTAACTCTGTTTACCTTTTGGAGGAACTGTTAAACTGTTTTCCAAAGTGGCTGCACCATGTTACATTCCCACCAGTAATGTATGAAGATTTCAATTTCTCCACATTATTGCTAACTCTTGTTATTATCTGTCTTTTGATTAGAGCCATCCAAGGGGGCTTGAAGTGGTAACTCATGTGGTTTTGATTTTCATTTCCCTGAAGGCTAATGATGTTGAGCATCTTTTCATAAGCTTTTCATCTTTTCATAAGGTCATTCACATATCTTCTTTGGAAAAAGGACAGTCCATTTTAAAAAACAATAATTTTGCCAAGCCAGTAAGGATAGTAAGTTCAATCGACAGAAACACATCAAATACATTTAAATCCACAAATTTATAATATTTTTTTAAAAACCCACCATTGGAAGATGTTGGCAAACCAACCCTATTTTTGGTAAACTGGTTAATATAGCGAAAGAGTCAATCATTTACCCTGCCTTTCTTATATAACCTGTCCACCTAGGTAAGCAAACAGTTGATAAAAGAAAACTTCTCTGTATAGAAGAATTCCAGCTAATAAATGAAGGAATGACAGGCTATCACCATTTTGCAATCTCAGTGTACTAGATCTAGGCATTGAGCTTTAGCAGCTGCAAAAATAAGCTGACATTATGTGCCTAATGATGAAAATATACACCACCACCCGTAAAGCAATCTTGCCAAAAAATAAAGGAAAAACAAAACAAACTTAAACATGATGGAACTGTGGTCTAGAAGTGAGATTCAAATATGAATTTACAGGAAATAGAGAGGACAGAAAAAAGATGTTAAACTATACCAAGGGGGTGCAATAAGCATAATCTAGACCATAGGAAACTCAACAGGACAAAGAACCAACTTTCTTCAACAAATAAATTGCAAGGGAGAGGAAAAAAAAAAGAGAAGAGAAGGAGAAGTAATATGTAGTTTAAAAAACATTATATCCTTATTTATATCCTCATCCAAACAACCTTTTAAAAATATTAGCACAATCACAATTGGAAATGTGAATGCTGACTGCGTATTTAATTATATTAAAGAAATACTGTTAATTTTTAAAGATATGAAATATTATGATTATGTTTTTTTAAAGGAGTCCTCATCTTTTAGATACATATTGAAATACTTATGGATAAAGTGATAGGATGTCATGGATTTACTTTAAAATAATATGGGAAAGAGAAATAGGTGGCAGCATAGGTGAAACAAGTCAGCCATGAGTTGAAAATTGTCGAAGTTGGTGATGAGTACATAAGGGTTCATTATGTAATTCTCTCTACTTTAATATTTTGGGGCAATTTTCCAAATTTTTATAAGAAAAGTGTTTTTTTAAAAAAAGCTTGCCAAAACCAAAAGCTTAAGAGGTTCTAAGAGCCCCTCCACTGGTCACAATCAAGAAGAAACTGGATGGCTCTTTATTACAGTTCTTGTAATGTAAATGACACACAAGGATTTCTTCTTCAAATGCTAGGATTCTATTAAAGAGAGCAGTCTTTAAAAAGACTAGCTAAATCACCTCAATTAGCCACTTAATTTTGCTAATAGAAACTTTAATAAAAACTTAATTTTGCTAATAGACTCTCAAAATTGTGTAAAAACAACTATGATTAATCTAGTTTCCTAAGTAAATATATTGCTTAAATGCTTACCCTTAAGGAGCACAACAAAAGAACAAACAAATTAATCAAATGAGGATATACATTTTTAAATTACTTTTTTTTTTTTTTTTTTGCGGTACGTGGGCCTCTCACTGTCTTGGCCTCTCCCGTTGCGGAGCACAGGCTCCGGACGCGCAGGCTCAGCGGCCATGGCTCACGGGCCCAGCCGCTCCGCAGCATGTGGGATCTTCCCAGACCGGGGCACGAACCCGTGTCCCCTGCATCGGCAGGCGGACTCTCAACCACTACACCACCAGGGAAGCCCTAAAATTACTTTTTAAAGTGCCAAATGCAATTCATCCCTAAGGTACAATTATTGTTAGTATGTGCAATATGTTTATCATCAAACAATATACTTCATGAGACAAGGGCATGATAACATTTTCTGGGATTGATGACTAAACATCTGTTCCCTCAAAATACATGCACAAATATACTATCTCCCTGAGCAGCTAGGTTATAGTTACTGCCTCCCCCCACAAAATACTATTTTACCAACTTATGTTTAGCCAAAAAGATTTAACATGGGATAGAGTAAAAACAGAAACAAACCAAACAGAAACCTAAAAAGCATGCCAAATCATGTAATGAGTACCAAAGAATCACTGGATTATTTTCACGAGAAGGAAGAATGTGTGCAGAAAATATTAAGTTTAGTGGTTAGGAGACGAGGCAAGAGAAATAATACATATAACACAGTATCTGTAGCACATGTATTAATTTAACCAAACCCCTTCTCTACATTACTACAGTATTCAATATCAACATTTTTACCTTCTTGTTAGTGTAGTTTTTTGTTTGTTTTTGCATTCTGAACTAAATTTTTTAAAGTTTGTACTAAATTTTATAAAATTGCTTAGAAAAATCTCCTGGTAAAATGCAAAAGAATCAAACTACTGAGAAAAATGTGAAACAATAGTAATTCTTAGACACTTCTGGTGGAAACATAAATTAGTACAGACACCTTAGAAAACAATTGGTATTGTCCAGTTAAAATGAAAATAAAAAAAATAAAAAATAAAGAATTGTTTTAGCTCCTGGTGGCTGCTATGACAAATCACCACACTTAGTGGCTTAAAACAACAGATATTTATTTTCTCACAGTTCTGGAGGCCAGAAGTCCAAAATCAGTATCACTGGGCCAAATTCCAGGTGTTGCTGGCAGGGCTGCACTCCCTCCAGAGGCTCTAGGAAAGAGTTTGTTTCTTGGCTCTTCCATCTTTTGGTGCCTGCTGGCATCCTGGGCTGTGGCTACATCACTTCAAATCTCTGCCTCTGTGATCACGGGGCCTTCTCTTATACTCGGTGTAACTTCCGTTGGCCTCTCCTCTATTAAGGACACTTGTGACTGCATTTAAAGCCCACCTGATAATCTAGGATCATCTCCCCAGCTCAAGATCCTTAACTTAATCACACCTGCAAAGATCCTCTTTCCACATAAGGTAACATTTATAGGTTCCAGGTATTAGGGCCTGTTATCTTTAGGGGCCATCCTTCAGCCTGCTCCATGCATATAGCCTACAATACAGCAATCCACTCCTGGGTAATTCCCTACAGAAACTCTTGCACATTAACACCAGATGACAAGTACAAGAATATTTACAGTAACATTGTTTACAATAACAAAAAAAACACAACTGGAAACAAATATTCATCAACAAAATGGATACACTGTGATGCATTCATATAATTACACAGCAGTGAAAACAGAAGTACAGCTACACACATCAGCATGGAAGAATCATGTAACACATGTGGAGCAGAAAATAAAGCAAGTCACAAGAATTACATATGGCATACTACATTTATATAATAAGGTCTTAAAACACACAAAACTGGGGCATTCCCTGGTGGTGCAGTGGTTGGGAGTCTGCCTGCCGATGCAGGGGACACGGGTTCGTGCCCCGGTCCGGGAAGATCCCTACATGCCGCGGAGCGGCTGGGCCCGTGAGCCATGGCCGCTAAGCCTGCGCGTCCGGAGCCTGTGCTCCGCAACGGGAGAGGCCACGGCAGTGAGAGGCCCGCATATCGCAAAAAAAAAAAAAAAACAAAACCAAAAAACACACACAAAACTGAGCTCTGTAATGTTTAGAGTTGTGTGCATACTATAAAACAATACAGAAAAGAAAAACAAACACAAAATTCAAGATAGTGGTATCCTACTCGGGAGAGAGGGAGGGCTGAATTGTGGAGCATGCAGGGGTCTTTTTTTTTTTTGCGGTACGCTGGCCTCTCACTGTTGTGGCCTCTCCCGTTTCAGAGCAACAGGCTCCAGACGCGCAGGCTCAGCGGCCATGGCTCACGGGCACAGCCACTCCGCGGCATGTGGGATCCTCCCGGGCCGGGGCACGAACCCGTGTCCCTTGCATCGGCAGGCGGACTCTCAACCACTGCGCCACCAGGGAAGCCCAACAGGGGTCTTTAAAGGGATTGGTAAGGACCCATTTCTTAACTGGGTGGTGGAATAACAATATATTTTTAAAATTTAATTTATATATTCAAAAGTTCTACCCAAAAATACATACCTTCCATATATACCATTTGAATCATGATATATTTAATAATGAAAATGTTGTAATTCCCACTGTTTATTCTAGCTCTGCAAAGCAGACCAAGATCATTATCCCTACTGCTGATAAGCACTTAATGGTTTCTCTAGAAACACGGTCACAGTCTAACGAGAGTATTCCCAGTATCAGGTGTGAGTAGCCCAAGCACTTCCCATTTGTAGGAAGAGTGTGAGCGGGTGGCACAAGCTAAGCTTTGGATGATGCTGCAGTTGGCTCTGCCTCCTGGAGGAGGTGTGGACTGTCTAGGGAGGCAGAGACTCTTGATGCCTCCCAGGGGATGTGTGGCAATGCCGAGAAATATTTTGGGTCCTTACAAGTACAGAGGTGTTACTGGCATCTAGTGGGTGGAGGCCAGGGACGGACATCCTGCAATGTACAGGAAAGCCCCCGCAGCAGAGAATCATCTAGCTGAGGGTGAAAAAATACTGCTCTATAGTAACCATTTGATTGAATGCATGCAATAAGCCTAACTACTGCCACCTGACATTGAGAGTGACGAACAACCTCCCATTAGGGACATAGGAAGTCCCGGTTTGCAAAATTTGTCAATCCTCAGAATTGTGCACAGGAGGGATTCTAATCATATACTCAATTAAAATACAAGTTCTACAGATAATTATTGTTACCAGAGGGATTCTGATAGATTGTAAACTTCTCAACGGTGCACACTTATATTCATTCATCTATCTTCTGCACTAAAATCTCAGCATGTTTTAAATTCTTTCTCCTGAAATAAGGCACAGAGCACAGCACCTGGCATGTAGTAAGCACTCAATAACATTAGTTAATATTAGTTGAAAAATATCTTTTTCAAATTTATTTCAAACTCTCTCATTATGGCTTACAACTTTGTCTATTTTGTTCCCTAGTGTATCCCAAACACCAGAGAACCTGTTACGTGACAGATGCTCAATAAATATTTACTGAATGAGCAAATGACTAAAGATGCTACCTGACAGTGCACATACATGCCCAACAAAACAAAACAAAACAAACAACAGAAAGCAATAGACACAATAAGGCACCGTTTGCAAACACACTCCTAGATCAGTACTTCCAATGACTTCTTTAGTCAACATGAACAAAGAAGCTGAAATCAGTGTCATCCATACTTTGATTATAAGATCAAAGACATTAATTTTAAACCTGTAGCCTGTAATTGTTTGGCTGGGGTAGGCAAGAACATGAATAGGCACCAAACGACTACTCAGTAAAAATTACTGATAACCATGGCTGACCCCTAAATACCTCTAAGAAACATGAGAAATGCTGCATCTTTTATGCCACGAAATCTTGCCCTTCTCATCAATTCCTGCTCACAGCTGCGCCTAATTAAAACTGCCTGGAAACCTCGTCTATCACTTTACTGGCTATTTTTTCTACTAAATCAAGATTCCACTTTAGAATTCAAATCCATCTGTCTCCCTCAGTCTGCAAAGAACAAATGTTCAGTAAAACTAACCAGCTAGCTAAAATTAAATGTACCTTTTGTAGCTAAGACTTAATATGCTGTTGGGGGCAGGGAGCAAGGAGTATAAGGATAAACCACTAAAAAATAAGGTAACAGGGCTTCCTTGGTGGCGCAGTGGTTGAGAATCCGCCTCCTGATGCAGGGGACACGGGTTCCAGCCCTGATCGGGGAAGATCCCACATGCTTTGGAGCAACTAAGCCCATGCGCCACAACTACTGAGCCTGCACTCTACAGCCCGTGAGCCGCAACTACTGAAGCCCGCGCGCCTAGAGCCCGTGCTCCACAACAAGAGAAGCCACCGCAATGAGAAGCCTGCGCACTGCAACAAAGATAGCTCCCTCTCGCCGCAACTAGAGAAAGCCCACACACAGCAACGAAGACCCAACACAGCCAAAAATAAATTAATTTTTAAAAAATCATTATTAAAAAAAAGGTAACACAAAGCTTAACTATATTAGATACTTAACCATATTAGATTACATATTAGATACGCAACTCCTATCTTAGCAAATCAGGGACAAATCCAGAAACTCGTGGCTAAAAAAGATTTACGTCTAAAGGCAACTTTCTGGAGAATTTAACACATGTCAAACATTGCTCTTCCAAAATAATTACATAGGGCTATCAACCCCAAAGTTTTGCTTGTCCATTTTCCTCTCATCTGAACATTAGAAAGCCTAAATTGGCTCAAAATCTATAGCTTCACTTTTTTTTTTTTTTTTTTAGCGGTAGGCGGGCCTCTCACTGTTGTGGCCTCTCCCGTTGCGGAGCACAGGCTCTGGACGCGCAGGCTCAGCGGCCATGGCTCACGGGCCCAGCCGCTCCGCGGCATGTGGGATCTTCCCGGACCGGGTTCGTACCCCCTGCATCGGCAGGCGGACTCTCAACCACTGCGCCACCAGGGAAGCCCTATAGCTTCACTTTTGATATCTAAAATACGGATAATTCATTGCTGAGCTATTGGTCCTGTCCCATGATCAGAAAAACGTAAGAAAAAAATCCACTTTTTATGGCCTTTATCTGGAACCTACAACTTCAAATTTCTAAGAGTTTTATAAATTATGACAGCAAAATACATAAAATTCCCCCTTTTAATGCAACTTTTATTATCACTGCTGAGTTATTAAGTCCTTGCCTAGATATGATAAAGGAGGAACACATGAAAAAGACCTATCGCATTATGGATTTTAACAGCCAGAAGTTGCTTCTGTGAGGTTTTGGATTGATTAATTTTTGCTGCCAAAGCCACATATACCAAGTTATACCATGTTATACTTATGTCCTGAAACATCAAAAAATATCTAAAGTTCAATTTTTCTTTCCAACATGATTTTTTACCAAAGAAATCCTTTCTCTAGTAAACAATGAAACAGACAACAAAATGAAGCATTAAAAATTTTACATCTGGGGGGCTGCCCTGGTGGCGCAGTGGTTGAGAGTCCACCTGCCGATGCAGGGGACACAGGTTTGTGCCCCGGTCCGGGAAGATCCCCCATGCTGCTGAGCGGCTGGGCCCGTGAACCATGGCCTCTGAGCCTGCGTGTCCGGAGCCTGTGCTCCGCAACGGGAGAGGCCACAACAGTGAGAGGCCTGCGTACCGAAAAAAAAAAAAAAAAATTTACATCTTGGAATTTATTTCAAAAACACTACAATTTACCACATCAATGCAATGTGTATTTAACTTACAACATTCCATGCTACCCAGGGGTTACTGATAAAATGAAAAATGGGGTTCCTTCTTTTTCTTCAAAATCATATAACTGCAATTTTCGAATTTCACTAAAACTCTTAAAATTATAGACAAAATCACTTCCAAAGACATTTAATTTTTTTTTTTTTTATTGCACGAAAAATGTGCTGGACCAAATTTAACAGAGAATAAATTACCACCAACTAGGTTTAAAAATATTTTTGTTGGGCTTCCCTGGTGGCGTAGTGGTTAAGAATCCACCTGCCAATGCAGGGGACACGGGTTTGAGCCCTGGTCCAGGAAGATCTCACATGCCGTGGAGCAACTAAGCCCGTGTGCCACAACGACTGAGCCTGTGCTCTAGAGCCCATGAGTCACAACTACTGAGCCCGCGTGCCAAAACTACTGAAGCCCATGTGCCTAGGGCCTGTGCTCTGCAACAAGAGAAGCCACCGCAATGAAAAGCCCGTGCACCGCAACGAAGAGTAGCCCCCGCTCGCCCCAACTAGAGAAAAGCCCTCGTGCAGCAATGAAGACCCAATGCAGCCAAAAATAAATAAAATTAAAAAATATATATATATATATTTGTTACATAGATTTGTTGTAAATGGGTTCAACTAGCATGATGTCCTAGAGCATATAGGTAGCTAGTGATACTGACATTCTCTCAAAACTGTACTCAAATTTTTGATAATACTGCTACTTTGACAAATACTACTGAATTCTCTTTATAAATAAATAAATAAATCCACATTCTTCAAATTCAATTCAACAAACTTTATTTCTGACGTGGTTTCCAATGTACAAAGTACTGATAAGCACTGTGAGGATTCAGAAACATTTGGAGGTACAAAGACATTGAACATTATACTGGAGAAAAATTGGAATCAACCTAAAATGTCTATCAACAGGAGAAAGGCTAAATAATCTGTGAGGAAGTTTCAAAGAATGAAGCTGAGCAATTCATATAAATAAATAAGCAATTTGTATATATAAAACATAATTATATATAATAATGAATTATATAAAATATAATCCATATATTCATATATACACAGTTCATATACAATTATATATAACTCAATATAGTTCACATTCACATATATAATTCATACACACACACATACATGAATTAAGCTCTAAGATACACAGAGTAGAAAAAAACAAGTTGCAAAAACATGCATATATGGACATACGTACGCTACCAAATGTAAATAGATAGCCAGTAGGAAGCAGCCGCATAGCACAGGGAGATCAGCTCGGTGCTTTGTGACCACCTAGAGGGGTGAGATAGGGAGGGTGGGAGGGAGACGCAAGAGGGAGGAGATATGGGGATATATGTATATGTATAGCTGATTCACTTTGTTATGAAGCATAAACTAACACACCATTGTAAAGCAATTATACTCCAATAAAGATGTTAAAAAAAAACATGCATATAACAACATTAATTTAAAAAAAAAAACACAATACTACACATCTTCTAAAGGTAGCATCTTCAGGCTCCGTGAACAAACAAGCTAAGAGCTGAGATGAACATGCCTGGAGGAGGCCAATTATGGCAGGGGGACAATGGAATGGGATTTGAATAGGGCTGAATGTGAATCTTAAGTATCTCTCCAAAGAATTCCTGAGGCAATTTCAGATCACTTCAATTTCTGTAATAAATTTTGATTTCCATTTACGTAGAACTTTCACTTTTGGGAAAACTTAAAATTTTAACTCCAAAGCATTTCCAACTCTTAATGGCTTCATGGAGAAAAATCAACAGCCACAGAAGCATCCTACAATGTCCTGCTTTAGTGAAACAACTAAAGCTGTAAACCCAAAACTGCAGGGGGGTTATAAATGGTCCTGTGATTTCTAAAAGAACTTGGATGAGTGTTCAGCATAAAGAACACGGCCTGGTAAACAGCCACACTGTAAGAAACTAAGCAAAGCAGCAATGTCTCTGTTCAAAATACAAATTCCACGCCTAGCTTAACTCAGAGTTCATAAAAAGCTCAACAGAGCAGAGGCACATAGGTAATAACAGAAAAGAAAGGAGGTTGGAAACAAAAATGGCTGTAGGTCTCTGGACTATCTCGAGTTTTTCCTATTGCATAACAAAATTTTTGCATTAAGAAAAAATCAAACAATCAAACAATACAAAAACAATAAACAAGACTCTAAACGCTATCTATAAGAACAAACAAAAACTAACCAATCAAAACCTTAATGATATAAGAAACACAAAGGTAAATAGCAAAATAAGCAATTCAAGGGCAATTAAGTACTTTACAAAAGAAAATTACTAGTTATATATTAATCACATTATAACATTTGTCTACAAAGACTGGAAGTAAATTCATGAAATTATGGAGTATGAGTAATTTATATTTTTCTTCCTTTTGGTTTTTCAAATTTTCTCCAGAGGACATGTATTACTTTTGTAAGAAGTTTTTTTTAAGCTTTCTTCACTTTTAAAAATCCAAGTATAGTTGATTTACAATGTTGTTAGCTTCTGCTGTACAGCAAAGTGATTCAGTTATACATATACATACATCTTATTTTATTTATTTATTTTTGGCTGCATTGGGTCTTTGTTGCTGTGTGCGGGCTTTCTCTAGTTGTGGCGAGTGGGGGCTACCCTCATTGAGGTGTGCAGGCTTCTCACTGCAGTGGCTTCTCTTGTTGCGGAGCACGGGCTCTAGGCACGCGAGCTTCAGTAGTTGTGGCATGTGGGTTCAGTAGTTGTGGCTCGTGGGCTCCAGAGCGCAGGCTCTGTAGTTGTGGCACATGGGCTTAGTTGCTCCGCGGCATGTGGGATCTTCCTGGACTAGGGCTCGAACCTGTGTCCCCTGCATTGGTAGGCAGATTCTTAACCACTGTGCCACCAGGAAATCCCCATACATTCTTTTTTTATATTCTTTTCCATTATAGTTTATCATAGCATATTGAATATAGTTCTCTGTAAGAAGTTATTTTAGAAAGAGTAGAAAGCAAATGTCTTTCCTAAAGGCGCTAGAAAGCTGTAGTTCAGGAGCTCACAGAAGAGAACTGTTTGGCTGTGAGGGAACTACATTTACAAAATTTACCAAATGTTTACATGCCAGAAGCTGTGCCAAAAAGTTTCCATTCACTGTGGTCCTTAATCTGGAAAATCATAGCATGAGGCAGGTAAGTAGTAGTGCTGTCCCCATGAGATAAGGAAATGGCTGGTTTAGGGGAGTTGGGATAAATTGGGAATTTGGGATTAACAGATACACAATACTATATAGAAAACAGATAAAAAAAACAAGGACCTACTGTATAGCACAGGAAACTATATTCAATATCTTGTGATAACCTATAAAGGAAAAGAATCTGAAAAAGAATATATATGTGTGTGTGTGTGTGTATATGTGTGTGTGTATGTGTATATATATATATATATATATATATATAAAACTGAAACACTTGCTGTACACCTGAAATAGTGTAAATCAACTATACTTCAATAAATAAATGAATGAATGGAAAATGGCTGGTTTAGAAGGTTAAACCAATGACCAAATCACTTCATTAGTAATTGGTGAACTGGGATTAAAAGGCAGTCTGTAAACTCAGAGCCCACATTCTGAACCACAACACCAGTGTTTCCAACACATCTTAAGAAGCATCTTGGGCTTCCCTGGTGGCACAGTGGTTAAAAACCTGCCTGCCGGGACTTCCCTGGTGGTGCAGTGGTTAAGAATATGCCTAACAATGCTGGGGACACGGGTTTGAGCCCTGGTCCGGGAAGATCCCACATGCCACGGAGCAACTAAGCCTGTGCGCCACAACTATTGAGCCTCCGCTCTAGGGCCCGTGAGCCACAACTGCTGAGCCTACATGCCACAACTACTGAAGCCCACGTGCTTGGGACCTGCGCTCTACAACAAGAGAAGCCACCACAATGAGAAGCCCACGCACTGCAATGAAGAGTAGCTGCCACTCGCCACAACTAGAGAAAGCCTGCACACAGCACCAAAGACCCAACGGAGCCAAAAATAAATAAATAACTGATTTAAAAAAAAAGAATCTGCCTGCCATTCTTCAATATATGCAAATCAATCAATGTGATATACCATATTAACAAACTGAAGGATAAAAACCATATGATCATCTCAATAGATGCAGAAAAACCTTCTGACAAAATTCAACACCCATTTATGATAAAAACCCTCCAGCAAGTAGGTACAGAGGGAACTTACCTCAACATAATAAAGGCCATATATGACAAACCCACAGCCAGCATCGCTCTCAATGGTGAAAAACAGGAAACCATTTCCACTAAGATCAGGAACAAGACAAGGTTGCCCACTCTCACCACTATTATTCAACTTAGTTTTGGAAGTTTTAGCCACAGCAATCAAAGAAGAAAAAGAAATAAAAGGAATCCAAAATGGAAAAGAAGAAGTAAAACTGTCACTGTTTGCAGATGACATCATACTATACATACAGAATCCTAAAGATGTTACCAGAAAACTACTAGAGCTAATCAGTGAATCTGGTAAAGTAGCAGGATACAAAATTAATGCACAGAAATCTCTTGCATTCCTATACACTAATGATGAAAAATCTGAAAGAGAAATTAAGGAAACACTCCCATTTACCACTGCAACAAAAAGAATAAAAATACCTAGGAATTGGGAGGGAGGGAGACGCAAGAGGGAAGACATATGGGAACATATGTATATGGATAACTGATTCACTTTGTTATAAAGCAGAAACTAACACACCATTGTAAAGCAATTATACCCCAATAAAGATGTTAAAAAAAAAAAATACCTAGGAATAAACCTACCTAAGGAGACAAAAGACCTGTATGCAGAAAACTATAAGACACTGATGAAAGAAATTAAAGATGATACAAACAGATGGAGAGATATACCATGTTCTTGATTGGAGAATCAAGATTGTGAAAATGACTATACTACCCAAAGTAATCTACAGATTCAATGCAATCCCTATCAAACTACCAATGGCATTTTTCACAGAACTAGAACAAAAAATTTCACAATTTGTATAGAAACACAAAAGACCCCAAACAGCCAAAGCAATCTTGAGAAAGAAAAATGGAGCTGGAGGAATCAGGCTCCCTTACATCAGATCATATTACAAAGCTACAGTAACCAAGACAGTATGGTACTGGCACAAAAACAGAAATACAGATCAATGGAACAGGATAGAAAGCCCAGAGATAAACCCACGCACATATGGGCACCTTATTTTTGATAAAGGAGGCAAGAATATACAATGGAGAAAAGACAGCCTCTTCAATAAGTAGTGCTGGGAAAACTGGACAGCTACACGTAAAAGAATGAAATTAGAACACTCCCTAACACTGTACACAACGATAAACTCAAAATGGATTAAAGACATAAATATAAGGCCACACACCATCAAACTCTTAGAGGAAAACATAGGCAGAACACTCTATGACATAAATCACAGCAAGATCCTTTTTGACCCACCTCCTAGAGAAATGGAAATAAAAACAAAAATAAACAAATGGGACCTAATGAAACTTAAAAGCTTTTGCACAGCAAAGGAAACCATAAACAAGACTAAAAGACAACCCTCAGAATCGGAGAAAATATTTGCAAACGAAGCAACTGACAAAGGATTAATCTCCAAAATATACAAGCAGCTCATGCAGCTCCATATCAAAAAAACAAACAACCCAATCCAAAAATGGGCAGAAGACCTAAATAGACATTTCTCCAAAGAAGATATACAGATTACCAACAAACACATGAAAGAATGCTCAACATCACTAATCATTAGAGAAATGCAAATCAAAACTACAATGAGATATCATCTGATACCGGTCAGAATGGCCATCATCAAAAACTCTACAAACAATAAATGCTGTAGAACGTATGGAGAAACGGGAACCCTCTTGCACTGCTGGTGGGAATGTAAATTGATACAGCCACTATGGAGAACAGTATGAAGGTTCCTTAAAAAACTAAAAATAGAACTACCATACAACCCAGCAATCCCACTACTGGGCATATACCCTGAGAAAACCATAATTCAAAAAGAGTCATGTACCAAAATGTTCATTGCAGCTCTATTTACAATAGCCAGGATATGGAAGCAACCTAAGTGTCCAGCGACAGACGAATGGATAAAGAAGATGTGGCAATATATACATTGGAATATTAATCTCCCTAAAAAGAAACAAAATTGAGTTATTTGCAGTGAGGTGGATGGACCTAGAGACTGTCATACAGAGTGAAGTAAGTCAGAAAGAGAAAAACAAATACCGTATACTAACACATGTATATGGAATCTAAAAAAAAAATGGTTCTGAAGAAGCTAGGGGCAGGACAGGAATAAAGACACAGACGTAGAGAATGAACTTGAGGACCCGGTGAGGGGGAAGGGTAAGCTGGGACGAAGTGACAGCGTAGCATTGACATATATACACTACCAAATATAAAACAGATAGCTAGTGGGAAGCAGCTGCATAGCATAGGGAGATCTGCTCGGTGTTTTGTGTCCCCCTAGAGGGTGGGATAGGGAGGGTAGGAGGGAGACACAAGACGGAGGGGATATGGGGATATATGTATACATATAGCTGATTCACTTTGTTATAGAGCAGAAACTAACACATCATTGTAAAGCAATTATACTCAAAAAAAGATGTTAAAAAAAAAAAAAAGAATCTGCTTGCCAATGCAAGGGACACAGTTTCAAGCCCTGGTCAAGGAAGATCCCACATGCCACGAAGCAACTAAGCCGGTGCGTCACAACTATTGAGGCTGCATGCACCCTAGAGCCCGTGAGCCACAACTACTGAGCCCACATGCCACAACTACTGAAGCCTGCACACCTAGAGCCCGTGCTCCACAACAAGAGAAGCCACCGCAGTGAAAAGCCTGTGCACCGCAACGAAGAGTAGCCCCCACTCACCGCAACTAAAGAAAGCCCATGTGCAGCAACAAAGACCCAACGCAGCCAAAGCTAAAAAAAAAAAAAGAAATTTTATAAAAAGAAAAAAAAGAATCATCTTGAGCACTAGTTAGAAAAACATACCCCCCTACACCTTCTATCAGAGGACCTGGAAATCTTATATTTAATAGGTGTCCCAGTAATTCGTACCAGCTATAACTTGGAAAACCCATCCATTCTGCTACCACTCAAACTTTCTGTTTAGGATGAAGCTTATTGCAGCATACAAACTGGCCCTAATTTCTATGAACTGTTTAAATGCCAGATACTACATTCTCCAAAACACAAAACAAAAGAAAACCAAGACAGTCTATTGATTGAAGCCACTCTTGGGTTTCCAAACAGAGAAAATGACTACTTTATAACATAAAGCAGGAGGTAAAGCTTTTGTGTTGAGGCTGCCATAGTTTCTGAATTTCTACAGCCTCTGCAAGTGTTCTGATGAGAGTCACCAGTGGCTTGTTTTCCCCAACCACAAACTGGGGAAACCGTGGCTGAGGAAAGGAGGAAGGAGCAGGAGAATGAGTTCAGTGACCTCCCTACTCTGTTGCTCTCATTTTTGAAACTAGGAGAAAATGAAATATGGATGTGGAATTTCATATTCTTAAATAAGAGCCTTCCTAGTAGAAACAGGTTATCAATTATTTGAATTATTTCATACATGCATATATACAGGCAATGGTGAGGTCCACCACAAACTGGAAAATGCGAGTTCCTCCTAAAGGCATTCAAACATTTTGTAAAACTCTGAATGCCAAACAAAACCTATTTGTAGTTGAATCTGACCTTCTGACTACGGTTTGCAATCCCTGTGGGCCCAAATTCTTGTTACCTCAGTTTCTTTTTCCAAAAATATGTATAATTTATTATATAAAATATATATTTATATTTCATGCAGGGGACAAATGTTGAATTTAAATATCTCTTGTTTGTCAATCATACTTCAATAAAGCTGGAAAAAACCTCTGATGATAAATGAGTTGGAATCTGTCAAGTAGGCTCTTTGAAAAATGAAACTCAGAACTGGGAATCACCTAGTGATTGAAATACTAAGCCAGGTAAAATGAGGAATTTACTTGCATTTCACTTACCTACCACTAATCATCAATACACACATTGATATTAGGAATAATATCAGACACCTAGTGGATAGAACTTGGAGCTACGATTCACAACCTTCCTTCTATTCCAGAGCTGAGAGATACATCACAGTCCCCTCAGTCACCGTGGTTTCCTAACACAGTGATGCTCGGGGCAGAAGGAGAGGGGGCCCCACGGCAGGTGTTAAGAATTGCTGATTTAGAACATAAGGACAGTATGTTGGCCCAAGCTGTGTTCGCTCTCATGCCAATTGCTTGCCATATGAACTATAAACACATTCCATTTATATGGATGACGTGTACAATACACAGAATTCCCTGCTTGAGCTTCTTCAGGCTGTCACTTCATTGGCTCTGCCAAGTCCTTGCCCCAGGCTTGAGCAGAAACAGCTCACTTCTTAGTTTGGACAAACCACAGAGATAAAACAGTGGAGCACAGTGAACATAAAGGTTGAGTGTTTTTAAAGGCCAAGCATTCTAACTGAAGTAGAAAAACTTTATCTTTTATTTATTCAGATCACTGCAGCACCAAGTTATGATTGCTTTGATATTAAGAAATGAACTAGATTGGGTTTCCCTGGTGGCGCAGGGATTAAGAATTCGCCTGCCAATGCAGGGGACATGGGCTCGAGCCCTGGTCTGGAAGATCCCACATGCCGTAGAGCAACTAAGTCCGTGCGCCACAACTATTGAGCCTGCACTCCAGAGCTCTGCAGCCACAACTACTGAGCCCAGGTGCCACAACTACTAAAGCCCGCACGCCTAGAGCCTGTCCCCTGCAACAAGAGAAGCCACCGCAATGAGAAGCCCGTGCACCGCAACGAAGAGTAGCCCCCGCTTGCCGCAACTAGAGAAAGCCTGCGTGCAGCAACAAAGACCCAACGCAGCCAAAAAATTTTTAATTTTTTTTTTTTAATTTGTTGGGACTTCCCTGGCAGTCCAGTGGCTATGACTCCGTGCTCCCAATGCAGGGAACATGGGTTCGATCCCTGGTCAGGGAATTAAGATCCCGCATGCTAAGATCCCGCACGCCGCACGGCGTGGCCAAAATAAAAAAATAAAAATAAAATTTAAAAAATTTGTTGCATGATATTTCCATGTCAAGTTATTCTCCAGTGAAGACTCTAACTGTCAAAAATAAGGCATGCTTCTTGGGGACAAGTCAGATAAAACATTTAGTTTTGCTTCTCTCTCTCGTTGCATGAATCTCAACTTATCCATGCTGAGAACAGATGGCAAAAGAAATTGGCGCGGACTTCAGCTGAGGCAGTACCAACATGATGGTCAGCAGGAAATACATTATTCTTAATTTCAACCTTTTCCTAGAAACAGTGCCTGGAATGTTATGGAGTAAAGCTGGATGAGCAAGTGTAGGAAGATTTTATTTTTGGCAAGGTCTGAGTGCAAAGGAGAAAAACTAATTGACTAAAGAAACCTACTTAATTCTAGAAAAGCAATAATGTTGAGAATACCTCAAATTATTTTATATTTCAAAATTTTTCTATTTGGGGGGAAAGGCTATTGGTAATAAATATACAGCACTTTTAATTTTGGTATCAAATGTCTTTTTAGACTCAAAACCCAAAATAAACACGCCATTCTCACAACATGCTGAAAGGAGGAAGGTAATGATCATTTCTGAGGAAACAGCATATGTTATTAGAAAAAATTATTATTTTGTGTAACTTTTCTTGTTTTGATTTCACTGACTTAGGAAGCAATACTGTCATACTCTCCTAAGCTTCTAAGCAGTCTAATGCAAATTCCAGACTTTGCTTCTTAGAGGTTTAAAGTGTCTATTTTGTTTTTCTTTATTAAGGATATGAAGCCAATGAAGAGGCCCTCCCCAATCTCTCAGTATATTTTTATCTAATAAACTTTATGTTTTAGTGTTCTCGGATGGATTCATTTTTCTAGGCTTCAAAAGAATCAAACATCTTTACAGCATCCCTCAAGTGAATACGACTTTATTTCATCATAAAAAAATAATCCAATTTTAAAAGTTTAAGGCTGTCAGCAAGACACACCCTCAGTTTTTACGTCCACATGCAATCAGCTCTGATTTATGATGCCAATACTTTGGCCACACATCACACCACCCTCTGCTCTCCTGGTTATTAGACCTTTCAGTGAGAGGGCTGGATCAACTCTTCGGGCTAACATGACTAGCTCAGTCAGTTGGAACCAAATACTAAGTTGTGGTTCAATCTATTGGGTTGGCCAAAAAGGTCGTTTGGGTTTTTCCGGAAAAACCCGAACGACCTTTTTGGCCAACCCAATACATTAAGGGCCTGTCAGTCTCCTAAAAGCTCCATCCTGTGTCAGAAATCCAATGGAGTGTGAATGGCTGCATAAATCATCACCTTCATTTATCAGCCACCTCGTTTCCTGTTCTAGCCATCAGTTCAGTTCAGGTAAGGGCTTATTTTCTATACCTTGCAGATCTAAATGATCTGAACCCAGCTTTCTGTGTAGGTGCATCAAGTAGCCAGCCCTTGCACAGCCCTCCTGCCTCACCTTATCAGTGTTTACAAAGAACTCAAATCTCTTTGCTTCTAAAGTAAATCAAGCTTCCTGTGAGAACAGAGGTCCCCAGTGCAAGGAGAGGCCAGAGGTCATCATCAGCTCTGACACACTATCACTTCTCACCAAATACGCCAGGGTGGAGTTTGTTTAGTGTCTGCCAGGACACAGATAAGGGTGTACAGCTGGCCCTCCTTCTGCTATCTCAGAATATGGCTCACAATGCCACGGAGCTCTCCTCTAGGTAACCAATTTATAGAATCTTTTAATAGTAAAAACAAACAAACAAACAAACAGGTGAGGGGTTTAGGAAAGAGGACTATTTAAGCAGGTACCCCAACAAAGACAACTCTGGAGACTTTTAGATCTATCGACTATTCATAGTGACAAACTGACAGATACAAATGAATCTCATGCCTCAATACCTAGAAATTTCTAGAGCAAGGGGTAAAAGTGAAAGTTTTTTGTTTTGCTGCATCGCACAGCATGCGGAATCTTAGTTCCCCAACCAGAGATGGAAGCATGGAGTCTTAACCACTGGACCACCAGGGAAGTCCAAAATGTGAAAGTTTTTAATTCAGCAGGTTTAGTTGGTTTTTTCCCCGTTAAAGCTACAGATAGGGGCTTCCCTGGTGGCGCAGTGGTTAAGAATCCGCCTGCCAATGCAGGGGACACGGGTTCGAGCCCTGGTCCGGGAGGATCCCACATGCCGCAGAGCAACTAAGCCCGTGTGCCACAACTACTGAGCCTGTGCTCTAGAGCCTGCGACTAAGCCCGTGTGCCACAACTACTGAAGCCCGCGTGCCTAGAGCCCGTGCTCCGCAACGAGAGAAGCCACCACAATGAGAAGACAGTGTAACACAACAAAGGGTAGACCCCACTCACTGCAACTAGAGAAAGCCTGTGTGCAGCAACGAAAGACCCAATGCAGCCAAAAATAAATAAATAAAATAAATAAATTTATTTTTTAAAAAGCTACAGATAAATCATGAAAGATCATAACAGAATACTTTTACATATTTTTTATGCTACATTGCCTGACTTAAACTGTGCCAACTCACAAGAAAGATTTCATTACCAAGGCCATCATATATACTTACTCAGTAACACAGCTTAACAGAGAAGACACACTTACTGTGTTTAAGAGGCAAAAAGTCTAATCCAAGGTATGTCAGTCACTCATCTTCCCATTCCTCAGTTTCCTAGTCTTTAAAACAAAGACAGAATGACCCATAGCTGGCTACCTTTCAGAAATGTGACTAAATAAGGTACATGTCTAATATGCCCATTCTCTATCATATATTGGTGCTTTAGTTCAATTTAACAAATATTCAGCAAACATACCACACTGTGGATAGTAAGTAGGCTGAGGGGCTCTCATTCACAAATGTACATGCAGTTATGGGGAAACTGAGAAATTTCCCACTAAGTAGGTTTTTGTTTTTTATTTTACAGAATGCCTAGCTCTTAAAATATATCAGGAAACTTAAAATATGTCATAGTTTCAATATGACTTAGAAATAAGAAAATCACCAATAAACATAAGACATCTGTTTAGTTTTGGCCACATGAGGTCTCTTAAAAAGAAAAAGAAAAAGAATAATCCAAAATAAGATCACTAGCTACAATCCTTGCTGGCCTAGGAATAATAGGAGGCTAGCAAGCCTATGGAAAAGCCTAAAAATCGTAGGGCTGGAACAGAAACATCCAACAAAAACACTTACTATGTTAGATGAATGAATTACTGTCACTCACTGAATATTAGACTACATAAAATAGGAAAAGCTTGTAAACAAGCTTTTGAGAGTAGATTTTACTTTGTAAAGTTGATGAGGATGATATTTTTGTTTTCTTGATGGTATAGAAATATATAGTTTCTATATGCACAGAAACTACACCTTATGATAAGGCTATATTCAAGCTGGTCTTTCACTTCTTGATTTCTTTCTGCTATTTACTTGCATCCATTCAAATAAATACGATAGGATAACAATGAGAAACTCTGATGAAAGGATAAGAGGAAATGGTAAAGATCATCCGACATCTCTGAGCTGCCAAACTATGATTTAAAGAAAGAATCCCCATCTATTCCCCATTATCTCAAGGTAGGTTTATAAAATTCTCAAAACAAAATTCATTTAGATTCACTTTAATGGTAAGAAATACATTCAAAGTTCCAAAGCTTTTGAACTATGTTTTGAAATTTAAACAGGATGGGTTATGATCTAAGAAAGGGGGAGAAAAACTCACTCTTTCAGAACATTTAACATCTTGAAATCAAGACCCGAAAATCCTTCGACAGTTCCTTGCTAGAGAAACATAAACTACTAGCCAAAGTCTTTCCTTAATATCCAAGAACACAACTCGATAAATAAGAATCTAGGGATTTCCCTGATGGTCCAGTGGTTAAGAATCTGCCTTCTAATGCAGGGGGCGCAGGTTCGATCCCTGGTCAGGCAACTAAGATCCCACATGCCGTGGAGCAACTAAACCCATGTGCTGCAACTACTGAGCTCACACGCTCTAGAGCCCATGTGCCACAACTACTGAGCCCGCACACTGCAATGAAAAGCCTGCATGCCACACCGAAAGACCCCGCATGCCGCAACAAAGATCCCACGTGCTGCAACTGAAACCTGATGCAGCCAAATAAATAAATAAATATTAAAAGAAAAAAAACGGAGAGACTTCCCTGGTGGCACAGTGGTTAAGAATCCGCCTGCCAAGGCAGGGGACACATGTTCAAGCCCTGGTCCGGGAAGATCCCACATGCCGCGGAGCAACTAAGCCCATGCACCACAACTACTAAGCCTGCACTCTAGAGCCCGCGAGCCACAACTACTGAGCCCACGTGCCACAACTACTGAAGCCCGCGTGCCTAGAGTCCGTGCTCCACAACAAGAGAAGCCACTGCAATGAGAAGCCCGCACGCCGCAATGAAGAGTAGCCTATTATATATATTAGTCTATATTATAGACTATTTAGTGTTTATCAGCTCTCTCACAGAAGAACATATACCACTAAAAGAGTTCTAGTTTCTTATTTGTCTTTCATATTTTCCAAAATGTGGCTCTTCCTTGAGTTTCAACATGACTGCTGAACAGAGATAAATTTAGTTATTTTAAGAAACTACAACCAGATCTTTTCATGCGTCAAAGCAAAATGCCAAAATAAATTCTAAACCTTGACTTTGAAAAGTTAGGCTAAAAGAACATTCATTTCCTATCCCCCTAAGATCTACCTGCTTGCTAATGACATTATAGAACTATAACCTTTAAAATGTGAAGGGTAATTTTAATCTCATCAGCCAAATTTGCCAAAATGTAATATGTGCTCGACAGGATTAATAATACTGGTTCTTCTTCTGAAGTTCTTCAGCCTGACTCCTAAAAGAAACAGAAAGAGAGGAAAACCTGGATGTGTTATTCAAATGCTCCTACTAAAACCAGGGAGTGACACTTCAAATCTCAAATTGTTTTAAGTCATCACTTCAAAACTACTCTCAAACATGGTATATGCTGGTTATTTCAAATCCTAGCTCAGTCTCAAACACCACTGATGTTAAGAATTTGGGGCACTTCCCTGGTGGTCCAGTGGTTAAAAATCCACCTTCCAATGCAGGGTTCAATCCCTGGTCAGGGCAACTAAGCCCACGTACCGCAACTAGAAAGAAGCCCGTGCGCCACAACAAAGAGCCCACTTGCCACAATGAAAGATCCCACATGCCACAACTAAGACCCGAGGCAGCCCAATAAATAAATAAATTAATTAATTAAAATAATTTTTTAAAAAAATAAATCTTTAAAAAAAAGAATTTGATTTAAAAAAAAGAATGAAATTTTGCCATTTGCAGCAACATGGATGGACTTGGAGGGTATTATGCTAAGTGAAATAAGTCAGACAGAGAAAGACAAATACCGTATGATATCACTTATATGTGGAATCTAAAAAAATACAACAACTAATGAATATAACGAAACAGAAGCAGACACACAGATATAGAGGACAAACTGTGGTTCCCAGTGGGGAAGGGGAAGGGGCAAAATAGGGGTAGGGGATTAGTAGGTACAAACTATTATGTATAAAATAAGCTACAAGGGTATACTGTACAATATGGGGAATATAGCCAATATTTTGTAAATATAAATAGACTATAACCTTTAAAAATTGTGAATCACTATATTGTACACCTGTATAAAATATTGTACATCAACTATACTTCAATTTAAAACAATTAAAAATTAATTTTTTTAAGACATGAAATAACCAAAAAGTAAGCCTTGTCCAAATAAAAATGAGGCTCAAAACGAACATATGTGATATGCCCTACAGACCAAATATTTATTCTACATTTAAATCAGCATAAGATTAAGGATGTTCCAAATAGGATTTTTTTTTTTTTTTTTTTTTTTGCGGTACGCGGGCCTCTCACTGTTGTGGCCTCTCCCGTTGCGGAGCACAGGCTCCGCACGCGCAGGCTCAGCGGCCATGGCTCATGGGCCTAGCCGCTCTGCGGCATGTGGGATCCTCCCGGACCGGGGCATGAACCCGTGTCCCCTGCATTGGCAGGCGGACTCTCAACCACTGCGCCACCAGGGAAGCCCAAATAGGATTTTTTTAATGTGTCATTCCATTCCATTATATGGATAAAGATTTATCCTATTACATTATGTGTATGGTATCATATGGAGGTGGATGGTATTGCCAAGCAAAAAGCAATCCTTTCAGGTTTCTTAACATTCAAATAGTTTTTTAAATTTGCCAAAATGAAGTTGCATAAATCAAAGGGATTCATTTCTAAGGATTATTGGTTACAAACAGAATTTTTAGAGGGGTGACATTTCAGGAGAGTCACTTGGCTCAGTCACTGACCTTTCTTTATCCTTAAATAGGGAGTGGCAGTTTCACGATCTTGAGTAATACGAAAAATGTCCCTCAAACCTGTAAACCACAGTAAGCTAAGAGCCTTTGATAGTCTATATTTACTGTGTCATATGTAAGTTTAACTACAATTTAACTCAATTAAAAAATCAGGACGAGACTAATTTCAAAAAATAGCCAAGGATTGCTAAAAATATAAGGGCTATTATATGTGGTATTAAATTGCTTCAAAATGGGAATGCCAAAAAATATTACAACTATGTACTTTCCAAAAGCTGAATGACATGAGAAAACTGACAGAAGCCCCAGTGCTTCTCACTAGATCTTTTCCTTCCCTTATCCAAGGAGATAATATTGATATATGCATACTGCATAATGATGTACTCAAATATTTATGGATATGACTAGCTACCAAAGAGTTTAAGTTCCTTCACCCTTGCTGAGCTAAGGGTTTAGTAGCACATTAAATGTTATAAAGTATCTCCAAGAATCAGTGCAAATATATATTACAGTTCTACTGTGTATAAATCTCTCTTCAAAGCATAGGCTAAGTTTAAAAAGGAAAAAACCGAGCAGCTTGTATTTGAAAACAAGCAGTGTCGATTTTAATCACCTCATTTCTGTAATGTTTCATTTATCTACTACTCAGATCTCTAGCTTCCTCACCCAAAATAAATGCAAACTTTTAAGAAACAAGGAAGCTATTAGTTTTTGAGAGCCTACTATGTGCCAAACATTGTGTTAGATATTCTATATCAGTGCTTCTTAAACTGTCTTGGGTGGAGGAGTGGTTTTTCCCAATCCATTGTAGAACAAAAGTTTTGTAAAATACAATAAAATCAATTAGCTAGCACCTCCAAAAAAGTGAAAAAAGACACAAAATTCAAGTCCCAAGTTTTATTATGTTCAACAGATATAAAACTAATCTAGCAATCTGTTATGAAGTTTCTAAGTGCTTACTCTCAATTTCTGTACTTACCTTTTTGTTACGGATGAAAGTTCATGGTATGTGGCCTACACTTAGAGTAGCATTGCTCTATATACAACCTATTTAATTTTCCAAAGTCTCCTAACTCTTAGTAAATGACCACAATAGGCTAAAGGAACTCAGTGTCTTCTGAAAAAAAAGCTGTATTAAATAATCTCAAGATCCTTTTCAGCCCCACAAATTCTATGATTCTGAATGCTGAAGATGTGATGTGACCAGCAAATAAACGGCCTAATGACAGCCACTTCTGTCACCTCAGTGGAGTGACTAAAAGAGGACAGGCAATAAGAAGAGGGAAGAATAAGCTCAGAGAAAAGGAATAAGAATTTAACTGGGAGGCAGATACCGAAAGTGAGGAGATGTAGCCGAGTAAGAGGGATAAACAGCAACTACCACGGCTTTTATTTGGGAGCATTCAGGGTGGGGTGCAACTCTCCTACAAACAAATCAGTTTCTATAAACTGGACGTAGTAATAATTAAATCTAAGTCATGAAAAAAAAGATTAAAATATAACCAAGAAATGGAAGTTTTGACAGGTGATCAAAAGTTGGCTAGATATGTGTGTCAATGCCAAAGCCTAAAGGCTTAACCACTGGGCTCGCCCTCTGTGTCAACACATGCCCTAAAGACTCCCGCATTTAGAAGTCCCAGATCTGTCACTGACTCAATATACCACCCTTCTTTAAATCCGATATTCTGTACGGTCCCACATATTAACATTCATTCTAAAAGCAACAGGCAAAGAAAGAGCCATAAAATATAGTACTTTATACACATTTAAAAAACAGTCCTGTGCAAGATAAATATATAGTTGCTTATCATGTAAGTGCCTGTTTGACTCTAGTAGCAGGAAGGGTGACACTTTAGCACCAAACAGAACTACTTAGAGAAAGGTGAATCTGTAGATCAGAATTTGGGGAGAACCGTTCTAGTTCTGGGTAACGCTGTATGTCCCAATTATGTGGAATTACCACACAGTCTTGCAACCAGAGAACCTTTGAACTAAAAAGTCCTGTCTCCTTTGCCACGGGTGGTACTCAAAGTACGGTTTCTATCTGTACGCTCTGGAACTGTGCTACACATATAACTGTTCATATCTGTTTGAAAAGATTCATTGTTTCAGTTGTTTCAAAGTTATCCCACTGGTCTGCTATCAGAGTTAAAGCCACCCTTGGTAATATGGCTATTTTTGTTTTCTAATATGTTAAGTTTCTAAGTTTTTCATACGCTAATATTCTCAGAAGTACCACCTCTATCACCTTTGTGGATTGTTGCCCTATGGAAGCTAATTTCATCCAAAGGGAAGAACAACGGCCCTGAAGAAGGGAGCACTTGGGACCCGCCAGCCTGATCTATGATGAACACCAGGAGGCCAAGACGGCTGCAGTGGAGTGAAGGGAAGGAGGGTGGGTGTAGTGGGAGCTGAAGTCCAGAGATATCCGCTATGCATCGGCTTCTATGTGCGTTAAATACCTCTGGGGGGAACCACTCTCTCCTGCAGAAGGAGAGTTTTCCCTGAACTCCCTTTTGAACCTTAAGAATTTTGAACCATGTGTTGCTTTTCTAAAATTTTTAATAAAGCACCTAATGAATCCACAGACTTCACATGTAATTTATGTATTACTTACATGATCAGAAATATGAACTTGATTATGCATATAAAAATGTACAATTAAACAGTGAAACAATCCTATCAATTTATACAGTTATGGCACAGTTCTGAAGTTTCTCATTCTAACCTATGGTAAATAAACCTAGATGGTCATACATGTGTGTCGTAGCATACTTAAAGAGAAGAATCTCACTATTTATAAAACCACTTCCCTAATTTTAAAAACTTTTCAACAGAATTGACTAAATATCCAACAATAGAGGAATGGGTAAATAAATCATTGAACATCCATATAATGAAATACCATGCAGACTTTAATATCTATGCAGGTATTTAAAATTATATTCTCAACAATACTGAAAGTTTTAGAGAAATGCCCCCCAAATACCATTAACGTTAAGTGACAAAGACAAGACACAAAATGTATAATGATCCTGATTTCTTAAAATATCTCTGGTACATAAGACAGAAGTGTAAGTGTACATGCATAGAAAAAAGTCTGAAGGGAAACACATTAAAATATAAACTAAACTCATCTCTAGGTGGTAATATTATTTTCTTCTTTATACTGTTTTTACATCTTGCAAATTTTCTAAAATTCTAACATTTTAATTTTTAAAATTTTAAGCATTTTGTAATGTTTTAAATTATGACTACAAGCCTTATTATGCTAATCAGTAACTAGATTATGCTAAATCCTATAACTTTTGTGACAGTTCAGTCCTCAAGACACTGCCACTCAATAAAAGCTGGTAAATGGACACAGCTGACTGAAAACCCTGAAACAAAAAATCTCTACATGAAAATGTTCCAAATATACACAACAGTGCTCAAGTTCATTACCTAACTATAGAACAACTAAGTTAAACAAAAATTCATTCCAATTCATTAAGATTTTTCGAATGATGAGCAAAACCAGGTATTTTCAATTGACTCCCTCTAATCTAGCGGTTTTCAGAAATCTCTTGGGAATCCATCATTCTCTACGCAAAATTCATTATGCTCTACACAAAATCAAAGGTCTTAACCCCATATTATCCACATTCAAGCATTAACAACATTTACGACAACTGTTGGGATGTGTTCTCTCTTCGTATCTAAAATGCAAAGCATAACTGCAATTATTAAAATTCCTAAAGTCTCACCTGAACTACTTTTAGTTCACCAAAAATAACTATCTATTCTTATTCTCTATTAATGAATTTTTCCTCACCTATGTCCTCAACTTATGATATTATTCATTAAATCACACTCTTTCACACATTTTAAATGCCCCTTTTAACATTCAGTTCAATCAATATCCAAAGTTGGAGCTCCTACTATATTAGTAGGTACTCAACATACAATATGAAATGGCTGTTCTCAAAGAGCTTATAATATAGTAAGGGTGATCAAGATGCAAATAAATAACTTTAATATATATAAGGCAGTGCTATGGAGATACAGAAGAGAGTATGACTGCTGCTAACTGTAGGCATCATGAAAATTTCATCGAGGAGTGGCATTTGATCTGCCACTTGAAGGATAAAGAGTAGTGTTCCAAAGGTGGAGGTGGGGTACCCCAGGGCAATGGAACCCCTTAAACCAAGGTTGTAGGAGTAAATGTGGTGAATTTGTAAAATATGGGGAAAGGTGGGGGGGGCGGGCAAGGATTAATGATATAAGACTAGAAAGGTAGATGGAGCCAAAGCATAGCTACGTTGAATTATTATTTTATTTTGCAGGAAATGGGAAGCCACTGAAGATTTGAGCAAGAAAGTAACATAACTGCTTTAGGAAGATTACTCTGGCAGCCATGTGTAGGCTGGGCTGCGTAGTTCTTATTTAAAATAGCTGCCATTAACTACTGTCTCAGAGACAATAGGTTATTAAGATCAAGTGCAACCTAAAGCAGAGGTATAGTGGAAAATCACTCAAGAAATGAAAGAGTCCTAATTATATGACCTTGTACAAATCATTTTGCTTCTCTAAGCCTTTTTTTCTAAAATAATAAATATCTCCTCTACTGCCTCATGGAGCCACTGAAAAGATGAAATGAAAATAGTATATATGGAAGCTGCTGGAAGGCTTGCTGGTCATAAGGTCTCCGTCACAAATACTCAATTCTGCATTGTAGCATGAAGGCAGATAATATGTAAATGAATGTACTGGTTATGTTCCAATTAAACTTTATTTACAAAAACAGACAGCTGGATATGACCATGAGGACCATAGCCTGCTGCCCTCCGTATACAGAAGCACTGGCCAACAGAAATAGGTGAAACACATATGGAAATTAATATTTTCCAGTAGCCACATTTAAAAAGGTAAAAAGAAATAGATGAAATTAATTTTAGTATATTTTAATTTAAATAACATATTTAACCCATCATATCCAAAATATTACCATTTCAACATTTAATCCATTTAAATATTATTAGGGAGATATTTTACAGCCTTTTTGTGTGAAGTCTTCAAAATCTGATGTGTCTTTTACACTTTCAGCACACTGCACTTCTGACGAGCCACATTTCGAGTGCTCAAAAGCCACATGTGGGTAGTAGCTACCCACTGGACAGCACAGTTCTTGAGGCTACTTAAGTAAAACTGCTAAACTTTGACAATTCAAGCATAAAATAACAATTTGAACAATAAATGAAACCAAAATCACATAACTGTACTCTATGGAGAAGATGAAAGCAAAATGAATTTCGAACTTGAAAAATAATGTTCTCCTGGGATACCAACTATTACTGCTTGAGGCCACCTGTTTAAAATGGTTCATTATTAGCAGTATAAGATACCAACATAAAGTATGTTGATGAATTTTTATTCCCATAGTTTCAGTTGACCAGACAAGGGGGAAAAAACCAAAATATTTGGTGAACAAAAAATTGTTCTATTTCAAAAGAACTGTTTGTCACTTTTTAGCAAGTATTTAATTTTCTTAAGAAAAATAGTTTCCTGGTTAATGATACCACATTTAGCAAATGGGCCAAGATCAGATTACCCAAGAAAATTATTATTCGCTAATAGCTTACAGTTAGTAGATAATGGGAAAAACTGTAGAAGAATAACATATTCTACCACAGAAGGGATTTTCCAAAATGTGGTTCACCTTTCTTTCAAACAATTGCAAACTATGCTAGTCGTCAGCAAACTTCGACCAAAAAAGGGAGAGATGCTGGCAGAAAGAGAGTCTATCTCAGGGGCCTCTAACCTTCACAAGTTTGGTGATGCTTACCAACCCTTCTCCAGTTACATTTTTAAATGCATAAAACAAAATACACAGAATTATAAGAAACCAATTACAGTATACTAAAATACAGGTACCAAAATACTTTAAGAAACAAATTTGTGATATCAACATAGGAGCTTCACTATTAGTACATTGAATAACAAGATCTAATACTTGCCATAATTTCTAAGTGGTGGTGAGATGAGCATAAACAGTATTTCAAGATATGTTCAACAAATGTAATATGATATGAAAATATCTATGATTTCTACTGGTTACAAGGTCACAGGTACTGCCAATACTACTAGAGTTTGTTGACTACGTTCATAATAGAAGGAAATGCTGAGTTCTAGCTAAAGGTATGTGTAAATAAACATATAATTTTTCCCATCCAAGTTCACAGACCGCCCTGAATTCTATTCAGGTTCAGAATCCCTGAGGGAAAGCAAACTTTTATTATAAGCTCATCCAAAAAAATTCTCCCTCCAAAGTTCCCCAAATGTATTTTTACCTTTCCACCACCCATTTTGCTCCTTTCTAGATTAAACAAACCAGTAAGTTGTCTTTCAGCCACACCACAACTGAATGATCAGGAAGGAATCAGTATCAAGAAATAAAGAAGGTAATTATTCTATTATAGGCCACTGTTTTGATGAAAATATGTTGATAGATTCTCCTTTAACATTCTTAATGATTCTATTTCAGGAGTAAGAAAAGCAAATATATCAATAGAAATAGGAGGTCCAGATTTTCTAGTCTGTCCTGTAAATAGCTGTATCTTTTATATGAGACTTGGTTCATTTGAAATCAGTAAAGCAAACCACAGAGCTCAAAGAAAATACAGTAAACACAGAAAAGATCCATTACAAATGCAAGCTGAATGTTAATATTTTGTTTGGTATAAAACCACTACTTGAACCACACATCTGTAGTTATTAGTGTTGCTAAACCTACAATTTGCATAAAATAGTTTGCAAATTATGTATCTCTTTGTTGTTAATCTAAAATTGCTACACGTTGTGCTCTGACCTGGTAATTCAGCCGACTGCAGGTTTCAGTAGAAACACCAGGGATTCAAGTTGTGTCCACTTCAAAGTGTCCCAACATGGAACATTAATTAATTATTCTATAACTATGCTTAATAGCACTTCATAAACTCAAAGCTCCACACAAATATTCAACATTATTGGGAGGGGAATTATAACAGCACTATAAAAATCCTTTTAATTATAAACTGCCAATAATAACAGGTTGCAAGAACACACTTTTTTGTTGTTATTGTTGCTTTTAATTTTCATTTATTTATTTATTTATTTTTGACTGTGTTGGGTTTTCGCTGCTGCGTGTGGGCTTTCTCTAGTTGCAGCGAGCGGGGGGCTACTCTTCGTTGCGGTGTGCAGGCTTCTCATTGCAGTGGCTTCTCTTGTTGCAGAGCTTGGGCTCTAGGTGAGTGGGTTTCAGTAGTTGTGGCTCGCGGGCTCTAGAGCGCAGGTTCAGCAGTTGTGGCTCACGGGCTTAGTTGCTCCGCGGCATGTGGGATCTTCCTGGACCAGGGCTCGAAACTGTGTCCCCTGCATTGGTAGGCAGATTCTTAACCACTGCGCCACCAGGGAAGTCCCTGTTTTTAAATTTTTAAAAAAATTTTTTATTGAAGTATAGTTGATTGAAACACACTTTAATAATTACCACAAATTTGTAATTTACCAAACTTTATCAAGAAAATAACACTGCAAAAAAGAAAAAGAAGAAAATGGCACTCCAAACACTAAAAATCTTTTGGATTTATTTATAATAATATATATAAATGTGAATTTAAGAAGGAAATAGTAAAAAAATTAGTTAATATGGCTATTTCTGGATAGTGCAATCAAAGGATATTTCTTTTCTCTTTTACACCTTTAGTGTTTTCTCCATTTTCTACAACATCCATGTGTTACTTCTTTATAATCAAAAAAGTTTTGACAGCATAAAAATATAATGAACTGGGCTTCCCTGGTGGCACAGTGGTTGAGAGTCCGCCTGCCGATGCAGGGGACACGGGTTCGTGCCCCAATCCAGGAAGATCCCACATGCTGCGGAGCGGCTGGGCCCGTGAGCCACGGCCGCTGAGCCTGTGCGTCTGGAGCCTGTGCTCCGCAACGGGAGAGGCCACAACAGTGAGAGGCCCACGTACCGCAAAAAAAAAATATATATATATAATGAACTATCAATTATTTTCTATATAGGTCAGAAAAACATAGAATTACTCCTTATACTGGCATATAAGAGAGAAAATTTTAAGACAATCTGAGTCCAGATAGTCTGCCTAACAAATGCTATGCACTCTGAACACACTTCAGGGGCCAGTGCATCTCTTCCCAGGGTGGGCAGCTCCCTGGCTCTGCTGGCCTCTGGCAGCATCCCCAGACCATCAGAATACAAAGTTGTTGTTCTCTCCTGCCTATATATGGACATAGTCTGTATTAACTGGATTAATGACTAACATGAGTACATGCCAGGAGGCGAAGGCGATCAAGCCACAAGAGAAGTCCTCTGAAGTGAAGTGATAACAGCTAGGCAGCACTAACAGAAAACCCTGGCTTCTTTCAGCTGAGCATGATTTGGCATGCAGGTCCAGGTACCCAATTGTATCTATTGGACTGATCTTTTGGAGTGAAAGCCATTGACTTAAGCAAATGATAAATTTAAGCAAATCCATAAGTTCTAAAATGGTCTCTATGAGGGTGTGAGGGAAAGAGGTCCTATCAAGCACTGTTACTTGGGAGTATGAATTGGTGTAAGCCACTGTGGAGAGCAATTTGGCAGTGTCTCTTCAAATGTAAAATGGTCACCTATGACTCAGCAATTCTACTTCTCAGGAACTGCTCTAGAGAAATACTCCCACATATGCACAAACAGGCATGCAAGGATGTGTACTGAAGGACCATTTTTAATAGTGAAAAACTGAATTTCAAACAACAAAAATAACCATCGTGGTAAGCTGAATAATAACCACCACCACCCCCTCGCCAAGATGTCCACATCCTAATCCCTGGAACCTGTGAATGTGACCTTAGATGGCAAAAGGGACTTTGCAGATGTGATGAAATTAAGGATCCTGAGATGCAGAGATTACCCTGGATTATCCGGGTGGGCTCTAAATGTAATCACAAGGGTCCTTGTAAAAGGCATGCAAGAGGAGTCAGTGAGAGGAGAAAATGACATGATGACAGATCAGAGACGAGGGTGATATACTTTAAAGGTTCGAGGAAGGAGCCACAAGCCAAGGAATACAGGTGGCCACTAGAAGCTGTGAAAGAGGCAAGGGAATGCATTCTCCCCTAGAGCCTCCGGAAGGAACCAGATCTGCCAACACCTGACTTTAACCCAATATGACTCATTTAGGACTTCTGATCTCCAGAAATGTAAGAGAATAAGTTTGTGTTGTGTTAAGCCACTAAGTTTGTAATAGCGTGTTAGCATTGCAACAGGAAACTAACACACTCATCAGTAGGAGAATGGCTAAATAAGCTATGGTATTTCCGGAGTCTTGTACAGCACTTAAAAAATTGCAATAGATCTATATGTGGAGACATAGAAAAATCAAAACATATCACTGAATTTAAGAAGCAAGTTATAGAATGATATGTCTAGCATCAAATTTTTTTTTTTTGATGTGGACCATTTTTAAAGTCTTAATTGAATCTATTACAATATGACTTCTGTTTTATGTTTTGTTTTTTTGGCCACAAGGCATGTGGGATCCTAGCTTCCCAACCAGAGATTGAACCCACACCCCCTGCATTGGAAGGCGAAGTCTCAACCACTGGACCACCAGGGAAGTCCCTAGAATCAAATCTATTACGCAAAAAAGAAAAAATAATAAAAAGTGTTATGTGTACACACACACACACACACACACACACACACACACACACACCCCACACATAAACATACACATTCAACAATGGTCTTGAAGAATATACCAAAAAAATTTATCATTGATTTAACCAGGGTGGGGAGTAGATGGAAACAGGACTAGTGTAGGTAGTCAAAAGGAACTTCAGTTTAACCTGCATTTTTTTATAAGAATGTATTTAGGTATTGGTTTTTAAAGAACTTAATGAATACATTAAAATGTTAACAATGCAGCATCAAAGTAATAGTGATACAATTTCTGCAGTCTTCTCTCCTTCTGAATTATGCATTTGTCCCATAGTTGATCACCTGCTGTTATTTACATTTGTCTACAACTATTGACTAAACATCTTGCAAAGCAGACTACACTCCTTGTGTTCACCCCACCATCACCACTGTAAAACAAGCCAGAAAGAGGGGTGCAGGGAGGAGAAAGCATGGGGCACCTTCAGGAACTGACAGTCCTTTCATAATTATCACCACAGGTACCTTATATGACTTAGGAAAGAACAGGTGCATGACAATCCCCCCAGTAGCCCTGGCCAACAGGTGGTATTTTATGGCAGCCAATATGGAAGCCAAGAAGACAGATAATAATCAAAACTGATTTATTTAGCAAGACCCTAGGCATACAATTGGAGGAAAACTGAAATGAAGACTATTATCTCATCTGCCAGCCAGATTCCAAACAAACTGGGAAGGAAGAAAATTCCAAAGGGATCACAAACACACCAAAAAAGCACTATCTCCACTATTCACTACTAGGAAAAAAAATTTGTTGATGGGATAGTTTTGCTTTCACATACACTGGGCAGCTAACTGAATATACATAAAATAACTTCTCAGCAACATAGCACCTTCCAAAGAGAGTTCATACACTGTAAGTACATAATCACAACCATCCTTAACTAATCCTTACGTTAACCCTATTATTATCCCCCTCTTACAGATGACTAGGCAGTCTAACAATGGTTTTGAAGCCTCGACCCTGGGCTGGAATCAGACAGATCTATTTCAGCCTCAGCTTTACTAGTAACTGTATGACCTTCATCAACTTCACTTCTGTGCCATGGCTTCCTTATTTGTAAAATAAAGATGACAATAGTACCAACCTCATGAAGTTGCAGTGAGGATTAAATGAGATAACGGGTGGGAAGTGCTTAGCACAGAGCCTGGCATGCAATATGCTGACACTGTTGTCCTCGTGGTGGTAGAGGTGGTGACAATGATGACAAAGAAGTTGCAGTGGAAGAAACCAGGGATTATTAAAGGTAATTGAACTTGCCCAAGGTCACGGGCAGAGCTAGAGTTTCAATCCCAGTCTGACTCTTTAAACCTGACTTTAACCTCTAGGCAATACTGCCTCCCACAGTCTTCAAATACTTCGTCCTAACTTTACAGCTAGCCAGTCATACCTGAGAACTTTTTTTTCCCTTTTTTTTTTTTTATTGAAGAATAGTTGACTTACCATGTTGTGCTAATTTCTGCTGGACAGCAGAGTGACTCAGTTATAAACATATATACATTCTTTTTTTATATTCTTTCACCTGAGAAATTTGCTGAGGTCACAGAACACTGTACCAAGATTCAGTGACTCTTATTCTAGTGCTCATTAATTACCTGATAATTAATTCTGTTGGTGAACAGAGGCAGTTTATTCATTTATTCATTAACTCTTCCAAATCTAGAATTTGGAATTCTCTAAAAGTGCCTAAACACTTTCCAAAGAATTCCGACCAAAGGATAAACAGGTGGTAGTATCCTCCTAGGAGAACAGATCAACATTTATGAATTTAAATATCACCTCAAAGCTTTCACTTAAGTGTAACATAAGTATTCAAAGCCTTGACTATTTAAGCTGATCACCTCCAAACCCAAAGGTTCCTTCCCTTACATGATTAAAAACAAAAAACAAACCCAAAGACCTATTGAGCCTTTTTCACATCAGTAAAGCATTCTGGGCTTCTGCGGGTTTTGCTTGTTTTACTGAACTATAACTGGCATACAATAAACTACACATATTTAAAGTGTACAATTTCAGGAGTTTCAACATATGTATACATACAACATGAAACCATCACCACAATCAAAATAGGGAACATTGCCATCACCCCAAAAGTTTCCTCATGCACCTCTGTAATCCTTTTTCCCAACCCTTCCTGCCTGCCTTCATCCCCAGGCAGCCACTAGCAAGGCCCTACTTGATCTGCAGACCTGGCCTCCATCTCCTATCACTCACTCTCCTTTCCCTCTTTGCTTACTGGGCTCAGAGCTCCACACTAAGGATGCTAAGGATGCTTCCCTCTCAGGGACTTGGCTCTTGCTGTCCTCCGTCTGGGATGTGCTCCCCCCAGTAGCCATATGGTACACTCTCATTTCTTTCAGGTCTCAAATGCCATCCTGGTCTTTCCTTTCCAGTCCACTGTATGTAAAACAGAGCCCTTCACCACACCATTACTCTCCATCCCTCTTACCCAGCTATACGTTTCTCCATAGCACTTATCATTTGACATATTATTCACATGTCCTGTATTTGACAATTTGTTATCGTCTATGGAAAGCAGATGCTTTCCATAACTACAGATTAGTTTACACTTCCTAGAACATCATATAAATGGAATCTTACAGTATGCACTCTTGTATGACTGGGTTCTTCCACTCAGCATAAATCCAAGTTGTCAGTATCAACAACTCATTCATTTCTATTGCTTAGTATTCCATTATACGGATGTACCACACCTGTTTATCCATTCACTTGTTGATGGACATTTTGATTATTTCCAGTTTTTGGCAAACACAGATAAAGCTGCCATGAACATACATATTCAAGTCTTTGAATGGGGCGGGTGGTGGGGGGTCCTTATAAACAAACACAATGAAAGATGAGAAACACTAACCAAAATGCTTGGGTTCAAAATTAATCTAAACTACGGAGTAAAAAATATCTTGGTCACCTTGAGCAAGTCAATTAGCTTCTCTATCAACATCCAGATGTATGACGTCTGTCCCCACCTGGAATTTGTAAAGAAAAATGAGACAGGAAGCTGAATTCTTTTGGAACTTCCACAAAGAAACTAATGCTTTTTTCTTGTAAATTACCTTAATTTTAAAAAGACTAATAGTCTATGAAATGTAATGCAAAATTCAATAATATTTGTCATTTTTGAGCTATTGCTTTTTTATTTCTCTTGAATTTATATTTATTTCAACACTTAAAAACTAATTTCCTGCATGCTTTCACTTTTTGCCAAAAACATAAAATTAAATACAGATAGCTATTTCAAAGGCCAAGAAAGAGCTTCACTCTGCATCTTTAATCCGCTCAAGTAGATTCAAAGTCCTTACCTACAAGGCCCTACTTGATCTGCAGACCTGGCCTCCATCTCCTATCACTCACTCTCCTTTCCCCCTTTGCTTACTGGGCTCAGAGCTCCACAATAAGGATGCTAAGGATGCTTCCCTCTCAGGGACTTGGCTCTTGCTGTCCTCCGTCTGGGATGTGCTCCCCCCAGTAGCCATATGGTACACTCTCATTTCTTTCAGGTCTCAAATGCCATCCTGGTCTTTCCTTTCCAGTCCACTGTATGTAAAACAGACCCTTCCCCACACCATTACTCTCCATCCCTCTTACCCAGCTATACTTTTCTCCATAGCACTCATCATTTGACATATTATTCACATGTCCTGTATTTGACAATTTGTTATCGTCTATATCCCCTACTAAAATAAAAGCTTTTTTAAGAACAAGGATTTTATTTTATCCCCTGCTATGTCCCCAACACCCACGACAGTGGGCTCAGCTCACCTCTGAATTCCACAAACACTTGTTAATGAATTTGTTGATTAAACACTATTGACTGAAAGACAAACAAAAAAACCTTCCCTTTGAAATTCACTGAGAAGAAAATTTTTAATTCCAATCCTCTGCTATTGCTTAAATTAAAATGCTAAGTTAACGCTGATCTACCTCTTAGGATGGGTTCTTTTTTCGGATTCACATTTATCTTTGAGCAGCACTTACATAGCGAGAAGAACACTGGAATTCAAAGCCAGGAAAGCCAGGATCTAGTCACTTGTCCTGCCATAACTAGCTATGCTACCAAGCCAAAACCTCTCCTGATCTCAGATAACTTCTCTCTAAAATGAGGGAAACAAGTATCTCTAAGGTTCCTCCTTGCTCTAAAATTCTGAGACTCTATTGCAGCTAGTGCAGTCTTACGCGTTAAGGTTGCCAATCATAAATTAGTCCCCTCAGTTTGAGTCTCATCTTTCTTAATCCAAAACTGTTAACTGAAAGATTCTATATAACTATAAAATCCTGTAAAAATTGGTCACTTTCACCCAGATGTTCAGTGGAAGGAGAGGCTTGGAAGAGCCTCACAGGGGTAGTAGCATTTCAAAAGTTAGTTTTTAAAAAGTTGATGAACCTCTAATCTTCCTCAAATGTAAAAAGAGTAAGTCACTAGAAAGGAAATAAAGATACCTGTTTATTACCCTATCTTTACCCAGTTATTAAACTTAAAACAATTACAAACATGAGTATCATACATGCATGAAGATAGTGGAATATTATGATTAGGAGCAGACATGTTTGAGGCTAAACAGACCTGGGTTAAAGTCCAGGCTCTCTTCTCCAACTACGTGTGATCTTGAGCAAGTTGCATACCTGCTCTGTACTTTACTTGCCTTACCTGTACATGGGTACAATATTTACAACTGTTACAACAGGTAACAATATTTAGCTACCAGGATCCCTCCCCACTCTTTTTTAAACCAGGATCCCTTGGAGAATTTAGTAAGACAATGCCTGACACATAGGATACACTTACTCAATATTATTATCATTAAATATGCAAAACACAAACCTAACAGCCACAAAAACATTCTTAGCTATTTCTCCTGATACTATGTTGCCTGTATAACATATGGAAAGAAATGAAAAAAGTTCTGACTACATTCAGAAATGTTTATCACCCGTATACATATTGGTTTCTGAGAGATCAGACCATAAAAATTTTTTTTAAGTTTTTAAAAAATCTTCCAGGCCAGAGAGATTCTTTCTATTAAATCAGTCATCTGTGGAAATACCTGACAACTACTCAGTACATTTGTACAGTAAACATCTTAGGAAAGCCAGCTTAACAGCTCAGGTATTTTTAACTAATCCTACACTTTTTAATAATAAATAAATTACATACGTATAGAAATTTTGGATCTGTGAACTTTGTCTCTAAGGAACAAAGAGCATCTGCCTTCCTCATTTCACATACAAGAGAACCAATTATATCAAAAGATTCCACCATCATAGCATAATGCCCCTTGAGTTTTTAAGCATATAAGACACTCAGACACACCTTGCTTTTTATAGAAAAGGCCCAAATGAGACATAATAAAACTATGATTCCATGTTCGGAATTCCCTACCAATTTGCACATGCCTTATTTTTTGGTGGCCAGACTGTAAAATAAGTCATTAAGAGTTCACAATGGGAATGCCGCAGCCGCAACCTCAACCTCAAATCCAGACACAAAAATATAGAGGAACGTATTCGCATCTCAGACACGTCCAAATGTCTCCGCCAACGGGATCCCATCACTGCCGTTTCCAGAAACACACAGAAATGGGTTTTAATCCATTTCTATAAATGTTCGTTGTGCTGAAAGCCAAAGTGCCCGCAAAACCGCATAACACAAAAGATTCCTTGCATTCCGTTTATAGCCAGAAGACAAGCCATCCTCTCTGCGCCCTACCCAAGAGAGTCCTCCTTGCGACAACAAGAATTTCGTGACACCCCATGCTACCTACACATCAAAATGTCACCTCACAAAGTGGAGGGGGAGCAGTGCCTCGATGAACTGATCCTGCCAGTACTGCCACCCCTGGGCAAACATGAAACCAAGAGAAGTCGGTGGAAAGTTCCCATCCATCCAGCATATTTGGTTTCCTTCTGCCCCCAAACCCAGCGGCACAATTGCTGAGATTTGCTTTTGCACCTGCCACGGCTCCTAAGCCTGGGCTTCTCCGCGACCCCCGAGCTCATAAAAAGGCCTTGCGGCCTAAAACGCCCGTGACCCTTGCGGATAGCGCACCGAGGGCCGCTGTAGCATCCCCCTCGCTGTCCACACTGCCCGCTTCCCTGACAAAGGCCCCGTGTCAATCCGAGGCACGACACGGAGTAGTTGCTGGATTGCCCGTCGCGGACCGGCAGCTGCCACTACCTTCTCCCGAGAAAAACAAACAAAACACACACGCACACATACACACACACACGCACAGCACTAGGGAATGACGAGGTCGGGGGGGGGGGTGTAGAGCGTTAAAATTAAAATGTCCCCAAAGCTAAGCAGCCTGGGTGTGCCCTGTGCGTCCAAGGGGTCCGTGGGGGAAGGGAGACCGGGCCCGGGAGGCGGCGGCGGCTCCTCCGGGGCTTCAAGGCCGTGCCGGGTGATGGTCTAATAAAATGTTGGTAGTCGGAACGTTCAAAATGAACCCACAAATGAAATCCCCGGCGGGCTTGAGGCCCCGAGGAGGGAGGGAGGCGGGTGGTCTGCAGACTCGCGGCGCGGCCCGCACCTGCCTGCCCGGCGCCCACACACACCTGCTGGGGCAGCCTTCGTGGGCCTCGGGGTCGGGGTGAAGTGGAGATGAGAGGGCCCGACCCCGGGAATGCGGCGCGGGTGGGCTAATCTGATGGCGGAGGCCGGGGGCAGCCTCGCTCACCTCCAAGTCGGTGTCGGCGGCCTCCGGGGCCCCGAGAATCTCGCTGGGCAGCTCGGCCAGGTCGGTGACCCGGATCAGCCCGTCGTGCAGGAAGATGGTCTCCTCCTTCACCGAGAGCCACTGCGCCGAGTCCGCGGCCGCCGCCGCCGCCGCCGCCGCCGCCGCCGACGAGCCCATGGCCCCGGCTGAGGGGTTGGCGGTGAGGAGCAGCCGCCCGGCCAGGGGAGACGCGAGCAGTAGCCGCCGCGATCACCAGTCCATGGCAGCAGCCGCCGCGCCCGCCTGCAGCGCCCCGCTCGCCGCCTCGCCCGTGGAGCTCCGCCCTAGGAGGTCCGAGCCGCCATCCTCCCACCCCTGGCCCCGGAGACCCTGGCCCCGCCGCCACCGCCGCCGCCGCCGCCCTGAGGAGCAAGATCCGCCTCTGCCTCTCGACAACCAACTGTCAGTGAGACGCCATGTTGGGGGCGGAGCTCCCGGCATGCCCCGCGGGGCGGACAATACCGGTCCCGCCCACACGTCTGGCCCCGCCCTCCTCCCCGCAGACCGGGGGCAGCCGGGTCAGCAGGACCTCCTCCGCCTCGCCTGCCACTGCATCTTCCCCTTAGAGTGACCTCCCACGCCCCTTGCTATTCGAGGGCGCCCTGGGTCTGCAGCGCACCAAGAGAAGAGGGCACCGCCTCCCCTCCTCCCACCTGCTCAGGTGTGCACTCCTCTCTCTTCGGCCAGAGCTCCCACCCTGGGCCCCTGGGCAGAGTCTGGAGGTTCACTTTCACTCTCACATTTAAATGAGATACGTGCAAAAATCTGGCGCAGAATAAGCGCTGCACATTTGTTCATAAGCACTTGGTAGAAGCGCACGGTAGGTGCTTCATATTTACTACAAATTCTAGTACCCAATAAGCGCTCAAAATCTGGTGAAAATAAAGCATGGGTCACAGTGTTTGATGTCTAGTGTCTGGCACTTAATAAACGCTCCGAGAGGGAGTTAAAACTATTGTTATATTCCATCAGTATTCAACACTGATTGACATACACCTTAAAAATATGCCCGCCATCCCACTTTTACTAAAACAAGAAAGAACTATGTGTGTAGAGAAAAATGTGCGGGAGAATAAGTACCAAATTGTTAATGTGAATTGCCACGCAAAGTAGGACCAGCCTGGAATGGTTGAGGTGAGATTATCTTTGTATTGCTTTTATACTTAAAAAATAATAATAATAAAGCGCTCTTTGGTATCAAAGGACTTGAATACATATGTCCACCAAAAAACCTGCATAGGGCACTTTATAGCAGCTTTATTCATAATTGCCAAAACTTGGAAGTAACCAAGATGCCCTTCAGTAAGTGAATGGATAAATAAACGGTGGTACATCCAGGAGCTTCCCTGGTGGCGCAGTGGTTAAAAATCCGCCTGCCAATGCAGGGGACACGGGTTCCATCACTGGTCCGGGAAGATCCCACATGCCACGGAGCAACTAAGCCCATGCGCCACAACTACTGAGCCTGAGTGCCACAACTACTAAAGCCCGTGTGCCTAGAGGCCGTGCTCCACAACAAGAGAAGCCACCGCAATGAGAAGCCCACACAGCGCAACTAACAGCAGCCCCTGCTCATCGCAACTAGAGAAACCCATACACAGCAAGGAAGACCCAACACAGCCAAAAGTAAATAAATAAATAAATTTATTTTAAAAATAAATAAAATAAATAAACTGTGGTACATCCAGACAATGGAATATTATTCAGCACTAAAAAGAAATGACTACCTGGGACTTCTCTGGTGGCCCAGTGGGTAAGACTCCGAGCTCCCAGTTCAGGGGGCCTGGGTTCCATCCCTGGTCGGGGAACTAGATCCCGCACGCATGCCGCAACTAAGAAGCCCACGTGCCACAACAAAGATCCTGCATGCTGCAACTAAGATCCAGAGCAGCCAAAATAAATAAATATTTAAATAAATAAAAATAAAAAGAAGTGACTATCAAGCCATGAAAAGACACGGAAGAAACTTTAAGGCACATTACTAAGTTAGAGGAGCCAATCTGAAAAGGCTATACACTGTATGATTCCAACTCCGTCATATTCTGGAAAAGGCAAAACTATGGAGACAATAAAAACATCAGTGGTGGCTAGTGGATTTGGGAAGATAGGGATGAGTAGGCAGAGCACAGAGGATTTTTAGGGCAGTGAAAATATTATGTATAATACCGTAATGTTGGATACATGAAATTATACATTTGTCCAAACCCATAGAATATACAACACCAAGAGGGAGCTACAGTGTAAGCTGTGGACTTTGGGGATTATGACGTGTCAGTTAGGTTCATCAGCTGCAACAAATGTACCACTCTGGCAGGGGATGTTGAAAACGGGGGAGACTATGTGCGCATGGGAGCAGGGAGTATGTGGGAAATCTCTGCACCTTCTCGATTTTTCTGTGAACCTAAAACTGCTCTAAAAAATAAAGTTTTAATAAAGAATGAATGAATGAATACATTAGAACATTAAAGTGCATACCCTTTGATCCAGCAATTCAACTTTGAAGAAGTTGTCCAAAGGAAATAATCAGACCCATAGTCAAGGATGTACATACAAGGATGTGCAGCTCAGTATTGTTTGTAAGAGGAAAAATTATAACCAGTTTAAATATCCAACAGTGTGGGACTGGTTAACTATAATAACGGTATATCCATAACATGGAATATTATGGAGCCATTCAGAATAATGTTTATGAAGAATATTAATACAAGTGAAAGTTCATGATATATTGGTGAATGGAAAAAATCAGGCTAAAATAGTAAGGAAATTTTGAAATTTAATTGTATTTACTGTATGATTGCATTTTTAAAATTACACAGATGTATGACTATAGGTGTAGAAGGAAGGACAGGGAAGGTAGCATGTCTGATGACATTTGGATGAATCTCAGCAGTGCATTTACAGGTAGGTGACTGGAGGATTTGTGATTTGGGCTTTGCAATGTTTTCCAAGTTTTCTCCTAGAGCATGCACTACTTTTTAAAAAAGCAACAACAACAACAACAAAAAAGGGCTGCCCTGTTGGCGCAGTGGTTGAGAGTCCGCCTGCCGATGCAGGGGACACAGGTTCGTGCCCTGGTCCGGGAGGATCCCACATGCTGCGGAGCGGCTGGGCCCGTGAGCCATGGCCGCTGAGCCTGCGCATCCGGAGCCTGTGCTCCGCAACGGGAGAGGCCACAACAGTGAGAGGCCCGCGTACCGCAAAAAAAAAAAAAAAAAAAATCTATTGAACACCTAGGAATCAAAGTGTCTCCACTCATATAACCATCATACTACCCCTTCCAAGTATTCATTAATAGCCCCATTTTATAAGGAACTGAGGCTCAGAATTAAGTGACTTGCACCTGCCTAGGAATTGGCAGAACTGAGATTTGAACACATAGCTGGCTCCATCCTGTACTGCCTCCCTCCCAAATAAGTAATTCATATACATTGCACTGTTACAACAATCTCATGTGCCTTACAATGACTGTTAATTTCATTTTCATATTTATCCCACACGCATTTCCTAAGCTCCTAGCAGGTGTCAAATCCTGGGAGGTGTACAGAATGGAGATATTATTACCCCCACGTTCAGCTAGGAAACTGATGCACAGTTGGATACTTTACTCAATATCTCACAGACAGTAAACATCAAATCTCAGATGTGAACCCAGGTCTGTCTGATTCTATAATCCCAGCTTCCTTATTTTGTCTCACACCTTCCAAATCCAATGGCAACCATCAGTTTTTGAATGCTCAGGTTTCGGAATCTAAATAACCTTCTTGTGTGGCTCAAAATAAATTCTCCTCCTCATATTGTTTATATTTCAAGATCAGGAGTCTAAATGCCGAAGAAGTACAGATCTTTCTTGACCTATGATGGGATTATGCCCTGATAAACCCATCATACGCTGAAAATATCAAAAGTAGAAAGTATCACTGAACATCATAGCTTAGCTCAACCTACCTTAAACATGCTCAGAACACTTAAATTAGCCTACAGTTGAGCAAACTCATCTAACACAAAGCCTCTTTTATAATGAAGTATTGAATATCTTGTGTAATTTATTGAATACTATACTGAAAGTGAAAAACAGAATGGTTGCATAGATACTGAATGGTTGTAAGTATATAGGTTGTTCATCTATAGTGGAAGCTTGCTGCCACTTCCTGGCATCACGAGAGAGGATCTTACCGCGTATCACTGGCCCAGAAAAAGATCAAAATTCAAAATCTGAGATTCAGTTTCTACTGCATGTATATCACTTTCGCACCATTGTAAAGTCAAAAAATCTATAAATCCAACCATCCTAGGTCGGGGACAGTCTGTATCGTCCTTCACTTCAATTAATGAAAACAGCACATATCCAAGGCTGAAATACTGAATAGTATTCAGTATTTAGATTGCATACTGAATAGTTATTTAAATCTGAAGTTTTAAAAAGCCACTTTAGTCTTGATATGCTTACTGTTTTCATGGTATATATTGTCCCACAGTTTACTTTCCACCTGTGTTCATATTTACTATGTATGTCTCATCGTATGTAGTAGGGTCTTATTTTTATTCACTCAGTCATCCTCTGCCTATTAATTTTAGTGTCTCAGTCATTAACATTTTATACAATTATTGATATGCTTGGATTTACATCTACCATTTTGCTGTTTTCTATTTGTCCCTTTGTGTTTTGTTTCTATGGTCCTCTTTTGATGCCTTCTTTTTGGTGATTTGAAAAACTTTTATTATTCCGTTTTAATTGATCTGTTAGCCTTTCTAGTATCTCTTTGTATTATATTTAGGGGTTACTCTAGGGATTATAATATATGTATCTAAACTTTCACAGTCTACATAGAGTTAATATTTACCATTTTCTGTAAAATGGAAAAACCTTAAAATAATAGTCTTTTTATCACCTCCAAAAAAAATAGGTATTTAATATTTTAGCAACAGTGATTAATTAGTCATAGGACTGCACGGCTGCCGCTGTACCACGATGAGCCAGCTGATGAATTAGTATTTATAGAACCCCCTCTGGAAAAAGACCATTTACTGGGAATTTCTAGAACAGATCAGCAAGACAAAGAAAGTCCCTGCTCAAAAGAACTCTATGCTGGAAGCCTGGAGGCAGAGAATCCAAATTTAGTTAAGATCACACACACACACACACACACACACACACACCGTACACACAGGAAACATCCATTCATGGAATCATAGAAAGGAAAGGTTTATGGTTTATGACTTATTTTCTTCGGCAACCCTCTGGAGGAAGCATGAGAAAGCAGGAAGAAGAGCTATGAGTAGATTGGACTTCAGTTTCCCCTTGGAGGCATCTCCCCAGGAGAGAGCAAGCTTGTTGATGGAGACTGTCTCTCCGCTGCCCCAGCTGCTGATGCAGTGTTCACTGGCCTTGGCTCAAGCTGGGGCCCCTCTGGGATTTTGCAATATCTCTCCCTTCTGCTGGCTTTTCTGCACCAGCTAACTGTCTAAAATGAGTCTGTAATCCTTACCAGGCCCACAAAAATGCGAGTGTAGCCTGGAGATAAGTGGTCCTTGATAAGCCTTAATAGAGCTTGAAATAGCTTTAAACAAAGCAGCCATGTTAATTTTTAAAGCCTTTCAAAACACCAAGGAAAAAAACACATGCCTACATCTGCTAAATAAATACGTGCACACACATTGACAGAACCTGTGGGGGAGATTGAGTGTTTCCATTTCACTAATCACAGTCTCAAAGAGGAAGCACACACACCTACTCAAAATCTTTTTTTCCAAGTGATCTGGTCGGCCCTGTTTTCTTCTTCTTTTTTATTTTAAATTTATTTCAAGGAGGATTCTGTCAGCTCATAGGTGAGTCTATGAGGCAGCAGAGAAAGGAAATCGGATGAAAAAGATATTTGAAAATGAAGAGGGAGAAATTCTCCTTAGAGCTCCCTTGATTACGGTAACTTAAGGGACAAGCCTCCACGTTGATGAAAAGCTAAACGATGAAAAAGCCCAACGATGAAGCAGCATGACGTGCAACTGTCATTGGAGGAATCGGCACCTTGGAGCTCCGAAAGATGCCACGTCCTCTCTCGCCCCCTTGTGGACATCAGAGGCCGTACCGCACTGGAATTTCCAATTCTTAACAAATTTGCAAGCACTTCCCTGCTGCAAACAAAAACTTACATTAAAAAACGGTAGCCCTCACAAAGGAAAAGTGGGCAAAAGACACAATCTTAGAGTTTGCACAAGAGGAAAAGCAAACACTCTATGTTTTCATTCATTCAGTATTCACTGAGTGCCTACTTTGTGCTGGCAAAATGTTAGGTTTGGCACTCCTCTCTAGGAAAAAGGCAGCTTCCCTCCCTCCAGAAGCTTAGGATGGGGAAGTGACTTGGAACAAGTAATTCCAAAGGGGATGAGAAGTCCAGGGACCTGATCTGAGAAATGAGGAAGGTTCCCTGAGGATGTCCTGGGGGGGGGGGTTGTCGTTGATCTTTCAGTTTTTTTGAGATATAATTGACATACAGTACTGTGTAAGTTTAAGGGGTACAGCATAATGATTTGACTTACATACATCATGAAGTGATTATCACAATGAGTTTAGCGAACATCCATCATCCCATATACAAACAAAAGAAAAGAAAAAATGTCTTTTCCTTGTGATGAGAACTCTGAGGATTCACTCTCTTGACGACCTTCATATATAACATACAGCAGTGTTGATTATATTAATCAGGTTGTACATTACATCCCTGGTACTTATTTATCTTATAACTGGAAGTTTGTACCTTTTGACCACCTTCATCCAATTCCCTCTCCCCCACCCCCATTTCCAACTCCCACCTCCACAGATTTGGTAACCCCAAATCTGATCTCTTTTCCTATGAGTTTGTTCGTTTGTTTGTTTTGGAAACATAATTGACCTACAACACTATGTTAGTTCCAGGTTCACAACATAGTAATTCGATATTTCTTCACATTACAAAATGACCACCATGATGTCACATTTAATGCTGGTAACTGGTGTGTATGAGTTAGCTAAAGGAACGTGAGGATGGTGGGTGGGAAGATTTAGTAACCAAAGAAAAGCATTTGCATGAAATGCAGGATGTGTAGTGCTTGAATCATGGCCTGCGTGGATTTGGGTCCTACCTCCCTTGTGTGTTACCTTTGACAACTTATTCCTCACATCTGTGCTGCATTTTCCCACCTTAAAATAGGATGATAGTAATGGTACCGACCTCATAGCACTTTTGTGAGGATTAAATGAGTTAATACGGGCAGGACCATTAGCACCATGCCTGGAATGAAGAAGCTCTCAATGCATATGAGCTATTATTAAATATGGCACCATTTTTTACCTATTAATTCAAAGATTTTCATTTGAACCCAGGCATGGTGAAGTTCTGGGGTAAACACACCATCTATTGCTGGTGGCACTTTAAATCAGCATGGTCTTTGGGGGAAAGCACTTTGGCCACACATATCCAAAAGGCATAAAAGGACCGTGCCTTTTGATCCATTGTTCCACTCCTAGAAATTTACCCATAGAAAATTTTCATCCAACATGGAATTATTGGGGCTTCCCTGGTGGCACAGTGGTTAAGAATCTGCCTGCCAATGCAGGGGACATGGGTTCAAGCCCTGGCCCAGGAAGATCCCACATGCTGCGGAGCAACCAAGCCCGTGCGGCACAACTACTGAGCCTGCGCTCTAGAGCTCGCGTGCCACCACTACTGAAGCCCGCGCACCTAGAGCCCATGCTCCGCAACAAGAGAAGCCACCGCAATGAGAAGCCCGCGCACTGCAACGAAGAGTGGCCCCCGCTCGCCGCAACCAGAGAAAGCCCACGCACAGCAACAAAGACACAACGCAGCCAAAAATTTAAAAAAATAATAAAATTAAAAAACAAAACAAGGAGTTATTAAGTTCCTACTCTCTGCTAGGCTCTTATAACTAAGTCATAGCTCCTATCCTCAAGGAGCTTAAAATCTAATGGGGGAGAAGACAAGTAATCAGAACATATGCTGCAGGGCAAGAAGTCCTGTCAGTGATGGGACAGGTTGAGAGTACAGACCAGGAGCACCGGATCTGTATTTGGGGTGAGGCTTGGGGCAGGGGCACAGAAGAGCTAGAGCAGTGGTTCTCAACTCGGGGTTATTTCACCGACCCCGGGGACATTTGGCAACGTCTGAAAATGATAATTATCATCATGACTAGGGTCGGATGCGACTGACATCTAATGAGTAGAGATCAGGGATGCTTCTAAACATCCTACAATCCACAGGACAACCTCCCCTGCACCCAACAAAGAATTATCCAGCCCCAAATATCAATAGTGCTGAGGCTCAGAAACTGATCCGAAGGGATGATTGAAATTAGTCAGGTGGGGGAAGGCTCGTAGCAGAGAGGAGTATTCCAGAGCTTCAGAAGAACATGTGCAAAACCTCAGAGGTGAGAGAGAAAAGGGTAGATTAGAGACCAGAAGAATAATAACTCGTATTTGTTACTTCCCATGTGCCAGGGATGCTTCAAATATACTCACCACAACCAAACGGGGTAGGCACTTCTGTTATCCCATTTTACAGATGGGGACATCAAGGCACTGAAGGAGGAAGTTCTCACAGCTAGGAAGAGGCAGAGCTGGGATCTGAACCCAGGGAAGCTCATTCTGGAACCAGTCCTCTGAATCCTAAACTAGTGCCAGAAGCTGCCCTTTCTAGCTGAAGAGTTGAAGGGCAGAGATTGTTAGGGTGTAGGGTGCAGATTGGAGAGACATAGCTTGAGAGGAAAGCAGGAGTCTGATCAGGAAGGGGCTTGTGAGCTATGTTAAAGGAATTTTCCCAAAAGAGCAATGAGAAATCAGCGGAGAAATTTGAGGAGAATGAGAGAATTGCCTTTGCATTTTTATTAAAAAAACTTTTTAATTTACTATTATTATTATTATTTGACTTTGCATTTTAGAAAGATCCTCTGGTTGCCTTGTGGAGAATGGCTCAGCCTATAGGCTGGATGACTACTTGGGCTGTTGTAGGAATCCAGACGTGAACTTGAACTTGGGCTTAGGTGAGTGTGTAGTGGCATGGAATGAAGTGGGTGAATTCAAAAGCACTTGAGAAGATATGGGAGTTTAGGGAGCGGCTGAGGGGGGCTACGAGGATTAAAGGCTGGGCACCTGCCTGGGAGATTTTCTTAGTTTGGTAGTGCTGTCTTAACAAAGTATCACAAACTGAGCGGTTTAAACCACAGAAAGTTGTCTCACAGTTCTGGAAGCTAGAAGTCTATAATCAACAGGGTGGGTTGCTTCTGAGGGCTGTGAGGGAAGGAACTATTTCAGGCCTCTCTCCTTGGCTTGTAGCTGGCTGTCCTCTCCCTGTGTCTTCCCATTGTCTTCCCTCAATGCGGGTCTGTGTCCACATTTCCTCTTCTTATAAGGACACGAGTCATATTGATTAGGGGCCACTCTAATGACCTCATTTTAATTTATCACCTCTGTAAAAATCCTACTCCATAACATAAGATCAGACTCTGAGGTACTGGGGGTTAGGACTTCAACACAGGAATTTGAAGGGACACAATTCAATCCATAACAGAGATGGAGCTATGATTCCCTGAAATAGGATGTTTTAGGGAAGGAAAATGAGTGGGGGAGCAGAGCAAAAAACTATAATTCAAAAGAAAACAGTTGTATTCAAAAGGCTATTTATTTATAATGATGTACAGTTAAATGAAATAGTATGAAGCCATTAAAAAGTATAATTAAGAAACTTTGACAGCAATATAAACATTTATGAAATAATAGTCTATGAAGAAAATCAAAACACAGGAGTTTACCTACACTAATATGGACTACATATGTGTGCACCTAATAACTTGAAAAAAGCGCAGAGGAGGAAACTGTTATGTGAGGAGGAGAATCTGCGGGTGGATATTTTCTTTTTAATATCCTTGTCACGAAGGAATTCAATCTAAAGCAGCACTAGGACTCCAGGATCACACTTGTGGGGTTTTTTTCCCCACAATTTTAGGATTATTTTAGGCTGTGCCCTGGAAGTTACTTATTTTTATATCAGAGCTTGTTTCTTTTTCATAAAAATTTGCATTGAATGTTCTAATTAGTAGAAAAAAAAATCAGTAAGTTGATCAGATTCCTGCCACTGTTCACATTGCTAGGGTATTTTAGTTTTTCCTTGTCCTCCTTAAACCAGTCCTCATTTAGAGTGATCTTTCTAAAATGCAAGTGTGGGGACTTCCCTGGTGGTCCAGTGGCTAAGACTCCACGATCCCAGTGCAGGGGGCCCGGGTCCAATCCCGGATCAGGGAACTAGATCCCACATGCCGCAACTAAGATCCTGCATGCTGCAACTAAGACCTGGTGCAGCCAAATAAAATTCTTTTTTTAATGAATTTTTTTTTTTTTTTTTTTTTGCGGTACGCGGGCCTCTCACTGTTGTGGGCTCTCCCGTTGCGGACCAACAGGCTCCGGACGCGCAGGTCCAGCGGCCATGGCTCACGGGCCCAGCCACTCCGCGGCATGTGGAATCTTCCCGGACCGGGGCACGAACCCGCATCCCCTGCATCGGCAGGCAGACTCTCAACCACTGCGCCACCAGGGAAGCCCTTTAATGAATTTAAAAAAAATAAAAATAAAATGCAAGCGTGATTATGAAGTCACTCCCTGGCTTTAAAATCCTGTACTGAGGGGCTTCCCTGGCGGTGCAGTGGTTAAGAATCCACCTGCCGATGCAGGGGACACGGGTTCCCACATGCCGTGGAGTAACTAAGCCCGTGCGCCACAACTACTGAGCCTGCCCACATAGAGCCCGTGCTCCCCAACAAGAGAAGCCACCGCAGTAAGGAAGCACGCTCACCGCAATGAAGAGTAGCCCCCGCTCGCCGCAACTGAGAAAGCCAACGCGCAGCAACAAAGACCCAATGCAGAAAAAATAACTAATTAATTAATTAAAAAAAAATCCTGTAGTGATCTCTCTTGATTTCCTCTGGGTCCCCACAAAATCTTCAGGATCAGGCTCTTATTGGGCAAAAGTGTCACTTCTCACAGTCCTCAGCCCCTTTCCACCTACTGAATGTACTAAAATACTTAGAGTTCACATATATCATCCCTTTTTCTGGGCTTTCCCTTTTCTGGGCTTTTGCTGTAACTTTGTGGTAGATTGGAAAGTGTTCTCAATTCTTTACTTTCTCCGTTTATTAAAGTCATACATCCATACCCTTTATTATGTGACTATACTGGGGGTTGAATAGTGTCTCCCAACTTCGTGTCCACCCAGAACTTGTGAATGTGACCTTATTTGAAAACAGGGCCTTTGCAGATGTAATCAAGTTAAGATGATGTTATACTGGGTTAGGGTGGACCTTAATCCAAAGACTGGTGTCCTTCTAAGAAGAGGAAGAAAAAACTTTTCTTGGCCAAACCACGCGAAACGTAGGATCTTAGTTCCCTGACCAGGGGTCGAACCCGTGCCCCCTGCACTGGAAGTGCAGAGTCTTAACCACTGGACCGCCAGGGAAGTCCTGAAATTTTTTTTATGATAATTTTTTTTTAATTTTTATTTTTATGGAAGTATAGTTAATTTACAATGTTATGTTAGTTTTTGGTGTACAGCAAGGTGATTCAGTTATGCATATATGTATTCTTTTTCATATCCTTTTCCATTATAGGTTATTACAAGATATTGAATATAGTTCCCTGTGCTATACAGTAGGACGTTGTTGTTTAATCTGTTTTATATATAGGAGTTTGTATCTGCTAATCCCAAACTCCTAATTTATCCCTCCCCCACCTTTTCCATTTGGTAACCATAAGTTTGTTTTCTATGTCTGTGAGTCTGTTTCTGTTTCGTAAATAAGTTTACTTGGATCACATTTTAGATTCCACATATACATGATATCATATGATACTTGTCTAAGAAGAGGGAAATTTAGACACAGAGATACAGAGGAGCCATAGAGGGAAGACCACATGATGACACAGGCAGAGATTGGAGTGATACTTCTACAAGACAAGAAACACTGAGGTTGGTGGGCAACTACCAGAAGCTAGGAGAGAAGGATAGAATACATTCTCATTCGGAGCCTCTGGAAGGCATCAACCCTGCTGACACCCTAAAGTTGGACTTCCAGTCTCCTGAACTGTGAGAGAATGGATTTCTGTTGTTTTAAGCCACCCAGTTTGTCGTACTTTGTTACTGCAGCCTTAGGAAGCAAATACAGGGTCTTTCCCAAACTTCCCATCAGAGCAGGTGGAGTAAATTTCCCTGCCCCATAAAGCTGGGCTTGGCCTTGTGACGTGCTTTGGTCAATGGCATTTTAGCAGACGTGATGTGAGCAGAGGTCAAATATTCTTGTTCAATTTGTCATCTGTCAATAAAAGCACACACTCCGGGAGCTGCTGGTCCCAGAATTGGACATGTGGGGAGGCCTGAGCCACCAGCCTGGAGCCAAGCCCTGCAGATCTCATCCTTGAAGAAGAGCCAACCCACAGATCCTGGAGGGGTCCACTACATGCTTGTTGTTATCAGCCACTGAGTTTTTAACCCTAAGTCCCTAGTGCCTGGCATGGTGCTTAAAGTAGCTGCTTTGTAAAGGCTTCTTAGTGCTAAATGACTTTGAAGGTGCCTTACAAAAACAGTTCACACATGAATTCACAATGTTGTATCACCTTTTGCAGCCACTGCAGCCCCCTCTGCTCCCACCCCTCATTTGCTTCTTTACCTCACCTCAAGCCAATGTCAATCTTGATCAAAGAAAGTCACCCTGGCTTCTTTCCAGTTCTTTACCACTTGTACAACTGTTCCTACTCCGGGCCTTTGCACATGCTGTTCCCTGGCCAGATTGCACTTCCCACCTGTTTCACTTGGCAAACTCCTATTCATCCTTCAGATCTCAGCTACCTCATAGGGAAATTCCTTGGCTCCCCCAAACATGACAAATGCTCCTGTTTCTCAATCTCTTTGCACACTATACTTTTTCTTAGTTGTACCTATCTTAACTGCAATTAAATAATTATTAATAAAAATTTAGATGCCTGTCTCTTTTGTTAGACTGTATACATTAAATGTATTTTAAAATATATTAAATACTTATTTAATCAAATACTTATATATTAATTAATGCTTATATATTAAATACATATATATTAAATATTGCATATTAAACTCTTTTTTTTACATTTAATGACTTTCTCATATTTTTTATTTATTTGTTTTTTGGCCACGCCGTGGGCACCATGCAGCATGTGGGATCCTAGTATCCCGACCAGGGATCGAACCTGCGCCCCCTGCAGTGGGAGTTCAGAGTCTTAACCACTGCACCACTGGGGAAGTCCTCATATTAAATTCTTAATGCCACTGAACTATATACTTAAAATGTTTAAAATGGTACATTTTGTTATATATAATTTACCACAATAAAACAATTCCAAAAAAAAGTATATATTTTGCTTAGCAAATAGGACCACAACATTTGCCATTATTAGCATATTGATTATCTGAAAGGTAAATGAATAAGCAGCAAAATTAGGATTCAAATCCAAGTCCATTGGATCCCCAAAGCTATAACTTTAACCTCTACACCATTTTCAATTGACCTGCACTCAATGAATATTTTTTGAATGAATTATTCCACACTCTATTTTCCCAAAGAAATTCCAATTTTATACTTGTACAATCTATGGGGAAATTCAGAACATGGTTGCCTTTCCTTACATGTATTTTCCACTTTGACACTGTTTTTATTTTGAATTATATACATGGAGGGTAGCACTGGGGTCTGTTCAACACTTAGAGCTTCTAGGGGACTTGCCTGGTGGTTCAGTGGTTAAGACTGCACTTCCAATGCCGGGGGCGTGGGTTGGATCCCTGGTCCGGGAACTAAGGTCCCACAAGCCTCGAGGTGTGGCCAAAAAGCAAACAAACAAACCACTTAGAGCTTCTAAAGGTGAGAATCAGGCCTTGGAATGGAGCAGGAACCCTCCCCAAACCCTTGTAACCAGAGCTTGGCAGGTGGTGTAGGCTAAATAATAGTCCCAAAGTATGTCCCTGTCCTAATCCCGCAAATTTGTGGATATCATCAATAGTTTATATGGCAAAAGGTACTTGGCAGATGTGATTAAGTTAAAAACCTGATAAAAATATATTTGGTCTTTGTCCTGGGTTCCTGACACAGAGCTCCTAAAGCCCATGAAATTTTCCTGAGTGATGGGAGCGCCTTTTGTTATTCATAAGGAGCTCTTTTTTTAAATTTATTTTTTATGTTTTTTGGCTGCATTGGGTCTTTTGCCACGCGCGGGCTTTCTCTAGTTGCGGCGAGCGGGGGCTTCTCTTCCTTGTGCTGCTTGGGCTTCTCATTGCGGTGGCTTCTCGTGGAGCATGGGTCTAGGTGCGTGGGCTTCAGCAGTTGCGGCACGTGGGCTCAGTAGTTGTGGTTCTCGGGCTCTAGAGCGCAGACTCAGTAGTTGTGACGCACGGGCTCAGTTGCTCTGCGGCATGTGGGATCTTCCCAGACCAGGGCTCGAACCCGTGTCCCCTGCACTGGCAGGCAGATTCTTAACCTCTGCACCACCAGGGAAGCCCCAGGAGCTCTTTTTGATCACACCTGAGTTTATGTTAATGAGGTGACTTAGGGTAGGGACCCCTAGCTGGCCACCAGAAAGACCAAGGGATTAGAAGTTTGGAAATTTCAGTCCTACCCAGACTTAAGGAAAAGTGGGGAAGGGGTGGTAGTGCTGGTGATTGAGCGCCATAAATACCTGTGAGCTTCTTGGTTGGTGAACACATCAAGAGGTGCTGGGAGGGTGGTGCACCCAGAGAGGGTATGGTGCTCCAGGCACCATCCTTACCTTGCCCTATTTCTCTCTTCCATTTGGCTGTTCCTGAGTTGTATCCTTTATAGCAAACTGGTGAACGAATATAAGTGTTTCTCTGAGTTCTGTGAGCCATTATAGCCAATTATCAAACCTGAGGAGGGAGTCGTGGGAACCCTCCATTTGTAGCCAAGTCAGACAGAAGTGTGGGTAAGCTGGGGACCCAGTACTTGTGATTGGCATCATGTGAGAGGCAGTCTTGTGGGACTGAGCCCTTAACTTGTGGGGTCCATGCTAACTCCGGGTAGGTAGCATCGGAATTGAATTGTAGGACATTCAGTTGGTATCTGCAGAGAACTGGAGAATTGCTCGGTGTGGAAAACCCACACATTTTGGTGTCAGAAGTATTTGAGTAGAGAAACTGATCTTCACAGGGAGATACCCTGAATTATCCAGTTGGGATGTAATCACAATGGTCTTTATAAGAGAGATCTAGGATCAGAGGAAGAAGGTGATGTGAAGACAGAAGCATTTGCACTGGTGTACCTAGGAGGAAGGGATCGCAAGTCAAGGGGTATGGGTGGCCACTCACTACCAACAGCTTGACATTAGCCCACTGAAACTGATTTTGGACTTCTGACCTCCAGAACTGTAAGAGAATATACCTGTGATGCTTTAAGCCATAGACTTTTTGGTAACTTGTTACAGCAGCAACAGGAAAACTGAACAAGAGGTATTTGGATGCTAAGGAAGTAGTATCTCAGGCACGAGGTTCCCAGCCTTGTCCACGACAAGCAGTCCTGCCCTAAGCATTGCACTGATGCACCAGAGCTGTAGGAAGCAGGTGGACTGGAAAGGAGGACATCTCAAAGGTAGAGATTTGGATTCCACCTCTGGAACCTTGCTAAGGGACTAGTGCAGTGGTTCTAAGTATGATCTGGGAATCCTTAGCATCCCTGAGATTCTTAAAATGAACCCATGAAGTGAAATCCATTTATCATGCTGCTACTAATACATTGTCTTTTCACTTTCATTCTCTCATGAGTGTAGAATAGTTTCCAGAGGCTGCGGGACATATGTGATAATGCAACAGACTGTAGAAGCACATATGAGAAGCCAGCTGTCTTCTATTAAGCCAGACTTAAGCAATTTGCAAAAATGTAAAACAATGCCATTCTTCTCATTTTTGTTTTGGAAAATGTTTTTCACAAAAATATTGCATTAACATGGAACGGTTTGTTGTCATTTAAAAACAAATCTTTTAATAATTATTTGGTCTTCATATGGTATCAACAGATATAACCCACATAAATAAAAAATTCTTTCATATCTTTAAAAATTTAAGACTGTAAAGAGCTCCTGAGACCAAAAAAAGTTGAGAACCACTGCTTAATGTACAAAAAGATTTCTTGAGGCCATTTTTACAATCTACCACATATATATAATCTTTTTTATCAAAATGAGATACTATGTACTTTACATGACATTTTTTTTGTATATTTGTGATTATTTCTTCAAGATTCCTAGAAGTGGAGTCTTGATACATATTATAAAGTTGCTGTCTTGAATATTCTGCCCATCTGTATTCCACGAGCAGTTCATGAATGTTCATTTCAACAACATGAAGTGTTAAAATATATTTTGCTAATCTTAATAGGTAAAATCAGTATCTCATTTTAAATGTACATTTCTTTACTAGGGAAACTAGATCTTTTTCCATAAATACTAGTAATATATATGTCTTCTTTTGTGAATTGCCTTTTTGTCTATCAAGATTTTAGTCTTTTTCTTACCAATCTGAATTTTTAACAATTTATATTTTGTGGGCATCAATCTTCTCGTTTTCTTTTTTTTGGGGGGGTGGCGCGCCACACAGCTTGTGGGATCTTAGTTTCTTGACCAGGGACCGAACCTGTGCCCCTTGCAGTGGAAGCTCGGCGTCTTAACAGCTGGACCCCAGAGAAGTCCCTTCACAACAGTTCTTATGCAGCTACTTCACTCTTTGTAACGCTACATCATACTCCAACGTATGGATGTAAACTACTGATCCCCTACCGATGGAACCTTTGGTGCTGCAATGAACATCCTTGCATATACCCAAGAACTGGTGTGAATCTCCACGAACAGAAACCTTATTTTTCAACACCCTGAAGGTAGCTCTAGCCCTAAGCTCACAGACACTGATAAATCACAATACCTTTTATCATAATACATCTGTCAAGTGGACTAGATGCTTGCATTGGCCTGAGCAATGTTTCCTTGCTCCTGGGTAACCTACTTGACAAGTCAAATTATCATTACTATTTAGTAGGGGCCAGTCACATGGTGGGAAGGGCAGTTCAACATACAGGGTGTGCAGAAGCTCTGAAGCAGGAAAAACAGCCCAATTTGAGGAACTAAGAGCAACTTAATATGTTGAGGGGCAGAGTAAAAATGAGTCGACTGGAGAAATGGGCCAGAGGACTCGTGGCCATAATTTTGGAGCCAAACCTTAGAGTGATAAGGAGCCACTTAAAGGGCTTTAGTCAGAAGTGATGTTGGAGTTTGTTTCAAAAAATGTATCAGAACTTATCACTATATACCTAACAGTACAAACTTACTGGAACCGTTAGAATTAACAATCATAGGAATGTCATGTACCGCACGATGACTATTGTTAATAACACTATATTGTATATTTGAAAGTCAATTAAGAATAGACCTTAAAAGTTCTAAAAGTTCTCATCACAAGAAAAAGAATTTTATAACTATGTATGGTGATGGGTGTTAAGTAGACTTATTGTGATCATTTTGCAATATATACAAATAACAAATTATGCTGTACACCTAAAACTAACTTGTCAATTATACCTCAAAAAAAAAAAAAAAAAAACCACCTGAAAATAGCCAGTGCTGAGAAGGAAGTGGAATAATTGGAACTGTTACACATTGCTGGTGGGATACAAAATAGGTTTGAAACTTTCTTACAAAGTTAAACTACACAACCCAGCCAATCCTACTTGTAAGTATTCTAACCCAAGAGAAATGAAAACATGTCCGCACAAAACCCTGTATGTGAATAGTGGCTTTATTCATAATCTCCAATAATTATAAACAACCCAAATATCTTTCAATGGGTATTATTTTAGAATAAACAGTGACACACTGATACAATAGAATGCTGACTGACAAAAGAACTACTGAACCATTAATGTGAACAAATATCACAGGTATTATGCCACAAAACATATTACATGATGTTCTGGAAAAGACAAAACTAGAAAAACAAAAATTTTATCAGTGGTTACTAGGAGTGGAAACTGACTTTTGGAAGGAACTTTGGTGGTGCTTCCCAAACTGCAAAGGCCACAGCACTGCACACACAAAAAATCAATTTTACCAAATGTAAAGCATCAATAAAATAACTTTAAAAACCCATCAGTGATTTTTCACCTATCTATTGCCAAAAACCCATGTCTAATGGCACATCATTTTAGGGAGCCTGTAGGGTAACGGGCACTCTTATACATGAGTATAAAATGGTACAACCTCCATGGAGGGCAGTTTGGCATCACCTACCAAAACTGCCTAAATCCTGACTCAGCAAAAAGCTACTTCTTACCTGATGCTTGCTCATCTGTATGCACACCGCAAGTTACTCACTACATCGCACTCTGTTACCCAGCACTTTCTGAAAGTTTGCTTTAACCGAAAGAATTTCATTTGTACCTGTCTTTGTTAACTGGAAAAAAAATCAAGATTTTCACTTTTATGAAAAAAGGCAAAGGGGGAAAACAGCGGTTTTGTTTTGCAGAGCCACTAGAGACGGCAGCATGTCTGGGCAGTGGGAGTGGCACCGCCAAGCTCCTTCCCTGGAACTACTCTGGCATCTCAGCATCCAGAACCATCACTTTGAACTGTGAGCATGTGTTTTATCCCATTTTATGCCTCTGTTAGCAAGATGTGTCATAAGGTAATTTCTTCGCTTTATGCCATTTTGGCTTACAAAAGGTTTCAGAAGCATACTCTACTTTTAGATAGCAGGGGAAACCTGTATAGTTACAAATGATGGAAACCCAAGTATCCACAGAATGCACTGCGGCACTATGCAGCAGTAAAGATGGACACTTCCTATGGAGTAATCAAATTCATCTGTCACCCATAGAACAGCATGTACTGCACATGGGGCTTTTGGTTAAAAACGAGGAAAGGTAAATAATTATACTAATTTGTTGTGTATGCTTTAAGAAACTAGATACACAAGAAACTAATAGTAATGACTATGGAGAGGGGCTGAATTGGGCAGAAATGGATGTTAAGTCATGAAAAGGGAGGAAAGTTTGTGGCCTGAGAGCCCACACTTGTTTCTTATCCATGTACTGTTAGTACTGACCTGTTCAGTGATGGCTGCGGAAATGCCACGACTTTGTATTGGTAGGTGCCGGGTGAAAAAGCTGAGAAGACACTTAGGAAGCTAAGGATGTTGACCCAAAGAGGGGATTCCACTGCAGCTGACAGCACTCCCCTCCAATCCCACTCCTCTTAGTAGAGGCTAACATCCCATCAAGTTGGCTGAGCCATACCACACCTTCAGGCAGATTAAAAAAAGAAAAAAGACACAAAGGAAATGGACCCAATTATTTAATTAGGTTCTTTGTACGAAGTTTAGAACACTACTTTGTGAGGATAAATTCCGTTTGTAAGAGCGAACACAGAGCGGAGGTAGCCCTGGAGCTGAGGAACAGCTTTGATTCTTCGCAGAATTTGTGAGTCCACAGCTTTCTGATCAACCTTCCGCTGCTCTGTAATCTCGTATTTCTAAAGAAAAAGAAAAATCATAAAAAAAAATGGGCACAAGTACCAAACTCCACATTAACTAAGAAATCCTACGTCACAAGTACTCAATCCCAGGAATATTTAGAAGGCAATTTTTAAAAATTAATTATTTTATTATATTTATTTTTGGTTGTGTTAGGTCTTTGTTGCTGCACACAGGCCTTCTCTAGTTGTGGCGAGCGGGGAAGTCCCTAGAAGTCAACTTTGATAATTCTTTCCTTGGAGGGCTGTGAAATACAACCTATTTTTAATATAATAATAGCAACTCTTGGGCTTCCCTGGTGGCACAGTGGTTAAGAATCCACCTGCCAATGCAGGGGACACGGATTCGAGCCCTGGTCAGGGAAGATCCCACACGCTGTGGAGCAACTAAGGCCATGCGCCACAACTACTGAGCCTGCGCTCCAGAGCCCACGCTCCGCAACAAGAGAAGCCACCACAATGAGAATCCCACGCACCACAACAAAGAGTAGCCTCTGCTCGGCACAACCAGAGAAAAGCCCATGCACAGCAACGACGACCCAATGCAGCCAAAAATAAAATAATTAGCAGAATCTGGAAAAATATTATTTCCCAGATAGTCCTCATTATTTACAGCTTTTCTTTTTCCAACAATTCTTAACCTTGTTTATTTTCACTCCCAAGTAGGAAAGCCAGAACTATTAGAGGCAAAGACAGAAATAGCTTACCTCTCTCTCTGTGTCGAAGATCTCACCTTCCTGGTGCCTGGGCTTACGCAGTTTCTTCTTCTTGAAGTAAGCATCAGTGAGATGTTCTGGGATTTTCACACCACTGATATCAATTTTGGTGGAAGTGGCAATGACAAATTTCTGGTGTGTTCTCCGCAGAGGAACTCGATTGAGGGACAGAGGCCCTAAGGGGGGAAAATATAGTGAGGGGAAAGGGGATACAAAGATTCAAGAACTGACTGGATTTGAAGAAACCTGTTGAAGTTCTAACTTTTCTCTGGATCCAAAGAAATTCCAAACTGCTTTCTACTGTCAGCATCAAGGCTTTTTTCAAGATCTCAGTTTGTCCAAGGCTCCCCCCATCCTCAAATTTTAAAGTTACCCAGATTAGGAGAGAGCATAGTCACTTATACATATTGGTCAAAAATCACTGGTCCTTGAGGACAAATTTAAACCGAGCACTGTTTTTTGGAGTAAACAGTTCACTTTTCCCCTATCCAGGAACTCCATCCTGGTGCCAAGTGGCAGACCAATTACAAGTCTTATGAAGGATGCATTCCTAGGAGTTAGTAGCCAACCATTCTGCATTTTAGGTGGCAGTTATACCTGGTGATATGTTGCCACGCAAACTTTAAATACCTGCTTCCTCAGAACTCCCATGTACATAAGGCAATGAAATAGGGCAAAGAATCTCATGACACTGAAACTTCTATTTAGGTGGGAGCAAAGTGTATACTTCAAGCATTTAAAAACACATGCTTCAGGACTTCCCTGGTGGTCCAGTGGGTAAGACTCTGTGCTTCCAATGCAGGTCTGGGTTCGTTCCCTGGTCGGGGAACTAGATCCCACAAGCATGCCACAACTAATGATCCTGCGTGCCACAATGAAGATCCCACATGCCACAGCTAAGACCAGGCACACCCAAAATAAATATTAAAAAAAAATTTTTTTAAAATAAAAATACAACCTTCAAAAGAGTAAATCCCAAGAGTTTTCATCACAAGGAAAAAAGTTTTTTCTTTTATCTAAATGCGAAGATGGATATTGAACCTACTGCGGTAATTATTTCACAATATATGTAAATCAAACCATCATGTTGTACACCTTAAACTCGCAAGAGTGATGCATATAAATTATTTCTCAGTAAAACTGAAGGTGGGGAGACCTGCAAATTTCAGAGTATATTAAATCCAAGGATCTTCTTACCAGTCACAAGTAGCAAGCCACTGCTCAGCTGCTTCAGGAAAATGACCCTCTGTAGATTAAAAAGAAATGCTAGATGGTTCCACAAATTAGAAACTGACTTCTGAATTAATCAAATCACAGGTTCCTAAATTTGGTAAAAAAGGAAATTTCTACATATGCATATGTGCAGCAGTTCTGCAAGTAACTTATCAAACTAATAACAGGGGTGACTCTAGGATACGAGCAGTACTTTTGTGTGCTTGATTTTTAATGAGCAGCCACTACTTTTAACATTAAAAAAATACTAGTACCCTTTAACTCAGTAATTCTATCCCTGCAAATACATCCTAAGAAGTTAACTCAAATACATAAACATTTTTGGGTACAGGGACATCTGAATCACTTGTAACAAGTAGTATTACCAACGACAGGAATTGGTAATAAGTTATTGTCTATTATTGACTAAACACGTTATGATAGTTACTGGGTTGTTGGTTTTGTTATGGATCACTCTCACCTCTCCCACAGAACCTCTTGCTATTAACTGCAGTTCACACAGGTAAATAAATCCTATCCAGAGAGCAAACTTATTAGGATCAAGTACTCCAGGTACCTCAATGTCATGCTCTGCTCACCTTGCCTCTGTGGCGCCCAGTGAGGATAATCAGAATGGTTCCAGGAGTGATGCTAGCACGCAGTTTTCTCACATGCTTACTGAAGGGTTTTTTGCCGTGACTCAACAGCTTTCGAGGCACATCTTCAGTAGGATAATACCTAGGCTGGAGAGAGCCCATAGGTCCAACTTATTTAAATAATCTAATCAAGTCAGTAGAGCTGGTTGTGAGGTCAGTGAAGCCTTCACTACAATCCTGTAGTCACTTGAAACACTTTATTCACACTACTGCATTTTCACTTCTAATATTTTAAAGGTAGAAAAGATCAACGCTGCTTCAATAGCTTTACATGCAAAACATAGGGTGGAATCCATTTAACTGAAGGAGCTGTATCCAAGCAAAGAGGGAAAGCATCAAGCAAGTTACCTTTGTAAATTTGGAATAAACCAAACTTTAGATATTACATGGCAAGCTATCATTATACACTGTTGTGTAGCAGTGATTCTCAAGCTTTTCTGGGGTCCCTACTTCTCCAGAAACACACGCCTGACACAATTTTGTATGTTATGAAAAAAGGCATGGCTTGTTTTCCAACTCAAATTAAGTGTGTTCATATGCTTCACATTAACACGCATCACTTCCATCTTATCCACAAAGAATAAATTGTATAAAAGCACAGACATTAGTTTAGATCAAGACTGCCAGTTCATTTATTGTAAAAATAAGACCCCACACAGGGCTTCCCTGGTGGCACATGGTTAAGAATCCGCCTGCCAATGCAGGGGACACGGGTTTGAGCCCTGGTCTGGGAAGATCCCACATGCCGCGGAGCAACTAAGCCCGAGCGCCCCAACTATTGAGTCTGCGCTCTAGGGCCCACGAGCCGCAACTACTGAAGCCCCCGCGCCTCGAGCCTGTGCTCCACAGAGAAGCCCCTGCACCGCAACGAAGAGTAGCCCCCTCTCTCTGCCACTAGAGAAAGCCCGCACGCAGCAACGAAGACCCAATGCAGCCAAAAATAAATAAATAAATTAATTTTTTAAAAAGACCCCACACAAAGACTCTTTCGCTTATGACAAGTAACTCAAAATAATCTATTTCTAACTGTATCATTTTAGTGGATGGTCTTTCTTTTACCACAAACATTAATACCTAATAGAAAAATCAGCTCACAAAACCCGTGACAAGAAGAAATCAAAGTGCCATTTCCCCTCTGGTGCAGTAATATTCAACTGTGAAGAGTGTAATACATCTGCAATAGTCCCATAATGGAAATCACAGAGCAAACCTTTATTTTTCACACAGAAAACGCTGGGTCTTGTGCATGGTAAAGAGGGGCCAAGAAACACCCACTCTAGTGGACAAATGTTCTACAGGTCTGGGCGCATCCTAGGCTCTACGTATGGTAAGTCTCACAACAACCCTGTGAGTCAAAACTTTATTCCCATTTTACAAGAAACAAAAGCACAGAAAAGTAACTCTACTTAAGAACAGTAAATAATAAAGCGAAGTTGCAAACCCAGAACTATCCTCCATTAATAATCCTCTGGTAAACATACACTTCTAAAACCTGAGCACACACACAAAAATCCTCACAGGAGGGCTTCCCTGGTGGCACAAGGGTTAACAATCGCCTGCTAATTCAGGGGACACGGGTTTGAGACCTGGCCGGGGAAGATCCCACACGCCATGGAGCAACTAAGCCTGTGCGCCACAACTACTGAGCCTGTGCTCTACAGCTCACGAGCCACAACTACTGAAGCCCACGCTCCACACCAAAAGAAGCCACCGCAATAAGAAGCCCGCTCACCGCAACTAGAGAAAGCCTGAGCGTAGCAACCAAGACCGAATGCAGGTTAAAAATAAATAAATAAATAACCCTCACAGGATTCAAGCTTCAACTAAACACCCAAATTACAATCTCCTCCAAATCTTACCATTTTGCGAAGTTTAACCACCCGGGTACCACCATTCTTGTCACCACCAACTGGTTTTGTGACAGTAGCAAGAACCTTCACCTTCTTTTTCTTTTCAACCTAGTAGGACACAAATGCGTCAAAAAGTCAGAGGCAGACAAACGTTTTAATGTTAAGATATAATGCTCAGGGCTTCCCCTCATCCCTTACCTTGGATTTAGCTGCTGAATACTTCCTCTTGTACAAGGCCTTTCTGGAATACATAGCCGATCGGGAATATCTGCCAATTCCTCTAACCAGGACAGGATTTCGGCTGCAGTGGGGCTTCCCCTTCTTAACCTGCTTCACCTTTTTAACCTTGCCACCAGCATCAGCCTTCTTGGCTTCGGGTTTTTTCTCCTTAGTATCTGGCTTCTCAGCCTTTTCACCCGCCATCTACCAATACATATATTTTTTAAAAAGGCATTTCACCAATTATCTCACAGCTATACATCGACAGGCCTCCCAGACTGCAAGTCCTTGTCCTCCTTCTCCATCCTTTACATCCCTCCCACTATAAGATACAGGCCTTCCTCCAAATCGCCACACATCTGCAACAATATCCATAAATGGTTAACTTTTGGGTTGTCTCCCCAATACAGTATAACCTTCTTGACGATTTGAATATATCTCACAACTATTATCTGTTCGCTACATATATTTAGAGGTTAAAAGTCCCTATTCCATTATTTGCTTTACGAATTAGAAATCCTAGACTTAGCTTTAACAATCTCCACAGCCAGAAAGCAGCGAGGCTGTAACCTGAAACCGTTTGCTTTCAGGACTTTTGCTCTTATCAGACTGTCTCACTCAAGAAATTCCGTTTAGGAGGCGAAGACACACACACACACACACAAATGGCCCAAACTCTGGCCAAACTGAAAAAAGCGAAGCCCAGCAGGCGACTTCCGGCCGCGGACGTGGGGAGACGGGAAAAGTTGCATTTGTTCTCAGTCTCAAATCCACAACGTGGCGGAGACAAGCTCGGCGTGGTCTTTTGGAACCCAGGTCCGGAATTCAGAGCGCGCGCCGCCGCCGCCCTTGTCTCTCTGCCCCACTGGCCCGCTACGAATCCCTGGAGGGGCCCTGTTTCCCCAGCCCGGGAGGGTGGCGAGCAACCGGAGCCCCGGAGCCTCTGCAGCATTCCACCTCACACTGTTCGTGCCCCACAGCACCCTCTTCGTGCCCCACCGTAAACCCAAGCGAGAGAAATGAAGGGTCTGGGAGGCCTCCCAAATGGCCCTGAGCGTGTCCGACCCCTGCAGTTGTCGACTTGATACCCTCCTGGTTAAGATGACGAAGGATTGGGATCCTGAAATCGAGTCTTGCAGAGAGGCGACGCCATTCTTACCTTGCAAGATGGGAAAAAGAACTAAGGCACCGGCTTCCGGTCTATAAGCAATCACGGGAGGTGTCGAGTCTCACGTCCTTCCGGGTCAGGGGCGTCATGGGAAATGTAGTTTTTCCTCGTTCGCACTGTAAACAGAGCTAATTTTCTCAATAGGAGGCGAAAGTGGAGAAATTTTTTTCTGAAAATGCTTCATTTTATAGACCAGTAGAATTCTCAAAGTACTTTTGGGAACCGGCATAAAGTTGAAACTTTTTATATTTGCTTACCTGTGCTATACAATAGGAAAAAAGCTAGAATTTAAAATGAATAAAATATATTCCTGTTCTGAAGAACACACATTCAAGGGAAAAGCAAACAGGTAAATTAATAATTGTAAGTTATTTCTTCTGGGAGATTTAGGAAAGTTTTGCACCAGAGTTTGTTTTTGTGTTGGATTTGGAAGAATAGATACAAATTTGGCAGATGAAAGTGTCAATTGGAACAATAAATGCAAGAGGCATGGAGGCATCAAAGAGCATGGTTGTTTATTCCCTCTACAAGCATTTCTGGCCACTTTGTACTCTGTTTCTTCACTTCTAAAATGGAGATAACCATATCTACCTCACAGGGTTTTGGGGAAGATTAAATAAGTTAATGTACATAAAATCACTAAGAATGGGCCTCCCTGGTGGCGCAGTGGTTGAGAGTCCGCCTGCAGATTCAGGGGACACCGGTTCGTGCCCCGGTCCGGGAAGATCCCACATGCCGCGGAGCGGCTGGGCCCGTGAACCATGGCCGCTGAGCCTGCATGTCCGGAGCCTGTGCTCCGCAACGGGAGAGGCCACAACAGTGAGAGGCCCGCGTACCACAAAAAAAAAAAAAAAAAATCACTAAGAATGGTATTTGATGCATGGTAACTGCTAAATAAATGTTAGTTCTTGTTGTCACCACCACCAGCATCACCATGTACATCATGGTTGTGGATGATGTAATGGAGCAGGACCCTGTGGGATCTTACTATGTGCCAAGTATTCTGCTAAAAGTTATATACCAGGGATAAATAAGAGCAATGCTGTATGCTATGTGCCTAGAACTGTTCTATGAGCCTTGCTTTATTTTATTTAATCCTCCCAAAAATTCTATAGAGGATACTATTATGAGGAAACTGGAACTCAAAGAGGTGCAGTAACTTGCCCACAGCATGGATCTGATCCATAGAGTGCACTCTTTTTTTTTTTTGCGGTACGCGGGCCTGTCACTGTTGCGGCCTCTCCCGTTGTGGAGCACAGGCTCCGGACGCGCAGGCTCAGCGGCCATGGCTCACGGGCCCAGCTGCTCTGCGGCATGTGGGATCCTCCCGGTCCGGGGCACGAACCCACGTCCCCTGCATCAGCAGGCAGACTCTCAACCACTGTGCCACCAGGGAAGCCCAGAGTGCACTCTTTTTTTTTTTTTTTTTGTGGTACGCGGGCCTCTCACTGTTGTGGCTTTTCCCGTTGCGGAGCACAGGCTCCGGACGCACAGGCTCAGCGGCCATGGCTCACGGGCCCAGCTGCTCCGCGGCATGTGGGATCTTCCCGGACCGGGGCACGAACCCACGTCCCCTGCATCGGCAGGCGGACTCTCAACCACTGCGCCACCAGGGAAGCCCCCAGAGTGCACTCTTAATCAAAAGTCTGTAAAGATTAAAGAGCTGACTAATGAACGTGAATAAGAGAGTTCTTTGCTCATATTAGAATTAAAAATAAGAATAGTTATTGTCTTTTGCAAAACAAACAGCACAGTATATCTTATAGTTTTTGTTTGTTTGTTTTTTAACTGCATCAAAGCCCTTAAGGTAACATGTACACAATGTGACATCTTTTGGCTTGAATTTTCCATTCTCTTCCATTTGTTGCTGGTGGCTAGAGCTTTTCACCTTGATGTATCCAAACCATCGTTTCCTGGCTGTGTCCCCTGGAATCATGTAGCCTTTTTCTGGTTCTGGTTGACTGAGGATACATACATAGTGATCAGATGCTTCTGAAAGCCTCAGAGATTCCAGTGGGATCCTTCAGACTATAGTAAAGGCAGAATTGCCACGTTTGCTGAAACATGTGACTTCTAAACATGTCTGCCTCCCATACATATTAAGGATGAGTGTGATCTTAATAGGCTGCATGTTATACCTGTAACCCAAAGTGGGTCCAGCTGCTCCCCACTCAAAAGCCATTAAAGAGGCAAGGTTAGTGAAAAGGAAAGCTTGCTTTATTTTGGATGCCGACAACGGGGCAGGGGGAGGGGGAGGGGGGAACTCCTATCCAAAGGGCCGACTTCGCCCCCACCCACCCCTGACAATCAAGGGCGAGAGTTTTTATAGGCTGAGGGAGGGGGCTACATATAGAAACAGCACAATCAGCTCTGACAGTCATCTTGAAATGGGTTTTCGGTGGTCTGAACAGTGTCATCTTGATTGTTTTAAGTACACTGAATCCTCAGTTCCAGGGCTGGTTTGTTCCCATTTTCTTGAGGCCAATTCTTGGAATCATGGCAGCTTATGTCATGGCTACAGTCTGGTCATCATGTAGTTAACTTCTTCCACCTGGTGGGGGTTTTAGTATCTATAAGACACTCACAGGATATGGCTCAGAATATCATCTGTAGTCTTTGAGAAGGAACTAAAGGTCCCTGACTTTGCTTACGGACTAAACTACCATGGTTTTCTCCTGTTTGACCGATTTTCTTTGCTTCTGCATTTTCTCACTTCTCTGATTAAACTTATTCTTTGTCTAAAGTTTTTCCACAGACAAAAGGCAGGCTGAGGACAAGGGGGGCAAGGACCATAGGGTCCTGCTCCGTTTCATACCCATTTAGGATTATTCACTGTCCAGGCATGTAATATTCAAAAGGAAAAGCTTAGGCACAGCTCTTTTTTGAGACTGGGAATGTCGGCACCTTTATTTGTCCAGTTCCTGAACAAAACACCTCTTAGAAACTGCGACTTTAGAAAACGTATCAGAGTGAATAAAGTGCAGAATTGTTTACTTGAGCCCCTCAAAAATTCTGACAATCTCAGAGACTTTCACATAGTCAGGGCCCCAAAATGTTTGTGAAATGACTTGCCATTGAAATCAAAATATAATGAACACCCTCTTGTGTTTTTTTGCGGTATTGCAAAATTTAGCATTCGTTAGTTGGGAAAAATACCATCACTCTGTTATAAACGGTATTATTAAGCACCGGGTTTTGCCACTATAAAGTGCTCATAAATTTGTTCAGTGCTTTATTAATTACAAAGTAAACATTTTTGCAGACACTAAATCATTTTAAGCCTCAACACGACTTCCCTATGAGGTAGGACTTTAAGATGAAAAAACTGAGGCTTGATTACAATAAATGTCTTAGCCGAGGTCACACATACATTTACATTGAATCATATCTCTTTGTGCTACAGAAAGACAGAAAACCAGTAGGCAGTTGTGCTGCAGAAAGGGTATGATCCTTCTAGCCGGGGATCACTTGCTATCTGATCTTATGATAAATCTCTGCACGTGAGTTTTCTTTTTTATAAAATGGGGATGATATTGACAATATTAATAATAACTTCCTAAAGTTTTTGAAGAAACTACAATTATTTTTATTGAAAAATGTGAAAGTGAAATATTATATTTATTGCATTATTTTTCGAACATCTTTATTGGAGTATAATTGCTTTACAATGTTGTGTTAGTTTCTGCTGTATAACAAAGTGAATCAGTTATATGTATACATATATCCCCATATCCTTTCCCTCTTGCGTCTCCCTCCCACCCTCCCTATCCCACCGCTCTAGGTGATCACAAAGCACTGAGCTGATCTCCCTGTGCTATGCGGCTGCTTCCCACTAGCTATCTATTTTACATTTGGTAGTGTATACATGTCAATGCTACTCTCACTTCGTCCCAGCTTACCCTTCCCCCTCCCCGTGTCTTCAAGTCCATTCTCTATGTCTGCATCTTTATTCCTGTCCTGCCCCTAGGTTCATCAGAACCATTATTATTATTTTTTAGATTCCATATATATGTATGAGCATACAGTATTTGTTTTTCTCTTTCTGACTTACTTCACTTTGTATGACAGACTCTAGGTCCATCCACCTCACTACAAATAACTCAGTTTCATCTCTTTTTATGGCTGAGTAATATTCCATTGTATATATGTGCCACATCTTTATCCATTCATCTGTCGCTGGACACTTAGGTTGCTTCCATGTCCTGGCTACTGTAAATAGAGCTGCAATGAACATTTTGGTACATGACTCATTTTGAATTATGGTTTTCTCAGGGTATATGCCCAGTAGTGGGATTGCTGGGTCATATGGTAGTTCTATTCTTAGCTTTTTAAGGAACCTCGATACTGTTCTCCATAGTGGCTGTATCAATTTACATTCCCACCAACAGTTCAAGAGGGTTCCCTTTTCTCCACACCCTCTCCAGCATTTATTGTTTGTAGGTTTTTTGATGATGGCCATTTTGACCGTGTGAGGTGATACCTCAGTGTAGTGTTTTTTTTTTTTTTTTTGTGGTACGCGGGCCTCTCACTGTTGTGGCCTCTCCCGTTGCGGACGGAGCACAGGCTCCGGACGCGCAGGCTCAGCGGCCATGGCTCACGGGCCCAGCCGCTCCGCGGCATGTGGGATCTTCCCGGACCGGGGCACGAACCCGTGTCCCCTGAATCTGCAGGCGGACTCTCAACCACTGCGCCACCAGGGAAGCTCCATCAATTTTGTTAATCTTCTCAAAGAACCAGCTTTTAGTTTTATTGATCTTTGCTACTGTTTCCTTCATTTCTTTTTCATTTATTTCTGATCTGAACTTTATGATTTCTTTCCTTCTGCTAACTTTGGAGTTTTTTTGTTCTTCTTTCTCTAATCGCTTTGGGTGTAAGGTTAGATTGTTTATTTGAGATTTTTCTTGTTTCTTGATTGTATTGCTATAAACTTCCTTCTTAGAACTGCTTTTGCTGCATCCCATAGGTTTTGGGTTGTTGTGTTTTCCTTTTCATTTGTTTCTAGGTATTTTTTGATTTCCTCTTTGATTTCTTCAGTGATCTCTTGGTTATTTAGTAGCATATTGTTTAGTCTCCATGTGTTTGTATTTTTTACAGTTTTTTTCCCCGTCAATTGATATCTAGTCTTATAGCGTTGTGGTTGGAAAAGATACTTGATACAATTTCAATTTTCTTAAATTTACCAAGGCTTGATTTATGACCCAAGATATGATCTATCCTGGAGAATGTTCCATGAGCACTTGAGAAGATGATGTATTCTGTTGTTTTTGGATGGAATGTCCTAATGTCAATTAAGTCCATCTTGTTTAATGTCATTTAAAGCCTGTGTTTCCTTCTTTATTTTCATTGTGGATGATCTGTCCATTGGTGAAAGTGGGGTGTTAAAGTCCCCTACTATTATTGTGCTACTGTCAGTTTCCCCTTTTATGGCTGTTAGCATTTGCCTTATGTATTGAAGTGCTCCTATGTTGGGTGCATAAGTGTTTACAATTGTTATATCTTCTTCTTGGATTGATCCCTTGATCATTCTGTAGTGTCCTTCTTTGTCTCTTATAATAGTCTTTAAAGTCTATTTTGTCTGATATGAGAATTACTACTCCAGCTTTCTTTTGATTTCCATTTGCATGGAATATGTTTTTCCATCCCCTCATTTTCAGTCTGTATGTGTCCCTAGGTCTGAAGTGGGTGTCTTGTAGACAGCATATATCTGGGTCTTGTTTTTGTATCCATTCAGCCAGTCTATGTCTTCTGACTGGAGCATTTAATCCATTTTCATTTAAGGTAATTATTGATATGTATGTTCCTATTACCATTTTCTTAATTGTTCTGGGTTTGTTTTTGTAGGTCTTTTCCTTCTCTTGTGCTTCCTGAGGAGAGAAGTTCCTTTAGCATTTGTTGTAAAGCTGGTTTGGTGGTGCTGAATTCTCTTAACTTTTGTTTGTCTGTAAAGGCTTTAATTTCTCCCTCAAATCTGAATGAGATCCTTGCTGGGTAGAGTAATCTTGGTTGTAGGTTTTTCCCTTTCATCACTTTAAATATGTCCTGCCACTCCCTTCTGGCTTGCAGAGTTTCTGCTGAAAGATCAGCTGCTAACCTTATGCGGATTCTCTTGTATGTTATTTGTTGCTTTTCCCTTGCTGCTTTTAATATTTTTTCTTGTATTTAATTTTTGATGGTTTGAATAATATGTGTCGTGGTGTGTTTCTCCTTGGATTTATCCTGTATGGGACTCTCTGTGCTTCACGGAATTGATTATTTCCTTTCCCATATTAGGGAAGTTTTCAAGTCTAATCTCTTCAAATATTTTCTCAGATCCTTTCTTTTTCTCTTCTTCTTCTTGGACCCCTATAATTCGAATGTTGGTGCATTTAATGTTGTCCCTGAGGCCTCTGAGACTGTCCTCAATTCTTTTCATTCTTTTTCCTTTATTCTGCTCTGTGGTAGTTATTTCCACTATTTTATCTTCCAGGTCACTTATCCGTTCTTCTGCCTTAGTTATTCTGCTATTGATTCCATTCAGAGAATTTTTAATTTCATTTAGCATGTTGTTCATCATTGTTTGCTTGCTTTTTAGTTCTTCTAGGTCCTTGTTGAACATTTTTTTATTTTCTCCATTCTATTTCCAAAATTTTGGATCATCTTTACTATCTTTACTTTGAATTCTTTTTCAGGTAGACTGCCTATTTCCTTTTCATTTGTTTGGTCTGGTGGGTTTTTACCTTGCTCCTTCATCTAGTGCATATTTCTCTGTCTTCTCATTTTGTTTAACTTACTGTGTTTGGGTTCTCCTTTTCTCAAGTGGTAGGTTCATAGTTCCCATTGTTTTTGGTGTCTGCTCCCAGTGGGTGAGGTTGGTGTAGGCTTGTGTAGGCTTCCTACACAAGGTGGAGGAGACTGGTGCCTGTGTTCTGGTGGGTGGGGCTGGATCTTGTCTTTCTGGTGGGCAGGGCCGCGTCCGGTGGTGTGTTTTGCGGTGTCTGTAAACTTATTATGATTTTAGCCAGCCTCTCTGCTAATGGGTGGGGTCATGTTCCTGTCTTGCTAGTTGTTTGGTATGGGGTGTCCAGCACTGGAGCTTGCTGGCCATTAGGTGGAGCTGGGTCTTAGCGTTGAGACAGAGATCTCTGGGACAGCTTTCACCATTTGATATTACATGGGGTCAGGAGGTCTCTGGTGGTACAGTGTCCTGAACTCAGCTCTCCCACCTCAGAGGCTCAGGCCTGACACCCAGCAGGAGCACCAAGGCCCTGTTAGCTGCACGGCTGTGACTGTGGCAGTCTCCATTCTGAAGTCAGATTATGAGGGTCTATAGTAGCTGTTCAGCTATAAGAGGATGACTTGGGAGCCCTTTGTCTATGAGGCTGTATCCAGCAGCCGGTGGCTAAAAGAGTAGGTCTCCGCATGTGATGCCAGAATCTTAAATGTTTATACAGAGGTCTTCACTGGGTTCAGTCACGGATTTGGTACAGATGGCCTCAAGAATACCTTACTCTCTCAAGGCTGTGTGCTTGAAACAGCTCCTAAGCCTGAGGGTCTACAAGCTGCAGGAAGATGAGACCGCCCAGGGCGGCCTGCAAGGCATGATTCTTGCCACAAACCCTCCTCCCTAAATGTTAATATTAAGGTCAACATAGTGGTTCACTCCCTCACTCAATTTTCTCATAAGGAAGTTCATGCAAACACCATCAAGAAAACCCAAAACCAAAACCAAAACAACAACAACAAAAACACCCGGCAAATAACTTGGGTATCTACTAGCACAGGAATTGACTAAATAGTGAATATCCATACTATGGAATATTATGCAGATATGGAAAAGACTGGGTTACATCTCAGTGTTCTGTCCAGAATGAGTGCATCGGCCGAATGTGGTTATTAAGAACTGGAAATGTAGCCAGTTCACACTGAGATTTTACACATTGGCTGTAAGTGTAAAATACACACTGGGGCTTCCCTGGTGGCGCAGTGGTTGAGAGTCCGCCTGCCGATGTGGGGGACGCGTGGGCCATGGCCGCTGGGCCTGCGCGTCCGGGGCCTGTGCTCTGCATCGGAAGAGCCCACAACAGTGAGAGGCCTGCGTACAGAAAAAAAAAACCAAAAAAAAAAAACCACACTGGACTTCAAAGGTTTAACAAGAAAAAAAGAAGGTAAAATAACTCAATTTTTTATATTTATTAGTTATATGTAGAACGATATTATTTTGATATATTGGGTTAAATAAACATATTTTTCAAATTAATTTCACTTGTTACTTTTTAAAAGTGTGAATACTGTATGTCCCTTGCGGCGCATTGGTTAAGAATCCGCCTGCCAATGCAGGGGACATGGGTTTGAGCCCTGGTCCGGGAAGATCCCACGTGCCACGGAGCAACTAAGCCCGTGCGCCACAACTACTGAGCCTGAGCTCTACAGCCCACAAGCCACAAGTACTGAGCCCGTGTGCCACAACTACTGAAGCCCGTGCACCTAAAGCCTGTGCTCCACAACAAGAGAAGCCACCGCAATGAGAAGCCTGCACACCACAATGGTAGTCCCCGCTCGCCGCAACTAGAGGAAAGCCCGTGCACAGCAACGAGGACCCTGTGCAGCCAAAAATAAATAAATAAATTTATTTAAAAAAATGAGTGAATACTAGAATCTTTAGAATTACATGTATGACTCACATTATATTTGTATTGGAAAATCAGTGCTTGTCTAGAGGGATGTTCATTATATTTTAAGAGAAAAAAAATCACAAAGTTTTATTTTTATACATATATGCACACATATGTACATATATACACATATGTATGCGTATGTATAATATATACATATTATGAACCCATAAATTTATACACATATTATGACTGCATTAAAAATATCCCTATATATGTTATGTGTTTGAGTGAGCGTAGGTGTGGGATATGTGTGTGGGTTCATGTAAGTATAGAGAAAAGTGTGGAAGGATACACACCAAACCATTAATCCTGGTGGGGGTTGGAGAAGGGAGGTTATATACATTGTAGAGCAGGGAAAATTACTGTTTTTATTTGACCTGTTTCAAGGAGCTCGTGTTGTTTTTGTAGCTGAGAGGGAAATTAAAATAAAGTATATCTAAATAAATATTTCTTAAGCTTGTTATATGCCAAGCCCTGTGCTAGGCTCTGGGTGTATAAAGATGAAGACCTCCAGGGAATTCCCAGGGACAGGGTTTCTATTTTATTCTCAGGAAGTAGTCAAATGGTGTGCGCAGTGAATGTTTCCTAGAGGAGCTGGTTGAGTTGGAACTGAATCTTGCGTGACACTTAGTTTTCCAGATGGAGACGAGTTTAAAGGGTATTCCAGACCGAAGGAATAAACTTTGGAAGACAGGTATACAAGAAACAGCCAGAGGCCTTTGGAAACTGCCAGATTATGTGAGGAAGTAGAGGTAAAGGAAACTGAACAGGTAGGCATAGTTCACGTTTAGAAGGGCCTGATGTGTTAACGGAAGGATCTTCATTCAGTGCTAAAGACTTTGAACTTCCTTCATAGAACAGGACATGACTAGATTTGTATTGTAGAAAGATCATTCTAGCTGTGGAGTGTACAGAACACTGGAGAAACTGGGGAAGCAATGGTTTCTGCACTCAAAAATCTTACAGTTTGGGAATTCCCTGGCAGTCCAGTGGTTAGGACTCAGCGCTTTCACTGCCGTGGCCTGGGTTCAGGCCCTGGTCAGGGAACTAAGATCCTGCAAGCCTCAGAGCAAGGGGTGGAGCCTGGGGGAAGCTTACAGTTTACTTTGGAAAAGACACAAATGATAACCAGCATTTATCACATGCTTACTTTGCCAGGTACTGTTCTAAGTACTTCACAAACATTAACTCTTTTATTCTTCACAACCTACCCTATGGTGGGTAGCATTTTGATCCCTCCATTTTACAGAGAAGTAAATTGAGACACAGAGGACTCAAGTGACTTACCCAAGGACATCCAGGCAGGCAGGCAGGCTGGCTGACCTTTTGAGATTAAGAACTTAATCCTCATATGATATTGTGTCTTAGGTTTATAATGGAGTGTGTTCAGTTCTAAGCTAGGGTAGCTGTCTTGGGGACCATCTAAGATGGACTGGGAGAATCAGATTATTCTATTCCAGAGGAGATGACCTCTAGCCTGAGATCAGTGACATGGACTAGAGTTCATGGGGAGGGTGGTCAGAATCCTCCAGGGAAACGGAGTAGATTGTTTAAAGGCCCTGAGCTGGGAGAGAACATGGCTATTGAGGGGAACTGAAAGTTTTTCAGCATTTCTGGGTCATAGAGTGGTGGGGAGAGAAGGGACTAGTAAAGTGAGCTGGGACAAGACCAGGTGGTTGTTAAAATTTTTTTTTTGACTGCATCCTAAAAGCAATGAAAAGCCGTTGAAGGGCTTCCTTGGTGGTGCAGTGGTTAAGAATCCGCCTACCAGTGCAGGGGACATGGGTTCGAGCCCTGGTCCGGGAAGATCCCACATGCTGCAGAGTAATTAAGCCTGTGTGCCACAACTACTGAAGCCTGCACGCCTAGAGTCCGTGCTCTGCAACAAGAGAAGCCACTGCAATGAGAAGCCTGCTCACCACAACAAAGAGTAGCCCCCACTTGCTGCAGCTAGAGAAAGCCCACACGCAGCAACGAAGACCCAACGCAGACAAAAATACATAAATTTATATATAAAAAAAGAAAAGCCATTGAAGTGTTCAATTTAAGGAGCAACTTGTTTTGCATTTTAGATTACTGTGGCTATTTTGTGGTGAATGGATTGGAGAAGGCAAGCCTGCAGGCCTAAGGTCAGTCAGGATGTTGTTTGGGTCATCTGTGGGGCCAGGCTTCAGGGGAATGGAGAGAAACAGGCTGGACAACTGCTTGTTGAATACCTATTAACTAAATTAAACTGGCATATATTAAATACAGTTTTTGTAAGGATTTTTGGGTAACATCAATGCTGAAGCAGTTAGCATACTGTATGAGAATTCTTTGTATAGCAATGAGATGGGGAGCATTGGGAGGAAAAAATGAGGATTTTGGAGCTCTGTAGATGTGGTTTGAATTCTGGCTCTTCCATTTACTAGATCTGTGGCCCTTAATGAGTCACAGGAGCATTCATCAGGTAAAAAAGCTCTACCTTCTCACTCTGGTCTGAGCTACCTCATCTCCATCATCTCCAATATTACAGTATTCTACTATTCTGAACTGGTCTCTGTTTCCAGCCTTGCCCTCTTGATCCAATAACTCAAAGTACCCAAAGTAATACTTTTAAAGCATAGATTACATTCATTTTCCGCTGAAAATCTTTCAGTGGCTCTCCATTTTACTGTTCATTTAAATAGCCTCTACAACCCCATACCATCTCTACCCCTTTCTCACCTCCTTTCTACTATTCTCTTTACATCTCCTATACCCCTCCCATCTCCTACTGTGCTCCAGCCAGAGACTTCTTCATTTTTCTTCAAATACAGGAGGCAGCCTCCTGCCTCAGGGTCTATGCACCGGCCTCTCTCTGACCTTTAAATGTTCTTCCCCTAAATTATTCCCACTGACTGCTCCTTTACTCAAATGTCATCCTTAGTGAAGCCTTCCATAACTAACCTATTTAAAATAATATAAAGGGCTATGGAAAAAAGAAGGGAAATGAGGACCGGAGTATTATCTTGTGTGTTTTATTTATCTTGATTACTGTAGCTCCTCCCATGAGAACACCAGGATTTTTGTCCTTTCAGTTCACTGTTGTATCCTCATAGTCAAAAATCAGTGCCTAGCAGATAGAAAACACTCAGATGTGTCCTTCTAATGATACTTAATACAGCTAATATTCACAAAGCACTTATTAAATAGGCCAGGCCTAGTTCTAAACATTTTACGTATTTAATCCTCCCCATAATCCTACGAAGAAAATACAATTACTATTTTCATTTTACAGAAATGAAGGAATGGAGGAAACTGAGGCTCAGAGAAACCAAACAACTTTCCTAAGGTTACACAGCTGGTAAGTGGAGCGACTATTTGTGGAATGAAATGAATGAAATTTGACTTGGCGCAGGGATGGAAATTGACACGGTGGGAGCGGATGCGATCAATTCACTCGAGTGCGTGCAACTTGAGCGCGCAATGCACCGCCTGACGCCAAGATCTAAAAGAGGATAAGAAGGTGCTTTGGAAACAGCGCGGAGAAGGCTCTAGTGAGCCACCTAACTGCCATCACCAGCCGCCGCTCAGTCCACGGCGGCGTGGAAACAGGAAATAGCGGCGGGCGTCGCGTGGGGTGACGTCACAGCGGCGCCGGTAGCGAAGGGCGGGGGAGGAGGAGGAGCGAACCGGGCTTGGGGGGCGGCTGCACAGTCTCTGGGATCCCCAGGCCTGGAGGGGGGTCTGCGCGCGGCCGGCTGGCTCTGCCCCCCGTCCGGTCCGGAGCGGGCCTCCCTTGGGCCAGCCCGATGTGACCGGGCCCAGCGGAGCCTGAGCTAGGAGCGGGTCCGTCGCGGAGCCGGAGGGCGGGAGGAACATGACATCGCGGAGGTGAGGAGTCCCGAGGGCCCGGCGCGGGCCTCGGCCCGGCCCCCGCCGCTTTCGTTCAGCCCCGCCCGGGAGGGGGCGGCCCGGCTGGGCTTCGGACTCCCGCCCGGGGTCGCGGGGGCAGGCTCCGTCCCAACCCCCTAGCCCTCCCGGGCCCGGGGGTCCGGCCCCACCGCGCCCCCACCCCTCGGGTCCCCATTCATTTCCTGCCTCCCCGAGTTCCGGCTCCCGCAGCCCTGGGGATGCCCGTCTGGACGGGGCAGGTAGAACCGCCCGGGGAACCGCGGACGCCAGCGGCCCGGCTCGGCGCCGCATTCCTGACCCATTGCCTCATGAGAATTGCCTCATGGTGATTCCGAAATAACCCCGCTCACTTGGGGAGGCTCCTCGGCCTGGGACGCGGGAGGGGAGAGTAGGGGCCAGTTGCGCGGGGCCAGGCCCCCGACGGTCGAGCCGCTCTGGGTCCCTCTGCCTCTTGCGCGCATTTGGGGGCTTTACTCAGGATCCCTGACCCCTTTATATGCCTCTTTGCACCTCCTTTTCCCCCCCACCCCTCACGTGCCAGAAATGGAAAAACTGACTGTATCTGCAGCTATTAGAAGTATTTCCTTCCTCTGCGATCTTCGCTTTGGGAGATGGAAGGGAAGGGAGCTGTATGTCTAGTTATTTAATCCTTCACAACCTTAAAAGTCAGGTAACATTAATCACCCCCGTTTTACGGATGTGGAAACTGAGGCTCAGAAGAAACATGCTAGTAAATGATAGGATTTGAACCTAAGAGTCAGAAGGAAGGTTAGTGAATTAATGAGATCCTTTGAAAGCTCAGGGCAATCACACTACTAATAGCTAACATTTATTTAGCTCTTACTGTATGCCAAACAAGTTTAATCCTTGCTATAACTCTATGAGGTAGGTATTGTTATCCCCGTTCTAAAGATGAGTAAAGTGAGTTTCAGAAGTTAGGCAACCTGGGCTTCCCTCGTGACACAGTGGTTAAGAATCCACCTGCCAATGCAGGGGACACGGGTTCGGGGTTCGACCTCTGGTCGGGGAAGATCCCACATGACCCGGAGCAACTAAGCCCTTGCGCCACAACTGCTGAGCTTGTGCTCTAGAGCCCCCAAGCCACAACTACTGAGCCCATGAGCCACAACTACTGAAGCCCGCACGCCTAGAGCCCATGCTTTGCAACAAGAGAAGCCCACGTACCACAGCAAAGAGTAGTCCCCGGTCCCCGCAACTAGAGAAAGACCGTGCACAGCAACGAAGGCCCAATGCAACCAAAAATAAATAAATAAATTAAAAAAAAAAAAGTTAGGCAACTTGCCTAAGGTCACTCAATCAATAAATGATGGAGCCAGAACCCTCTTGTTAATTACCAGGTTACTATTATTTTATAAGTATTGCCAATAATTTGTAAGCCTTAATTTTGTTGTTAAACAGTAGTGTGATCTACTGTTTTCAGATAATGATCCTGCTATTTTGTATTTCCACTCTTTATATACGATTCATATATAAGACCCATTGTTTAGACTTCATTGTCCTGTTATGGTCACTGTCTTAGACATTTGAGAAACTGTTTCAAGCTGTTGGAGTTATTTGAATGAGAGACTTTTCAAAATATTAGGAATGTCTTCTCAGAAATACCTGCACATTATTCATTCATGGAATGAAAAGAGAGAAAGAAGAAAACTGAAAACTTGGGAAGTGAGTGATTTGGACAGGTCTGTTGGCAAGTGCTTACAGATCTGGGTAATATATAATTGCATTTCAGCAGAACAGTGTATAGCCTCAAATGTTCTAATTCCTTAGGGAGCTTTTAAATAAAACAGTTGTCTATTTAATCTGTCAAATAGTCATTGAGCCTTTTGTTCCTTGTGTCTGCTCTTCCAGACAAGTAAGGATCTGCTTCTTTTAGGAGACAAAGACTGGGGGCTGGGAGTTGGGTAGGGGCTGGGTAGTAATAGACCCTACATTGTCCAGCTTGTTAGTTTAGAAGCCAGGAAGTGTCGGTATAGCCAAAGCAGCAAGTGGTAAAGATGACAGTTTGAAACAGAGTAATTCCTCCTCTCTTCCAGCCCTCCCTTACCTATTATGGAAAAGAAACGTGTGCCACCTAAAAAGCAGATTATGAATGTAGCACACATAATTGGGGATTATTTATTATTATTTTTCAGATCATAGGTCTGTTTTATTATTTTAACCCAGCTTTATTGAGGTATAAATGACACGCAACAAATTGCGTATATTTAAGTGTACAATTTGATAAGTTTTGACACGTGTATACACTCGTGAAACCATCACCACAATCAAAATAATGAACATATCCATCACCCCTTTGATGGCTCCTCGTGCCCTTTATAATCCCTTCCTTGTTGCCAGGCAAACACTCTTCTGCTTTCTGTTACTATACATTAGTTTGCATTTCCTAGAATTTTATGTAAATGGACTTTTATGTGTGGCTTCTTATGCTCAGCAAAATTATGTTGAAATTCATCCATGTTGTAGTGTGTGTCATATAGTTCCTTACTTTTTATTGATTAGTAATATTCCATTTTATGGAGGTACCACCGTTTATTTATCCATCCACCTATTGATGGATGTTTGGGTTGTTTCAGAATTTGGCTTCACAAATAAAGCTGCTCTGAATGTTCAAGTACAAGTGTTTGTATGGATGTATACTTTCATTCCTCTTTGGTAAATACCTATCAGTGGTATGGTTGGATCACATAGCAGATGTATATTTAGCTCTTTCAGCAATTGCCAAACTTTTTCAAAGTGGTTACCATTTACATTACATTTACATTACCATTTACATTACCATTTACATTCCCACTGGCAGTGTATTAGAGTTCGGTTCCTCCACATCCTGGCCAACACTTGGAATGGTCAGTTTTTAAATTTTAGCCATCTAAAGGGTGTGTCATTGTATCTCATTGTAGTTTTTTCCCCCATATCAGCACTTTTTAATTTTACTTATTTCATATTTTAATGGAGGTATAATTGACATAGAACATTATATTAGTTTCAGGTGTACAGCATAATGATTTGATATTTATTCATTGTAGTTTTAATTTGTATCTTCCCTGGTGACTAATAATGTTGATCATCTTTTCATGTGCTTATTTGCCATCTGTATATCTTCTTTGGTGACACGTCTATTTGATTAAATATTTCCACCCCCCCCCTTTTTTTTTTTTTTTTTTGTGATACGCGGGCCTCCCACTGTTGTGGCCTCTCCTGTTGTGGAGCATAGGCTCCAGACGCGCAGGCCCAGTGGCCGTGGCTCACGGGCCCAGCTGCTCTGCGGCATGTGGGATCTTCCTGGACCGGGGCATGAACCCATGTCCCCTGCATCGGCAGGTGGACTCTCAACCACTGTGCCACCAGGGAAGCCCTAAATATTTTCCCTTTTAAAATTTACTTGTGAAAAAAAAATAAAATTTACTTGTTTGTTTTCTTATTGAAATTTGAGAGTTTCTTATTCTGGATACAAGTCTTTGATCAGAATTGCAAATATTTTCTTTTAGTCTGTGGCTTGTCTTTTCATTTTTTAAAATGTCTTAAACGGAGGTTTTTAATTTTGCTGAAGTCTACTTTATCAATTAAAAAAAAAAAAGGATCATGCTTGTGGTGTCATTCCTAAGAAATTTTTGCATGACCCAAAATGTCTCAAATGTTTTCTCTTGTTTTCCACAAGTTTTATAGTTTTAGCTTTATGATCCACTTTGAGTTAACTTTTGTATGTGGTATGAGGTGTGGCTGTATCTTCTCTTTTTGCATATGGATGTCCAGTTGTTCTAGCACCATTTGTTGAAAAGACTGTCCGTCTTTATTGAACTTGTACCTTTGTTGAAAATCAGTTGTCCATTTATATGTGGGCCTATTTCTAGACTCTCTTCTGTTCCATTGATCTATTTGACTTTCCTTATGCCAATACCACATGATCTTGTAGCTTTATAACAAGTCTTGAAATCAGATAGTGTTAGTCTTCGAACTGTGTTCTTTTTCAAATGATTTTTAACCTCAGAATTAATTCATTCAACAAGTAGTTATTGAACCAGGCAGGATGAAGCAGTAGAATAGGCAAAGATCGTTGTTCTTATGGCTGAAAGAGAAAGTGGACAAACACATGAATAAATGAGACTATTTCAGGTAGTAATAACTGCTGGGAGGGAAAAAAATAAACCGAATGTGGAGAACGTGGTTAGTTTTGATAATGGGTTTAGGAAAGATCTCTGAGGAGGTGATCATATGAGCTGACTCCTGAATGACTAATATTCTGAATTTTGTTTTGTTTAATTATCAAAGTAATTCTTTTTGGTTCATGGGTTTAAGGTTTAGAGTTTGTATGCATTTAATAATTACAGTGTCATATATTCAGTATGCTGATACATCTCAACATCACAGGTAAGGAAAGGAAGGTATGAGCAATTATATGATTCTCCCTCCCACCCAGGTAATATAGCAATGCTAGTGCTGAGTTTAGATTTTGAGATTGCTTGGCTGCCCTACTCTGCCTTGTTTAGCTGACAAAACTGGCTGTATTCTTCAGCATCTGGTGCATCTTTTGCATTTGCTTTTGTTCCTCTGGAAGGTGGTGTCTGAGGGCTTAAACTGAGAGGGCCAGGAAATTTAGCTTGTTCTCAGACTCTAGGCTTTTGATTTATCTGATGCAGGTCAGGTACATTTGTCCCAGGCTCTCCTTAGTGGCCCTGTTTGTTTGTATCCTGTAGGAGTAAATAAACTTGCCTTACTGAAAAATAACAGTTCTACGTCTTTCCAGTTGAAACTGGGTTGTCTTTATTAATGTCTTGCCCCGATGTAAGCTCAGGTTTTTGTTCAGAGCTGCTCAAATGCAGGGGCCACTGCTAAGATCACTTACCCTTCTTGCAAGTGGTCAGTGTGGCGAATGTTAAGAGAGTCGCACAAGAGCTGGAAAAGCAGAGCCAACCCTTGTTTGTAACTGTTACTAGCGGGCCTTGGTGTACTTTGTTAGGAACAATAGAAGATACTGTGCTTATTCCTCTTTCCCTTTGGGAAACACAGACAGCACTTGCCCTCCAATGCTTACCTTTTTAAGGAAGGGGAAGGCAAATACTGATGTTTGGCAGGTTCTGTGGCAGTTGTGGCCTGCAACCAACGGTTTGAGACCCTCCCCGAAATGGATTCAAACACCCTAAAATGCAGCCCAGTTCATTACTGAGTTTTGGAGGGTTGTGTGCATTTAGCAAGCTTGTATATGCTGTGGTCCTTGGCAGCACTGAAATATGAAAGATACGATTCATGTTCACAAGGAGCATTGAATTTAGAGAGGGAGACAGACTTGTAGGCCAGCATCAAATGAGTTTGATGAACATAGTACCAAACTGAAACTAAAATTTGTCAGTATAGAGCATACTGTTTAGAATACGTACATACTTGTATACTGATATACATATTCATGCACACTGTATATATGTCTGTCTATACGCACATACATATACACACACGCAATATGTTTATTTTAAAAATAGTAGACTATAGATCCAAGTCTGTGTCATTCCATTGACCCACTCTAATGAAACACTGACCCATTCATTCAAGAACTTGGGATTTAACTTATTTATCGTGGGATTACTAAGTGCGGGGGGCACCGTGCTAGGCATTGGGTGTTCCAGGTTTTAAGGAAACAGCAAGTGCGGGAGTGCTGAGGTAGGGAGTTCTTGGAGTGCTTGAAGGACAGAAGGGAGCACGTGGAGGAGCTGAGACGGGGGCTGTAGGTGGAGACTAGGCCACACAGGGATTTTTAAGGTCCTCACTGTCACGTGGACCATGGAGAAGAGTTTGGGTTGTATTTTAAGAGCAATGCAAAACTGTAGAAGGATGTGATCAGGGGAGTGGCGTGAGCTGATCTATTTAAAAATATCCCTCTAGCTGCTGTGAAGGGAGGATTGTAGGAGGCTGGAGTGGACCCAGGGAGAGCAGACAAGAGAGAGAGAGGCTTTGAACAGGGTAGAAGCCATTTGTGGAAAGACTTTTGGAGGCAGTTTCCATTTATTGTCTTGTCATCAGAGCAGAGATGCTGACCAGTGAAACTCTATGAAAAGATAATGATTTATAAAGACATAGCAGCTATCCACTACCATTAGAAAGCTAACTGCCTTAACTTTTTTTCTTGCCTCTGTTACCTAGAATGCTTGTCCCTATCGACTGCCCCTCCCTTGTGACTCATCCTTTTCCCATAGAAAATTAAAATTTAATTGGAAAAGAGGAATATTCTTGTAATCTGCAGAAAGTACCAAACTCTAAACTTTCTCCCCAAGGACAAAGATAATGATTTTTCTGGAGCAGCGGGTAAGAAAGCTATACCCAGTATCACTTTATATTTAGGCAAGAAACTGAAATAAGACTTCAGATCCCTAGTTTAAATTCCCTTCTTAGCATAGCAGCCTTGAGAATAAGTTCCTGAAATTATTGGCCTGCTTGACTGTTTCCCCACATCACTGGGGGAAGGGGACATAGATAAAATATTCAGCATCATTGTATTTTCTTTTTGGTTCATCAGCATTTTTTTTTTTTTAAACTCACTTGACATAAATAAGATCCTGGCGTCAGTGAGCTAAGCCTTTGCAGAATCTGTATTCACTAATGAGGGATTTAGATTTCTGGTAGGATTTCTGGGCAAATAGTTTGGGTTTGTAAACTCTTGGAGGCAGGGATTCTGTCTTTCCTTTCTTCAGGCCCACTCAGCACAGGGCTGATTTGTTTTAGACATTGATTTGAGGCTCTTTTTCATAAGTGTTGGTGTTGTGTGTGTGTGTGTGTGTGTGTGTGTGTGTGTTTTCAAGCTCTTTCTGTGAGATGGGTGGTACCGACCTGGACCATGTTATGACCTGAGAGTCTTAATAAATAATAGACAGTGCCAGAGGATGACCGATTAGAAGGGATTGTCAAGCTCTGGCAGGTTTGCAGGGGTTAGAATGTGCAAGAGGAGAATGCTCTTCCCCCGCTTCCCGGTGTGACGTTTTCGCTATGCCCTTCCTCTCTCTTTTCTCCTCCCTGGTTTTTCTTCATTCCCCGAAGTTAATTCAGGCAGCAGTCGTTCACCAAGTGCCCACTGTATACATGAGGAAGACTGGAAATTTATCTGTTTTTTCTCATCCTGTATGGACGCACCTTGTTGACAGACCCAAATGTAGATATACTAATTTGCCCTTTTCCCCTCCTTTTAGATAATACAGATACATTTGCATTACCTTTTGGGGAGACTAACCTCTGCTATTTGAATTCACACTAGGTGGGAGATGGGGGCAGGGTTTAGAGATGTACAGCCTCAGTACCTAATATTACCAGTGTAATAATCCTTGAGGCCAGCTCTATAATATCATACTAGTCCTATTAACTCCACTATTCTTCCTTACCGTCTCTCACTAAGATCTCAGGGGTTGAATGAACTCTAACTGCTCTGTGTTAGTGATAAGCATGTTGCAAATCACAAAACTGCCAGTAATTGCACTACAAATATTAAACATGTAATTGGGAAAGACTTTTTTGGTAAATACAAAGGCTTTTTGAAAAAAATAGCCAAGGAAGGAGAGTTTACAGTATATCAAAACTCAAGTGGGTGGGTTATGGAATAGAACTTTCAATTTCTAATTATATACTGTTTGAGATAATGTAGGGACAGCTCCTGAGCTGTGAAGTTCAGTTTTTGAAAAGGCAGTGTAACATAAATGATTCATATCTCAAAATGGTCTGTGTGAAACTAACATAATTATGCAAGAGAAGAATCTATCTGCATATCTTCCACCAATAATAAGAATGATAACAGCGATAACAAATGTTTATTAAGCCCATACTCTGTCTAGCCTTTGAGCTAAATGCTGGTTACTAAGTTTCCCCTGTAAACATCACTCTCCTGTGTTCACTCTTTTGTGTGTGTGTGTGTCTGTATGTTCACTCTTAAAAACATGATAGGTATAATTAGAAGTTGGCTGGAAATGAAATAATAATGGTTTATTTAATAAAGGGCTAAAGAGACCACCTGCCTTATCTCCTCTGCCAATCTACCTGATGGGTGGTGGTTGTAGTTACCTAGCGCCACCTTCAGCAGTGGAAGTCACTTTTATAATTTCCCTCAGCATCAGCAGGATACTCTACATAAGTGTTATTTTTGTAAAATATACAAAGGTGAGAACACATGGTTGTGAATGAAGACCATCTACAGTCAGAGTTCTGCTTTAGAAATTTTTAGAAATAAATACCAGAGTGTAATGGTTAAAAGTTTGACTTCTGGAGTCTACTTTGCACGCTGGCACATGGCATACAGTAAATGTAGCTATAATTTTAACCAGCCCTAATATATAATGGCCAGTAAATTATTTTTTCCCTTGCTATCAGAGCTAGCTGATAATTGAGGGGAAAAAAAGTGTATGTAATAATATAAGCATGGAGAAGTCTTTTCTATTTTATAATTTATAAAGTTTTATTAAATATAAAATATTATTAGTAGTAAATAATAATTCTGTCTTCTCTTTGTCTCCATACTCTTTCTTGATGTAACTTCTCATCTCTGTCTTATTTACTTTCTTCTCCCAGTCATCCCCCCTCTTTAGTACCTATTGCAGGGTCCTGTTAAAATCTGTGCCTTTATTGTGTTTTATTCTGACCTAAAACTAAATTCCTAGTTCCACAGGTGAAACTCCTTGGAGTTTTTTTCTGTGCTAAGCACTTCATGTGTATTAATTTATTTCCATTTCACAACAGTGCTGTGGGTTAAGTTTTTCTAAACATAGCAAGAAACCCAGAAGCCATAAAGGAAAAAGCTGATAAATTTAACCATGCCAAGATGAATTTCTTTGGGGAAAAAAAATAACCACAAGCAAGTAAAAAGGGAAAAAAGCTAAGACAAATATTGTCACATGTATAATAAAGGATCATTTTCTGGTTCTATCAAGAAGAGCCCCTTTAAATCAGTAAGAAAAAAAATCCAATAGAAAATGAACAATGACAAGCTGACAACTCACAGAAAACGAAAAAAAAAAGTGGTCTGAAAACATGAAAAAGTGCTAGTCTCACATAGAAATGCAAACTAGAATGGTACCATTTTCCATGACTCAGATAAAAAAGTTTGGTAATATACGTAGTATTGTCAAAACTGGGAGAAAACGGGCTTTCATGCTTAATTCATGGGAGTCAAAACTGGTACCTTCTTTTGAGTGTGGCTTGGCAAATTTGTCAGAGTAAAAAAAAAAAACTCTTAAAGCAGTTTTATTTCTACAGTTTTAATTTACAGATATTTATTTACTTGTAAAAGTGTATAAAGATGATTATAAAGGGTGTGATATGCTGCATTATTTGTAATGACAAAAATCTATGAATAATATAAATGTCCTCTAATAGGGATTAAATTATGGACGATACATTCTTATAATGGAATAGAGTATAGCCATTAAAAAGAATGCTCGGGGACTTCCCTGGTGGCAAAGTGGTTAAGAATCCGCCTGCCAATGCAGGGGACACGGGTTCGAGCCCTGGTCCGGGAAGATCCCACATGCCACGGAGCAACTAAGCCCGTGTGCCACAACGACTGAGCCTGCGCTCTAGAGCCTGCGAGCCACAACTACTGAGCCCGCGTGCTGCAACTACTGAAGCCCACATGCCTGGAGCCCGTGTTCCGCAACAAGAGAAGCCACCACAACGAGAAGCCCGCGCACCGCAACGAAGAGTAGCCCCCGCTGGACGCAACCAGTGAAAACCCGCACGCAGCAACAAAGACCCAACGCAGCCAAAAATAAATAAATTAAAAAAAAAAAAAAAAAAAAGAATGCTTGCACGGAAAGATCTTTGCGTCGTAGTAAGTGAAAAAATTGGGGTGTAGATCAGGATTGCATTTGTGTATGTGTGTGTTCCACACAGGCTGGCATAGAGAGAGTAGTGTGTTTGCACACATGCACACGTAGGTAAGTATACGTATGTATATGCATGAGACATTTCTCAAAGATTAGGAAACTGCTAACTAGTGACTTTTGACAATGCAAGGGACGCTTGGGCTTTTTCTCGGAATTTCATACCTATCTGTGCTGTTTTAGTAAATGAATTTTAAAAGGTTTTAGAAAGTTTATGTTTGTGTTCTCAACAAGATTCTAAAGGACATTGAGTCTATAAAAAATTAGAGCTGCCTGAAGTAGTTGGCTGAGATAAGGAAAGATGAAATGGGAATGAAAAACAGGAAGATAAACAAATAAAAATATCTTGCTAGAAGCAGTAAAGTGTGCCCTTGAGGCAGCCCTCCCAGTGGTGAGGTTGAGGACAAACCTGAGAAATTCTTCTAGAATCTATTTTAAAAAAGAAAGAGGAGATAACAGTGGTGGCAGTAAGGGAACAGATCCCCCCCATAGGTGGTGGCGGCCCAGGCTGGATGGTATTTAAAAATGAAGCAACCTCTGAGCCCGCAGTATTTCATTTAATGAAGACCAATAATGGAGGAAGATGCTGGGAGAGAGCTGTAGAGGGGAGACAGAATGGTTTTTCCCTTCGTTCACTTCATTAACCTGATAATTGTAGGTTTAAGGACTTTTTTTTTTTAAATACTGCAGTACAACCATCATTATAATTTTAAAATAATTAGAATCTTATTAAAATTAGGAGCAAGGTGTCTGCCTTCCGTATCACTGAAGTAGCTGTCTTTATCTGGTATAGGTATCGGTGTTATATTTGCTTCATGAAAGGAAGTGGTACGTTTTCCTTTCCTTTTGACTCTCTGGAATAATTTATAGAGCACTGGGATGGTCTGGTCTTTGAAAGTTTGATAGAATTCCATTTTGAAACCATCTGGGCCTGGTGCTTTTCTGTGGGGTAGTTTTAAAATTGCTTTCTCTATTTTTATATAGAAATTGGTTTGCCTAAGTTTTCTCTCTAATGGACTCAGTTTTGGCAGTCTTTATTTCCCTAGATAATTATTCACTTCATCTAGATTTTATAATTTATTTGCACAGCAGTCTGCAAAGTAGTTTCTTTAAAAAATTTTTTTCTTCTGTTTCAATGCTTATTTCTCCCTTGTCATTTCTTGTTTTGTGTATTTGTGATTTTTTTTTGTACTCCTGAATAAGTTAACTAGTGGTTTGTCTATTTTGTTAATTTTAAAAAGCAGGATTTTTATTAATTAGATCTACTACTTTTTTGTTTTGTTTTTCTTTGATTTTTGCTTATTTATTTATTTATTAGCTGCATTGGGTCTTCGTTGCTATGTGCGGGCTTTCTCTAGTTCTGGCAAGCGGGGGCTGCTCTTCGTTGCGGTGAGCGAGCTTCTCATTGTGGTGGCTTCTCTTGTTGCGGAGCACGGGCCCTAGGCGTGCAGGCTTCAGTAGTTGTGGCTCGCGGGCTCTGGAGTGCAGGCTCAGTAGTTGTGGTGCATGGGCTTAGTTGCTCCGCGGCATGTGGGATCTTCCCGGACCAGGGCTCGAACCCATGTTCCCCGCATTGGCAGGCAGATTCTTAACCACCACACCACCAGGGAAGTCCCCTGCTTTTATCTTTATAAAATAGATTTCTTTCCTTGTGCTATCCTTTGTCCTTTTTCTAGGGTTTTTTTTTTTTTTTGAACTGGGACTTTATTTTTATTCTCTTATATTTTTTATTAATGTTAGTTGTTTGTGTAGTGAATTTTCCACTGATAACTCCATTAGCTGTATCCCATAGATGCTGATATGTAGTGTTTTCATGGCCATTATTTCTTTTTTTTTAATAGAATCCATGATAAACTTTATTTTTTTATTTATTTATTTTTGCCTGCTTTGGGTCTTCATTGCTGTGTGCAGACTTTCTCTAGTTGTGGTGCACGGGCTTAGTTGCTCTGCGGCATGTGGGATCTTCCTGGACTAGGGATCAAACCCCTGTCCCCTGCGTTGGCAGGCGGGTTCTTAACCACTGTGCCACCAGGGAAGTCCCGCCATTATTTCTTACAAATTGTGTAATTCAGCTTGTATTTCCCCTTTTACCTAAGAGTTGTTTAATGGAAGGTTTTAAAATTTCCAGGTAGAAGGGCCTTTCTGTTTTTTGCTTTTGTTAGTGAAGTTCAGGTTTATTGCATTGTGATATTGTTCTGTGTAATAGTTCTACTTTATAGGGGTTACTGTTTTCCTTGTGACTGTATATATCTGATCAATTTTTATGGAAGTGCTCTAGGCGCTTGAGAAAAATGTGTAATTATTATCAGGGTGTGGAGTACAATATATGCACATAAGATCTACCCTGTTGTTTATGTTATTTAGATTTTCTATCTCTTTACCTATTTTTTTAGTCTATTTTATCTTGTATTGAGTGTGGTGTATTAAAGTCTCCTATTATTGGTGTGTTTCCATCTGCATTTCCTTGCATCTCCTGTAGTTTTTGCTTCACAAAGGTGATTGCTGTGTTATTTGGTACATAAATATTCATAGGTTTGTTGATTTCTTTTAATAGACAGCAAACTCATCCACATTTATTGTTATGACTGATAGGTTTGGTATCAACTCTATCATAACATTTTAAAAAATAAATTTATTTATTTATTTATTTTTGGCTGCACTGGGTCTTCGTTGCTGTGCATGGGCTTTTCTCTAGTTGTGGAGAGTGGAGGCTATTTTTTGTTGTGGTGTGCGGGCTTCTCATTGTGGTGGCTTTTCTTGTCGTGGAGCACGGGCTCTAGGCACGCGGGCTTCAGTAGTTGTGGCTTGCAGGCTTACTTGCTCCACGGCATGTGGAATCTTCCCGGGCCAGGGCTTCAACCCATGTCCCCTGCGTTGGCAGGCGGATTCTTAACCACTGCACCACCAGGGAAGTCCTCTATCTTAATGTTTTATACTTACAGTTGACCCTTGAACAACGCAAGTTTGAACTGCACGGGTCCACTTATGCACGGATTTTTTTCAATAAATATGTAGCACAGTATGATACAATCTGCCGTTGGTTGAAACCATGCAGTTGGAAGCAGAACTGTGGATATAGAGGGCTGACTATAAAGTTATATATGAATTTTCAATTGCGCAAGGATCGGTGCCTCTAAAGCCCATGTTGTTCGTGGGTAGTGTTTCCTTGCATTGTTTCTCACAAGATGTGTGTGTGTATGTACATGTGTGTGTGTGTGTGTATATATATATATTATATATATATATATAATTTTTTTCTAAGATGTATATTTAAAAATTTTTTGTTGAAAACAGTTTTTTGAGGGGGTATTTAGGAAGGTTTGTATTTTTTTTAATCTAGTAGTTACACCTTTTTGAATGTCCTTAGTCCTCTGTTTTGTTATTTGACTTTTATTATCAGGCTTATCAGATTTTTTTCATTATCCTTAAACACCCATCTATTGCCTGTTGCCTATACAACAATGAGTTTTTTTCTGTTTTCCTTTTCCCATTTTCTAGTTGTAGTAATTCTACTGTGTCACAGTATATAACTGTCGTACATTAGTTTTCTACTCTCATTCCCATCTTTGTTTTAGTCTTACATGACATTTATAGATTATTAAATGCTCACCATCGGTTATTTTGTCAATGTTGCTTGTTACAACAAGATAGATAGATAAAGTTTATCCTCTAGTAGATTCATCAGGAAAGACTGATAAGTACAGCATTCCCTTAGTTGTTGTATGTTGAAACTTGTTTTGTCTGTAGCGCTGATAGTTGAAGGATAACTTAGCTGGATATAAAATTCTTAGTTTACCCTTTTCTTTCATTGAGTTTTTAAAAAATGCTTGTTCATTTATCAACTTGCTTTATATGTTGGCTTTGAAAAGTCAGATGCTAATCTAATTTGTTACAGTAAGTTATTTGTTTTTCGTGGAGGCTTTGAAGATATTTTTCCATTTGTCTTTAAAGCGTAATAGTTTCATTAGAACAAGTGCCAGAGCAATTATTCTGGGCTAATTTTCCCAAGTACCTGGTGGTCCTTTCCAATGTATAGATTCACATCTTATTTTATTTGTTTTCTCAATTTAGGTTTAAATATTTGTTCTGTTCCATTGCGTTTCCCCTCTCCCCTTACCCCAATTATATGTATGTTGTTTCTTCTTTGCTTGTCTTTCATATTAACCATTTTCTTTGTGATCTCTTTTATTTCTTTCTTCATCATATTTTATTCTCTTCATTGTTTTCCTCCCTTTCTTTAATGCCACTTATTAGATTTTCATTTGAACTTATTCTCCTTTGGGTGCCTAGTAATTTAGTTTTCATTTCTGAGATGATTTTCTTTTCCTTTTTCTTTGTGAGTTTGATCAACTCCCTCTTCATTTTTTCCTACTTTTTTGTCCATTTCTGTTTTTGTTTCTGTTTTTGTTTTTTTTTTTGTGGTACGCGGGCCTCTCACTGTTGTGGCCTCTCCCATTGCGGAGCACAGGCTCCGGACGCGCAGGCCCAGCAGCCATGGCTCACGGGCCCAGCCGCTCCACGGCATGTGGGATCTTCCCAGACCAGGGCACAAACCCGTGTCCCCTGCATCGGCAGGCGGACTCTCAACCACTGCGCCACCAGGGAAGCCCTGTCCATATCTGTTTTTAACTTTTAAATTTCTTATTCAGAGTGTTTTTTCATATCCCCAAATCTTGAGTATATTTAATTCAGATTGGAGTGTTGTCTCATAGTTTTCTTCTGCATCATGGGTGTTTGTCTGGGGTAATTTTCAAAAGCTGACTGATGTGTGACTCTTCTTTTTTGTAGTAACTTTATATAGACTTATTCACTTTTTTCCTATTTATTTTGTGGCTCTTAAATATTTTAAAGGTTCCTAATTCAATGGCATTTTCTTCTGTCAGTATAGAAAAGTCCAGGTTTTTTTTTTTTAGTGGATTTGTGTATGTATTTGTGTTTGTGGTAGGGGAGAGGTTATTTGTCCTCTGGGTTTTTTGTTTGTTTGTTTGCAGGTAAATAAATTTCCCCCTTCTACTTCCTTTCCTTTTTGTCACCTAATTGCCAAATGGATCCTGTATCTTTTTTGCCTTTTTCTTCCCCAGAGACCATGCATTTCTAACACTACACCTTAAATCATTCCCCTTTCCTATAACTAGGGCTCTGATCTACAAGAAAACTTTTTCAATATTTTCACACTTAGGGTGGACTTTCTTTTTCTGGAGGTGGTTTTACAGCAATTTTAGGCCTGCCACTAGCTCCCCTGTTCTCTCTGACATGCACTTTTTCTCAGAATGCCCTTGGCTTGGCACAGAGGGTTGCAGTAAGAAGATGAGAGATCACTACTGAGATTTGGTATGTCTTCTTTTTTTACTTACAGGTAATTTGGAAGTTTGGGCATTCTCTGTCTTCTACTTTTGTTGAGGGCATGGTTAGGTTATTGTGTGGTTTTACTTGTTCTTTTTTAAAAATTCCATATTTAAAAAAAATTTCCCCTTAGTTTTTAATTTTTTAAAATTATTTATTTATTTATTCTGGCCACACTGTGTGGCATGGGGATTGAACCCACGCCCCCTGCATTGGAAGCGTAGAGTCTTAACCACTGGACTGCCAGGGAAGTCCCCTGTATTGTTTTTGAAGGATATGTGGGCAGATGTGAATTTAGGCAGTCATCATTGTCCTTGGCTACCCTGAAGTCCAGGCACTGTTATAGACACTTTATAAATATTAACTCATTTTATCCTTTCAACACCCTATGACACAGTGCCGTTGCTATTCCCATTTTATAGATGAGTTAACAGTTTAAATAACTAGCCTGGGATCACACAGAGCTGGGATCTGAACCAAAGTAGTCCGGTTCCAGAGTCCGTGCTCCTACCCATAAAACTTTGCCACCACATGCCAGCGATTCTCAGCTTTTTTACTTCTGGGGTCTCCTCTTTTTTTTTTTTTTTTTTAAACCATAAACCCAGTATTCTAAAGAGAATTGTTTCCTAACCTGTATTCATCATATAATAATTAGTTTTCCCTTTTTGTTGTAGAAGAAAACATATATGCCACTCAGCTTCAGGCTACCACACCAAGTAACATAATTGTTTTGTAGCCAAAAGCAAGAGAGATTTGACATTTTAACTAGCTTATACAAGTAGACAAATTGAAGATTAACATAAGATTTTCACTATACTTTTTGAAAAGTTAAAAGTAACTGGAAGCCTTCTGTTATTGCTTTTTGATTCCCTAGGACTGTGGGGACTCAGGTGGGAACCATAGATTAAAGAAGCTGTGGACAAGATTTAAAAAAAAAAAAAAAGGATAGTTTAGTAATCATACTGTATACAAAAGTATTGGATGCTGGAATGATAGGTATCTTATAAATTGAGGTTGAGTTTTCCCTGGATAAAATTCTGCCTCAGTCTTCTGACAAGCTCTCAGAGGGAGTAAAGAGCAAACTAATATTTTTTTCCTTTTGATCTGAACCCTGTGATTTTTCTCTAGGATAATCAGAATGATGTTTAGATTTCCCCCAAAATGCTAGTAAAATGCTATAGGAAAAATTAAAAAGAAAATAAATTTCAGTTAATGTAAACAACAGGAATGTTGATAGACTATGTCTAGGTTCTTGCCTTTTCTGATTATTTCTTGTCAGAACAATCTTATAGTTATTGTCATGATTGTCAGTAATATCTAACCATTAGTGCTTAATATGTACCAGACACTCAGATGATTAAGCATCTCATATTTAACATGTACCAGGGCTTCTTTCCCTGGTGGCGCAGTAGTTAAGAATCCGCCTGCCAATGCAGGAGACATGGGTTTGAGCCCTGGTGCAGGAAGATCCCACATGCCGCGGAGCAACTAACCCCGTGCGCCACAACTACTGAACCTGCACACCTGGAGCCCGTGCTCCGCAGCAAGAGAAGCCACTGCAATGAGAAGCCCGCGCACCACAACGAAGAGCAGCCCCCACTCGCCGCAGCTAGAGAAAGCCCGCGCGTACCAATGCAGCCAAAAATAAATAAAAAATTAAAAAAAAAAAAGATTTAACACGTACCAAATCTAACACTTGATTTTTCCTCTCCCCACCCTTTTTCCACATCTCATACGTGGTACCGCCAACCTTCCGCTTGCCCAGACATGATACCTAGGAGTTGTTCTTACTCCTTTCTTTCTTTCCCATCTCATATGTAATAGATTAGGAAATCCTGTTGGCTACCCTTAAAATGTTCCCAGTTGGACCGTTTATCACTACTCCTTCCACCACTTTGGTCCTTGGTACCACCATCTCTTGCCTGGATTATCACAATAGCTTATTTAACTGATCTATGTGCTTCTACCCTTGCACGATAGCTTGAAGTTGATTTAAAAATATAAGTCAGATCACGTTGCTCCTCTGCCTAAAACCCTCTAGTCCTTTCCCATTTCACAAAAAATAAAAGCTGAAGTTTTTACAGTGTCCTCTGAGGCCCTGCATCATCAGGCTTTTCATTACCTCTCTGGCCTCATCTACTGCTCTGTCCCTTGCGTGTTTTGCTCCAAGCATACTGGCCTCTTGAGTGCTTGAGCATGTCAAATACGGTCTGCCCCCGTGCCCTTGATCTTGTTCCTCCCTCTGCCTGATATGTTCCTTTCCTATATGGCTGCATGTTGCTGCCTCCTTTCTTCCAGGTCTGATCAAATGTTACCTTATTGCTAAGGCCCTCCCCACCACCCTACATAAATAGCATCCACCTCAGCCCCAATCCCACTGACCATGCCCCCAGCCCCATCTACTGTGCTAGCAGGATCCCAGGCTCCTACCATGGGGAAGACAAGGAGGAGGCGGTGACCAAAGAGAAGAAGGGAAAGGGATTGGGTTGGTGTTTTTATTTGCTACTCTACTAATACGGGAAGTAGTGCCGACAGAGTCCTTTGTTTTTCATTGGTCTATTTCTCTCTCTCTCAAGATGGTTTCACCCAAATATCACTGGCGTGGAGGCAGAAAACCTACTGTTGACAAGAGGAGTTGATGGCAGTTTTTTGGCAAGGCCCAGTAAAAGTAACCCTGGAGACTTTACACTTTCTGTTAGGTAAGTTGCAAGAAAAAGAGAATCCTGAGAGTGTTTTCCAGGGGGGAAATGTTAGGACCACACTTGGACAACTTGTGACCCTCATTTAGAGTCTGAAGGTCTGCCTGCTGCCCCGTGGGTGAGGCCTTGCCAGTGCCCTGGCCCACAGATCAGGTGTGATTCAGGCCTGCTGTGGGGTTCAGGACGTGGCCTCCTGAGAGTGAGAGGCTCGGGGAGTCAGCAGAAGGGGCCTGAAGGTGGGCTTTTTCTCTCTTGAGAGGCCACTGAGGATGAGCTGGAGCATAACATAGCAAGTTCCTAAAGCCTGGGTCGATCCTGCTTCAATCCAAAACAAGGCTCCATCCTTGTTCCCTGCATTTTCCTTTCCCATCTGTTGATTACCAAATGGGAAAAATACTCTCTAAGAGTTTCTTCAAACAGCCTCACAGACGTAGAAAACAAGCTTATGGTTACCAAAGGGGAAAGTGGGGTGGGGGAATAAATTAGGAGTTTGGGATGAACAGATACACACTACTATATACAAAATAGGTAAACAACAAAGGCCTTCTGTATAGCACAGGGAACTATACTCAATATCCTGTAACAGCGTATAAGGGAAAAGAATCTGAAAAAGCATATAACTGAATCACTTTGCTGTACACCTGAAACTAACACGACATTGTAAATCAATTATACTTTAATTTAAAAAGAAAAAAGAAAGAAAGAAAGAAGGAGAAGAGTTTCTTCAGATCACTTTTCTTTTTCAAGAAATAAAACATCACTGAGGAAGTTGTGGTCCCGTTTGTTCCCCTGCCCAGTCCCATTCCCCTCCCTCTTTCCTCAGAGGAAACCACCATCAAGAGGTTGGTATATCTCCTTCCTGAACATGTTTTTATACTTGTACTGCATTTGTACTATGTGTGAATGATATGAGGTTGGTTTGTGTGTTTTTAGAATTCATATCCATGGCTTTATAATGTACGTATTCTGAGACTACCTTTAAATTTTTTTTGAGTTCTGTGCTGATACATATAGATCTAATTATTAACTTTAATGGCTATATAATATTCGAAGGTGTGCATATACCACAGTTTATCCCATCCCCTATTGTTGGACACTGAGTTGTTTTTAGTTTGTTTAAAATTGTTTTGAACAGTATTGGCAACATCTGTTACATGTCTCTTTGGACACATGTGGGAGAGTTTTTCTAGAAATTGACTTTCTCTTATATACTCATTCCCCTTACTCTAGCTCATTCCAGGAGCCAGAACTAAACTGCTCTATGAATTCGCTTTTATTATTATTATTTTTAAATAAAGAAGTAAGGAAAACATGTTCTGAGGATTTATTTAGGACTCCTTCGGGATTTGGCAAGTCCCTTTTTGGTATCGATTAGTTTCTCAAGGAGCTCACATTGTTGGCTTTTACTTCCGTTTTGCAACAAGGAGAGGGCAGAAGCCTTCATGAATTTTCCCAGGCTTATCCTAGCACAAACTTCTAACCTACAGTTGAGTGACATTTGACCTGTAAGAGTTTGGATGGAGATTATATAATCATAACAGCAATGATGTTGAGGAGGAGGATGATAGCAGACGTCAGTGAGGGCGTGGCATATTCCAGGCCATCTTGCTAAGCACTCTCCACATATCATTTTATTTAATCTCTCCAACAACCTATGAATAAATGCCACTATTATCTTCATGTTAATGAAGATACCCTAACCTCTGAAGCACATGTACCCTAACCTCTGAAGCACAGAGGTTAATTTACAAAGCTGGTTTCATAGCTAGTAAGTGGCAGAGCCGGGACCACAGAACTGGTGAGGTTTTTTTTTTTCTTTTTCCTCAACTTTTTATCTTGAGAAATTTCAGCCCTATATGAGAGTCAAAAGATGAGTACGGTGAATACCCACATTCCCTTTACCTGTTAACATTTTGCCATGTTTGCTCTTTTTCTCTGAGTGTGTGTGTGTATGTGTATACTCTCCCCTCCCCCAACCTTTTGAAAATAAGTTGCAGATGTCAGGATGCTTATTTTTACCTCTGAGTACTTCAGTGTGCATGTCCTATGAACAAGGACATCCTGTATAACTACAATATCATGATTATATATGAGAAATTTTAAGTGATTCCATAATGTTATCTAACACACAGTCCATATTCAAATTTCTCTCGTCATTTCAATAGTGGATTTTGAAGCCATCCCTTTATTTCACATCAGGAAGCACATAATATCTGTTTGCCCCATCTTCTGGAGTGTCATTGCTTCTAGGCCCTTATAGTAGACAGAGCTGGGAAATAAATACTTATATATTTAAAACCAAATTTTAAATATATCAGTATCAATAAATATATAAATATATATCAGACAAGTCTGATAGCTCTAGTTTAGCCCAGTTTCCTTACCTTTTCCCATTCCGTATTTGTGTTTCCCTTCTGTAGAGAGAACCGTGTTTCACAGCAGCATCAATGTATGACCTCATTTGCCCAATCTTCTAATACAAAGATAGTTTCAGAATTACTATACCATTATCATTTCTAATTACAAAGCCATTAAGTAAAGTTCATGATTTCTCTGGAGTGTTTCTGTTCACAGCATATATACCACTAAGGGTGTATAATCTGTACTGTGTTCAAAAGCTACGGGAATTAATTTTCTGTGTAGTTACAAACTTACTGCAAAGTTAGAGTCATTTCTTTCTTTCTGTATTCAGTTTTTTGGTTTTGTACTCATTTTTTTGATCCTTGTTGATTTTATTTTTTGAATATGTGAAACATTTACAAGATTTAAAAGTCAAACTGTATAAAAAGGTATATTCTGACAAACCTTATTCTTATCCCTACCCCATGTACCTTATTTCCATCCCTGTAGGTAACCAGTTTTATTAATTTATGGTTTATCTTTCTGTGTTTCTTTTCACACACGAAGTGGAATACTAAGTCTATTTCTTTGTAGTTTACTTTTTTCACTTACAGAAATCTTTTAGTGATCTTTCTCATTTTTTAAATTAACTGCATAGCATGTAACTTTATACAATTTCCTATAAATGGGAATTTAGTTATTTCCAATATATTACAATGATAAATAATACTGCATTTAATATGATAACATTTTGCATATGTTTTGTGCTTTTGGAAATGTATCTTCAGAGGTGAATTCCCGGGAGTGAGATGACTGGGGCAGAGAGTCAATATATATTAGTACAGTTTTTCCAAATTCCCCTCCACAGTGATTGTACCATTTTGCATTCTCACCAACAGTGTCTGAGGGTCCCTGTTTTTCCACAGCTTCCAGTTGAGTGTTGTCAAGCTTTTCACTTTCATCAACCTGATAGGTGAGAAATGGTATCTCAGTGAATTTTAATATCTCTTATGATTGAAGCTGAACATCTTTTAATAAGGTTAAAGGTCATCTGTATATATTTTTGGTGAACTGTCTTAGAATCAGTGCTTTTAACAACTCTTAAACTGCCAAGTTTCACTTTATATATGTTTTCTTATGTATATGATGTATATTATAGACACTGAGATGCATGTGTGTGTGTGTGCGTGCATAAATGACAAGTTTATTGTTCTAGTTTTCTACAGGTGATCTAATCTTTTTGTTATGTGCCCATGCTGAAAATTTGATGATTAGGTTGCCTTAGTTAGTCAAGGAAGATCCCCTTTTTTTAATTTTGAGGAAAAAAAAATACAGAAAAATACAAAAAATTATGTCCAATTACCCATATTGTATTTATTGCCAGTCATTTTTTTTCTTCAAAATAAAATATAAAAAAAAGCAAAATTTCCCTTTTTTCACCACCCTTCCTGCTGTTCTTCTCTTTGCCACAGCGACAGCTACTTTCTGAGTTTGGTGTATTTCTTTCTAGTTCATTTAAAAAAAAGTACAGGGCTTCCCTGGTGGCGCAGTGGTTGGGAGTCCGCCTGCCAATGCAGGGGACTTGGGTTCCAGCCCTGGTCCGGGAGGATCCCGCATGCCCCGGGGCAACTAGGCCCGTGAGCCACAACTACTGACCCATGTGCCGCACCTGCTGAAGTCTGCGCGCCTGGAGCCCCTGCTCCGCGGCGGGAGAGGCCACCGTGGTGGGAGGCCTGCGCACTGCAGCAAAGAGTGGCCCCCACTCGCCGCAACTGGAGAGGGCCCGCCCACAGCAACGAAGACCCAAAGCAGACAAAAATAAATAAATTTATTTTTTAAAAAAAGTACATATAATATAATAAGTAATATAACATAAAAGTAATATAATAATAAAATATAATATATACGTATGTCTGTGGTCTGTGTCATGAATAATGTATAATATTACTTGTGTGCATTCTGAAATTTTCACAAATGGTACACATGCTGAGCATATCATTCTGCATTGTGCTTCTTTCATGCAATATCATGTTTGTTTTTGGCTGCGCTGTGTGGCTTGGGGTGTCTTAGTTCCTCAACCAGGGGTTGAACTTGGGCCCCTGCAGTGAAAGCGCCGAGTCCTAACCACTGGACTGCCAGGGAATTCCCAGTATCATGTTTTTGAGATCCATCTATGTTGCTTTATAGTCCATACCTGAAATATCTGTTTTTGTGATATGTTAAGTCAAGGTTAGAGATAGAAAGCTGAGGTGTTAAAATAGAATCAGCTGTAGCTGGAGGAGAGAGACCCATAGTGCTTTTTTTACCCACTGGAAAAGATTGTAACCAAAAATTAGAAGTAGATATTGTTATTAACATTGTAGGACAATTTTTCTTACTTTCCTACGTTTCCATTTTCCTTTATCTTTAGTAGAATTGTGTTTATATTTAACAGAGGCTTTATCAATAACACTCTAGGGTCAGACTAAAAAATAAAAAAAGGTCAGTGATTACCATTTTGGGGTTGCCAGACCCCTTGGGTCCACAAAGATGATTACGGGTGTCCTTGAGATGTACTTAATAGTACAGAAAACCAAATGGAAATCATCAAACTGCCTAGGCTAACTAAAATACCAAGCTTTAGAAACTTTTGGTCAGTGTTGTCAATTCATTGGGTTGACATACTAGCTATCTCACATGGGAAACTCTGTTAATTATATGTCTTTAAAATGATTTTTAAAGATACAATTATGTATAGTATCTTAAGTGTATAGTGAGATGAGTTTTGACAAATGTGTTTATCAATGCAACCAGAACTCCAATCAAAATCTTAAGTATTTCTATCACCCTAGAAAGTTTCTTGGTGCCGGTTTCTATTCTCCCTCCCCCTAAGAGGCAACCACTCTTCTCCTTTCTATCCCCATTGACTAGCTTATTCTACAACGTCATATAAATGAAGTCATACAGTATATATTCTTTTGTGTCTGGCTTCTTTCTCTTAACGTAATGTTTTTGAGATTCACCTAAGTTGATTGTATATATCAGTGGTCCTCTGTCTCTTTTATTTAAATTGCTGTGTGATATTTCATTGTATGAGTATTTGTGTATCCATTTTGGCCATAAATATTTGACCTTTCAATTTTTTTCTGCTACAAAAAGGCTGCAATGAATATTCTTGTACAAGTCTTTTGGTAGCCATGCAGTTTCATTCCTTAGGGGCAAAATACTAGGAGTGGGTTTACTGGATTATAAGGTAAATGTACGTTTAATTTTAGTGATATTTGTCTTGATTAATTGATGAGAAAAATGATTGTCAATATACGCAGAGCCCTTTGTGTTGAAATGGTTGACTGTGTGGTTATTTCACTCACTGCATTTGTTTAGGAAAAGCGTAAACTTGCACATTCCTTGGGTTTGTTTCAATGTTTAGGTGAAATCTGATAACGGATATGAGATCCATTTTTACTAGTAGCTCTTTATTTGTCTTTTACCCCCACTTTTCTAATGTACTATTTTAGAAGAAATGGAGCTGTCACCCACATCAAGATTCAGAACACTGGTGATTACTATGACTTGTATGGAGGGGAGAAGTTTGCCACTTTGGCTGAATTGGTCCAGTATTACATGGAACATCATGGGCAATTAAAAGAGAAGAATGGAGATGTTATTGAGCTCAAATATCCTCTGAACTGTGCAGATCCTACCTCTGAAAGGTCAGTTACATTTTCGTAACTGCAGAGTCTGCATCTCTCCCACGCCATAGGTGTGAGGTGAATGCATTATGGGGGTTTGACTTCTGTTTCTCAAACTGTAATCTTAAAAGTGTTACTAAAGTAAGAGTAATAGGATCAGATTATTCTCAGAGGGGCCTTTTCTGGCAAAAGCTTCAGTCAGTGTTACTTACACTCGTTCTACAGAAGTCTCAGACTATTCCTGTATATACTTGATACATGCAATAATTTTAAGATTATTGACCTTGAGCGTTATCGAACTTTGAGCGTTAGGAGAGGAAAAAAAATGATAATGGGAACACCAAAATAGCAGTTCCCTGTAGTAGCTTCTGACCAGCTATTCAGCAATGCCACCAACAGATGTCAGTTTAAGCTCAGAAGTGGGAAAGCAGAGGACTCGGTCAGATTTTTCATCAGTTCTTTTATGTTATATCCACAAATGTGTGAGAATGACCCTAATTAGAGGGAATCGTATTATTTCAGAGATCTTTCCCCAGTGTTGGAACTAAGCTGATGAAAGCTGGGGCTTGACTTAACTTGCATTAATTTTATTGGTTTTCTGCATTCCCAGTCTCTTCTCTCTGACTCAGTACCAAATCAGGGTCTCTTAATTAGGTTTGAATATTTTCTGTCTTCAGGTAGGTTTCTTCTACTTATACCTTCGTGTCACTGGTATTTTATGCTGATAATTTGTTTTCCAGCCACATTATTTAGCAAAAGGCTGTCAGCCAACTCTGTGCAGTTTATTTAATTTTACTCTGTTCAGTTGAGGGTAGATGAAAAATACCTCGAAGTATATTCCTTTAGTGTTGAGCCATTAGCACTATGTGCTGTGATCATGCTTGTTTCCTCACCAAGATCCTGAGGGAAAAAGCCACATTATTAATATGACTATGTTAAGATGTTTTCTGTAGTAACTTAGAGTAGCACTGTTTCACAGTCTGACCTCAGACGGCCTACATTAGGACTCTGGTGTGCTGGTTAAAAATGCAGATTGCTGGGCCCCATTCAGACTTAGTGTATTGGTATCTCTCATTGTGAGGCATGGGAATTCACATTTTTAGCAAAATCCCTTGCCTCTACTCCAAGTCTTACGTGCATTAAAATTTGAAATGATGACCCAGTGGATAGTACAAGGATGTTGACAGCAAACTTGGAGGCTATTGAAGTATAGATTGGAAATCTGGAAAAGCTTGGAATGCCTGAACTAATTTATAATGAAGATCCTTTTTAATGTAGTGTTTGCATGCCAAAGCAAGGGCAAACATTCAAATGGTTCTCTGTCGCTACCATAACTCTCTATTATAACTTCTTTAAATGACTGTAATTAAATAGTTGGTCCTTTTAGGGTTTGGCAGTAGAGAAATGACAAACTGCCTTTTTAAAAGATGGGGGATTTAAAAGAAAATAGGAAAGATTGAGGATATTTGCCTCCAAATGATTGTGGGCTCATTTAAGGAGTTTAATGGTCATTCTTTTTTTTTTTTTTTTTTTTTTGGCCGCACCACGTGATCTGTGGGATTTTAGTTCCCTGACCAGGGACTGAACCCTGGCCATGCCAGTGAAAGCCCGGAATCCTAACCATTGTCATTTTTCCTGCCTGCTTGGGATGCAAATTCTGTCTTATGTGGAATGGATAAATCTCTTGGAGGAACGTGCCTGTTTTTAATTGTGTTGAGTAGAGGTGACTGTACGGTAGTTTTGTGAAAGAATGTTGTGAACGCATGGCAGAACTCAATTGATTTTTCATTTAAAAAAATTTAGGTGGTTTCATGGACATCTGTCTGGGAAAGAAGCAGAGAAATTATTAACCGAGAAAGGAAAACACGGTAGCTTTCTTGTGCGGGAGAGCCAGAGCCACCCTGGAGATTTTGTTCTCTCTGTCCGAACCGGAGATGACAAAGGGGAGAGCAATGACGGCAAGTCTAAAGTGACCCATGTTATGATCCGCTGTCAGGTAAAACCCGGATTGAACTGTGGGTCTGGCGAAACGTCATCTTTGGGTGGTTTTTTGGCTGGGAGAAGACCGACACCATTACTTCCAAAGTCATTTAGTTAAGGGCTTCTACACTTTTAGTACCTTGTTAATTATAACTGTTTCATCATTTCCGAACTTTATTAAATTACTTATTTCCTCTCTATCTCTGGCAGATTAAGTCATGCCTCAGTACGTCACCTTCTGCCCTGCAGTATCTTTTTTTTCTCTTTGGCTGCATCACGCAGCTTATAGGATCTTAGTTCCCCGACCAGGGATTGAACCTGAACCTTTGGCAGTGAAACATGGAGTCCTAACCACTGGACCGCCAGGGAATTCCCAGCCCTGCAGTATCTCAGTCTGTGCTTGGTTACAGCTGGAGTCTGCCTCTGTCTCAATTTCTAAAGCGATGGCCTCAGCTTCTCCCTTGGGTCAGCACAGTCTAGCCTGTGACTACATGTACTTTCATATTATAGAATTCTGGTTAAGGCTGGGAGAACTGAACTCACCATTTCTTGTTTTTAATGTGATGGCTAGACCAGGGAGGTTGGTTTATTGCTTCGGTTTTTCAATAAGATTAAAAAAAAAAACCAAAAAACCCAGCTTTATTGAGATATAATTCACACACCATACAATTCACCCTTTTAAAGTGGACAATTTGGTGGTTTTTAGTATATTCACAAATTAGGCAGCCAACAACATTAATTCCAGAACATTTTCATCACCCCAACAAGAAACCCTGGGTTCATTACCAGTCCCTCCCCATTTTTCCCCCTCCCCCCAGCTCTTGGCAACCACTAACCTCTTTGTTTCAATGGATTTGCCTATTTTGTATATTTTATATAGATGGAATCATGTAATATGTGGCCTTTTGTGACTGACTTCTTTTACTTAGCATGTTTTTCAAGGTTTATCCATGTTATAGCATGTGTCAGTAAACTCTTTATTGGCAAACATTTTGTTGTATGGATATGTACCACATTTTGTTTATCCATTAAAAAATTAATGGGCATTTTGGCCCATTAATTATTATGAATAATGCTGCTATGAATATTTATATACATTTATGTATTTATCATTTTGTGATATTCTCTGTTTGATGAGACATCATGTTCATATTTTCTTTTAATTTATACTTTCCTTTAGTTCTTTGAATATATTTATACCAGCTGGTTTAAAGTCTTTGTCTGGGCTTTCTCAAGGACAGTTTCTGTTGAATGCTTCCCACCCTCCCCCCAAGTATGGACCATATTTTCTTGTTTATTTGCATGTCTCATAAGTTTTTGTTGGAAACTAGGCATTTTAAATAATGTAATATAAATCCTTTGCCCTCCTTTCTCAGGCAGTATTATTTGTTGTTGCTACTTTTTCTTCTTCCTGTAGTTGTTGTTGCTGTTTGTGTGTTCAGTGACTTTCCTGTCTTTGTCTTGTGTGGCCACTGAAGTCTTTGCTTGGGTAGCTTAGTGATCAGTTAATGATTGAACAGAGATTTCCTTAAATGCCTTGAAACATTAAATCTCCCAGCCTTTGCCAGGGAGGCTGTGTGTGTGTGTGTGTGTGTGTGTGTGTGTGTGTGTGTGTGTGTGTTGGGGCACGACTGCCTTCAGTGCTCTGGCACCTTAAAACTCTGCCTTAGTCTTCACTTCCTGCTTGCACAGAACCTCAGGATGAGCTAGACGTAAAGATTAGGGCCTTTTTGGATCTTTCCTGGACTTCACACAGCCATGCATGTGCACATGCACATGTCCTTCTAGATTCTCAAGGGTATGTTGGAGGTTTTCAGAGCCCCCTGTGGACGATGTCTGGGTTTTCCTTTTAAGCTTTTGTTGATCAGTCTCTTACTTGCCCTGACTGGTATTGCTGCCTTAGGCCGCTGTGATATTAAACAATTGCTGCTGATTGTTTTTGGGAGATCCCCTGAAGGCCGGCTGAGTAAGCTGTAAGTCAATCAAATAAAGACAAGCTCTGAAAATAAGGCTTTCCCAGGGAGCTGCTAAACAGATCAGTGATAATTGTCTAGGGATAGGTCTGGAAAGAGCTCCAAATCCATCTGTCTACTCCAGTTATGCTAAGCTGCTTTGTTTTCACAGCTACTGTGGTTATGAGACTATTGGCTTTCAAGGCTACCAAGAAGCTGGGGAGAGGTAGGTGGGAATAGGGCAAGTTAAAAGGCCACAATTTGTTGTTCTCATCAAGGTCCAATCTTTTTCTTGAATAAATGCTCCTTGAACTTTATTGGTTAATTTTCAGAGTTCTGAAAAAGTTGATGACAATTTTTGCCAGGGTTCTTGTTACTTTTGTGAAAGAGCAGATTTTCAGAGGTCCTACTCTGTCATTCTGAGAGTGCTTCTTCCCCCCTCACTCGATTTATTTTTAAATAAAAGGTCATACCCAAATATCTTCATGTATCATTTCTAGGGTTTTGTATTTTCTAAGTTTAACCATTTTCCTGTTGTTTTCCTGAAACAGCCTATTCTGGTCTCCTTGTCAGAAAAAATTTTCTGGTCTCTGTTTATAATTTCCCTTTTAAATTTTCATTAGAAGATGGAAGTAAAGGCTTGTATATTGGACTTCAGTGCTGCCTCACCAGCCTTAGAGCTTGTTGTGTTTCAGAGAGAAGTAGTTATTTATCTTCTGTTCAGCAGCCTTGTGTATAGTCACTTAGCCTAGAGTATAAGTAAATAGTAAATATGGTTTTTCTTTTTCTTTTTTTCTAGCTACTTAGTTAACCTATGAGGGAGAAACTTTTTTGTGGCCTAGTTAATGTTGGATACTTATTTAGAGCTTCTCACACCTCACAATGAACTCTTTTACATTGGATCTGCTTCTCCATTTTCATCATCTTTGTTGCTTCCCTTTCTTTGTGCTCTTACAGCTCTTCAATCTTTCCATTATTGGGGGAGAGTTAGTCTCTGTACTTGAGTTGGGAAAAACAGTAATTTAACATAAAGGTCATGAACATAATTTTTTTTTTGTCTTGAAAGGAACTGAAATATGATGTTGGTGGAGGAGAACGGTTTGACTCTTTGACAGATCTCGTGGAGCATTACAAGAAGAATCCTATGGTAGAAACATTGGGCACAGTACTACAACTCAAGCAGGTAAGCATTTTGGAAAGCTAAACTCCCCCTCCTTATAGAGTTTAAGAAGTCCGAACATAGAATATTCCAAACAGACAGAAGTAGAATAGTATCGTGAACCTCCATGTACCCATCACCCAGCTTCAATTACGATCAACTCATCAAATCTTGTTTCATTTATTACTCCACTCACTACCTTCTTCTTGTAGTATTTGGAAACAAATTCTAGATAGTACATCATTTTCATGATTATCTCCGTATGTAATTCTAAAAGGCCTTATGGAGTTTTTAAAGCAAAGTTTTTATCAAATTTTCATTGTAGATGCACCTTTGGTTACCTTTAGGTGATCATACCTTTACATTTTGGAGTTATTGCTGTTTCAAAGCTCACACTTATTACTTAGTGGCAAATGATACCATCTCTAACATTGTGGTCTATTTATAAAGAAAAATAGGTTTGAATTTATATCAGCAAAGTGTGTGGAGATGGAAGAAACATATATTTCCTGAAAGAACAGAAAGTAAAGTGAAACTCTATTTGAAAACATTTACTGTGAACTTCCTGTCCTTGCCTCTATGAACACCAACATAGAAGTCTTTTTTTTTTTTTGCATTAACACTTTTTTCTGTAATACTTTCTTCATTTCACACCAACTGCTGAATTTGATTAGCCCCTCAACACAACTCGTATCAATGCTGCTGAAATAGAAAGTCGGGTTCGAGAACTAAGCAAATTAGCTGAGACCACAGATAAAGTCAAACAAGGCTTTTGGGAAGAATTTGAGGTAAGTTATTAAAAATAATTTTTTTACATGATTTATTAAATCCTGTTCTTAATGGAAGAGAAGTTGGTTTTATGTTTGGGATTGGATCTGAAAGACTCGGATCTGCGTCCTTTCTTAATTTGGCCATTGATTGACATGGAACAAGTTGCTGAGGGGGCTTTTTCAAATAGAGCTGCATTATGTTCTGGGAGAAGGGAGTTGGCAGTTAATATTACATGGATGAGCCAATAGCTCCATTTGGGTCTTTTGGTTTGGACTGCTGGCAAAACCCCAGAAAAAGAAAAGAATCTAATTCTTCGGAAGATTTCCAGCATTGGCTGTGGTCTTTAGAAAGAATCTATAGCTTTACTGCAGTGAATAAGTGAAAGACAGTTATCTCATGGTGGCTTTAATCTGGGAGTTGAAATTTATATCTTTGAGAGGTTAAGGGAACTGATTTCTTTCCTGAAACCAGCTTGGGTAGAAGAATGTCCCCAGTGGGAGTGGGCTGTGTTCCTCTTGCACTGAAGTTTGTCACCTGCCAACTCATTGTAATCTTATTCTCTCCGTTATCATCCCTGTGACAGAAAACTTCGTCAAAAACAATTTTTTGTGTGTGTGTGCCATATTTACCTTCATAGTTATTCTTAGCATGTAGCACAGTGCCTAGTACACAGCAGAAACTCCATAAATGTTTGTTGAATGAGTATTTACATTTAGCTAATATTTATGTTATTTTATTAATACTACTCTGTTTATGGGAATGATTATTCCATACTTTTTGTAGGACTTTAGAATTCATAAATATTTGTGGAATGAATGAACAAATGAATGGCCACATGAAGTCCTTTTAACCACAGTATGTCAGATCAACTTGGTGAGATATTATTTCCACTTTACAGACAAGAAGCCTCAGACTCAGGGAGGTTAAGTAAATTGTCCAACTTCTGTACCACGAATATTGATTGAATTGCAGCACTGAGGATGTGTACAGAATAGAACAGTCATGGTCATTGCTGAACATTGCTAACCAGGGACTTGACCTCACATTTATTCTTTTATACCAGCATTGGGTTAGTCACCAAGGACACCATGGTGAACAAGATGGACAGGGTTTCGTCTTTAAGGAGCTTTGAGTTGAGAGAGGGATAAGTGCAGAAATTTTAGAAATCTTACATCAAGATTTGAATGAAAAGCCTATTTTTAAAAACTTTTTATTATGCAAAATTTCAAATATATACAGAAGCAGAGTGAATTGTATAATTATAGCAATATATACCTATCACTCAGCATTAACAATTGTTGATATCTGGCCAGTCTTTTTATTTTTTATAAATTAATTAAATTAATTAATTTATTTATTTTTGGCGGTGTTGGGTCTTCGTTGCTGCACATGGGCTTTCTCTAGTTGTGGCGAGCAGGGGCTACTCTTTGTTGAGGTGTGTGGGCTCCTCGTTGCGGTGGCATCTCTTATTGTGGAGCACGGGCTCTAGAGCACAGGTTCAAAAGTTGTGGTACATGGGCTTAGTTGTTCCGCAGCATGTGAGATCTTCCTGGACCAGCAATCGCACCTGTGTCCCCTGCATTGGCAGGCAGATTCTTAACCACTGCGCCATCAGGGAAGCCCCTGGCCAGTCTTTTTAAACTATACCCCACTTAACTCCCCCAGCCCTGGCTTATCTTGAAGCAAATCCCAGATGTTATTTCATCTGTAACTATTTCATTAAAAAAAATTATAACCAGAATATCATTATCACTCCTAAAACTATTAACAACAATTTCTTAATATTAACACATATCAGTCACTGTTCACATTTTCTTGATACACACACACACACACACACACACTTGCAGATTGTTTGAATTGGGAAGTGTTTTTTCCCCACTTGATTTTGAAAAAAAATTTGAATATAAAATAGATTTGTATAAAGAACCCCCATGTACTATTATCAGTTTCACCAGTTACCCCAGATATCACATGAAATATCATAAATATTTCAGTATTCATGGAATTCTTTAAAAATTAACCAAAACACTGCTACCACATCTAAAAAAAGATAATAAAAATTCATCAAATAGCTAGTCATTGTTCCAATTAGGATAGTTGTCTTTTTTTTTTTAATTTGTTTGTTGTTGGATCATTTTTCAAATAAGTTCCCCATGGATCTCTGTTTTTAAACTCTGGTTTTTTTGTTTTGTTTTGTTTTATTTTGTTTTGTTTTGCCGTGAGGCTTGTGGGATCTTAGTTCCCCAATCAGGGATCGAACCTGGGCCCTTGACAGTGAAAGTACAGAGTCCTAACCACAAGACCACCAGGGAATTCCCACTGTTTTTAAAATCTTAAGCCTCTTTATATTCTTATTCTCCTTTCAGCCTCTCTATTCCATCCTTTCCCCTCCCTTCCTTTCTCTTCCATTCCCTTTTCTTCTCACTCTGTATTAGTCCATTCAGCTGATATAACAAAACACCATAGACTGGGTGCCTATACACAACTGAAATATATTTCTCAGAGTTCTCCGAATTCTGGAGTTCTGGAGGCTGGATCTGAGATCATGGTGCCAGTATGGTCCGGTGAGGGTCCTCTTCCAGATTGGCAACTTCTCATTGTATTCCCTCCTGACAGAAGGGGTGAGGGAGCTCTGTGGGCCTTCTGTATGAGGGCACTAATCCCATTCATGAGGGCTCCACCCTCCTGACCTAATCACTTCCCAAAGGCCTCACCTTCTAATACCATCACCTTGGGCATCAGGATTTCAACATAGAAATTTTGGGGAGACACAAACATTCAGACCATAGGACCCTGTTTTTTGTTACTGTTTTTGTTATTGGAGAAAGCAGGTCCTTTGTCCAGAGAGTTACTTATGATCTGGATTTTTCTGAGTGTGTCTCTGTGGTGGATTTTAACACCTTTCTCCCCTGTATTTCTTGTAAGTTGATCTATCTAGATACTTTGTTAGATCCAGTTTTTCTTTGGCAAGACTACATATGAGATGGTGTGTCAGGAGGTGCTTATATCCTGTTGCTTCTCTTTTTATTTTCTAAGGAGCAACTGGTAATTATTGCCTAGATCCATTCACTTATAAGGTGTGTAATAACTTTATCATTCGTCATTATTAGCTGGAATATTTCTATAAAGATAAGCTTTTTGTCACCAAGGCAGGATATATGCTTGATTCTTTCCTGTTTACTAAGTAGTTTTAAAAATAGTGTTCTCCAAAAAAAATTCTTTTTATCAATATGTACTTATGGATTTTTTAAACATATTTAGTGTGCTTCTATCTATGGCATTTATTATCACTTCTGTTGCTCAAATTATTTTAGCTTTGACCAGTGGGAGCTTCTGCAAGCTGGCTTCTACTCCTTCCTATACAACTCTGGTAGTTTTTGCTAGATTCCTTACTTTCTGGTGTAATAAGTTGTTACAGTGTAATACATTTCCCATGTCAGAACTGGAATCAGTCATTTCTCCAAGGAGTGAGTTAGCTTTTCTCTCATTTTCCTCCCTTTCTTCCTTCCTTCTCTTTCTTCCTTTCCTGGGAAGTGGTATTTAGAGACTGCAGTCTGGGAGCCAGAAGTGTTTATTGTTGTCAGGTTGGTTATTTCCATCTCAATGGGTGGAGCTAGAAAAAATTGTCTTCTTGAAATAAATTATGAGTCCAAATGATACTTCCAATTCAAATTTAGGACTCAAACTAATAAGACTTCCGTTACCCCCAATAATATCATTACTGAAAACAGTTTAATATTTTTTTTTTTTTTTTTTTGCGGTACGCGGGCCTCTCACTGTTGTGGCCTCTCCCATTGCGGAGCACAGGCTCCAGACACGCAGGCTCAGCGGCCATGGCGCACGGGCCCAGCCGCTCCACGGCATGTGGGATCTTCCTGGACTGGGGCACGAACCCGTGTCCCCTGCATCGGCAGATGGGCTCTCAACCACTGCGCCGCCAGGGAAGCCCAACAGTTTAATTTTTTTTCCAGCTTTTATTTTTTAATCCTTAGGGTAGATCCTTCAGAGATGTATAGTCAAATTACTGTGCTTTCAACTCATTTGTAATAGTTCTTCTCTATGTGTTTATATACTAACTGGATATACAACTAGGTTATTTGTTTCATTTTATGTTTGGATTTCAGAAATTTCTTTCTATAAAATTTTATTTACAATTATATAAAATATTGCCTTTGATTCTAAAGTCAAATGTAAAAAGTACATTCAAAGAAGTTTATCTTCTATCCCTGTCTTTTCCTCCTTATATTTATAGCCATTTAAAAAAAAGTTGAAGTTCATCATTACCTTTCAAAAAGTATAAGCAAATATATATCTGTAATTTCATAACCCATCCTTTCATGGATAAATAGTAGCATAATTTTACATACTTTTTTCCAACTTCTTTTTTTTATTACATTGGAGATCACTCCACAGTAGTATCTACAGATAGTCTTCATTCACTTTTACTGCACAGTACTCCGCTGTGTGGATGTACCATAGTTTATTCAACCTATTGATGAGCATTTGGATAGTTTCCAAATATATTACAAAGAAGATACAATGGATAGCCTTGTGCATGCATATTTTTCTTTTTGCTGATTATTGTTAATATTAACATTTTTTTGATACTCTGTGTTAAAAAAAAGTGCTGATTGTTACTCATCTTTAAGTTTTTTTTTTTTTTTTTTTTTTTTGCTGGGCCGTGTGGCTCGCGGGATCTCAGTTCCTGATCAGGGATTGAACCCAGGCCACAGCAGTGAAAGCACCGAAACCTAACCAACTACACCACCAGGGAACCCCCTACTCATCTTTAATTTTTATTATATATCCTACATGATTTTGGTTAGCATATTTAAAGTCTGAAAAGTATTTTTAATTAAAATTAAAAGATATCAAACCTTTTTGGTAAATATAAGAAGTGAGCTAGGGGCTTCTCTGGTGGTGCAGTGGTTAGGAATACGCCTGCCAATGCAGGGGACATGGGTTCGAGCCCTGGTCCGGGAAGATCCCACATGCTGCGGAGCAGCTGGGCCCATGTGCCACAATTACTGAGGCCCAGGCACCTAGAGCCCATGCTCCGCAACAAGAGAAGCCACCACAATGAGAAGCTCGCGCACCGCAACGAAGAGTGGCCCCTGCTTGCTGCAGCTAGAGAAAGCCCGACGCAGCAACGAAGACCCAAAGCAGCCAAAAATAAATTAATTAAAAAAAAAAAAAAGTTAGCTATTTTTTAAAAAAATTTTAATTATTTATTTTTGGCTGCATTGGGTCTTTGTTGCTGAGTGCGGGCTTTCTCTAGTTGCGACGAGTGGGGGCTACTCTTCATTGCGGTGTGTGGGCTTCTCATTGCAGTGGCTTCTCTTGTTGCAGAGCACAGGCTCTAGGCGCGCGGGCTTCAGTAGTTGTGGCTCGCGGACTTTAGAGCACAGGCTCAGTAGTTGTGGCGCACGGGCTTAGTTGCTCTGCAGCATGTGGCATCCTCCTGGACCAGGGCTCAAACCTGTGTCCCCTGCATTGGCATGCAGATTCTTAACCACTGCGCCACCAGGGAAGTCCCAGTGAGCTATTTTATAATCTAGTCCCATTTTTATGTTACACTTCAAAATAGCTGAGGCCATCATTTGCACAGACCACTTTTCCTATAAAGTGACTATGAACTTTAAAAAAATTACAGCAGCAAATTGGGTATCTGGTGCAGTGGTGGATTCTTTAAGTTCACTTAGGCAATGCTTAGAGAAACAAAGTCAAACCTTCCTACAGCTTGTGGCAGTAGGGAGTTTTTTATGATCCCTTTGGCGGGGTCAGGATAGAACTTAGAAGGAAATCCTAGCCTGACTTTTCTGGCCATGGAAAAAGGTTGATTCTAAACGCTGATCTGATGGTTTCAGTCCGTGACATCTGAAATTCAGTTCATCTTTTATACATTATTAACAACAAAATGGGGGAAAACTGAGTTGGCTTTCAGGGGAAATGGAAAAAAACAAGATCACATCTGTACTCTACTAAGTCCTCTGTAGATGTCAGGCTGGGGTGATAAATTGTCAGGCACTAAATCAGGGCATTAACGTTTCATTTAAACTGAAGCTAGATCCACATAGCTGATGGCCTGCTTTCTAGATCTCTTATGTACCTGCTTCTTAAATCCAGTCAGTTTTCAAAAAATTGCCCTTTAAGGTTGGGGCCAGGGGAATAAGGCTGAGAACAGAATGAACCATTATAGAAGAACTTAGGTATGTGGAAGCAGAGACTCATTAAAATCTAAATCCTCTGAAGCTGAAGTTTGATCCAACAGCAAGGCATTAATTATTTTAGTGATTGTACCTTAGTTGTTTCCCAGAAGGTGATAAATTTGGGATCAGTTCCTTCTTACTGTGTGTTCTGATGGTCTTTAAAGTGAACCAGAGCTCTAAATTGCAATGCCACTGATAATTTAACTCTGATAGCTATGTTTTGTTTGTCTGTATGCCCGGCTTCTCGTTTTCTGTGAAACTCGTTGTGTTCTTTTGGGTAATTTTCCCCTAGAAGACACTTATAAATTACTTCCGATTTTGATGCATCTTAAAATACGAAGTCTCTTGTGAAGCTCTTTGGTTCTTTTCTCCTTTGCTCCTGAAATAAATTCAGGTTGGTGGTTTTCTTCTAGGATATGTGGTCTGGTCAAAACATTGCAAACCCAAGTTTTTAATTTTTCCTATAGAGTCCCCATTTTTTTTCCTTTCTTTCCCCAATTTTTTTTACTGTGGTAAAATGAGATTGTCCTTTTCTGTAAACATCTTTTGTCTCCTGCATATCTCTGCCATGACTGTAAAGAAGTGGAAAGTATTTCTAGATTTGTTGAAATGAAGTAAAGTTCTGTCAAAATGAGATGGACACTAAATAACTGATCAGGCAGGTTTTGATCCTGCAATTTTGTCCCTGCGTTGTGCAAGTTACCCGAAACCTGAATTCAGCCCTTGTGTGTCACTGTGAGAGGCATATCGCATGGCTGCATTTATAGGGTATCTGCCCTCTCTCTGTGCCTGTTCTTCCCTTTGAGTCTCTAGACCTGAGTTGCCAAGGGGCACTGTGAGCTGAGCCTGGACGTCATCTGACTGCAGGACCCAAGTTGAGGATGGAAATCTTGCTGTTGATTGTCCTTCGGCTGCCAGACTTTGCCTTCACCCTCCTCTTCCATCTCACTGCCCCCTCTGTATCCAGAACCCCGGCTCTCCACACACCTGCTTCGTTCTTCTTTCCCTGCGGAAGGTTTCTTTGCTTCTTGACTTACAAACTTTACTTCTTACCCCTTTCAGATATTGAAACTGGCAACTTTCAGTCATTGTATCAAAGTCTCAGCGATTTTCACTGGCTCAGACGCCATCCATCTCTGGTCCAAGGACACCATCACATAGAACAAAGACATCTTCATGGACCACTGTGTTTGGGGAAAAATAGTTCTCAGATGAAGGTTATAGGGAGTTGGGCAGACATCCCCAAAATATCTCCCCCAAACAGTAGCCATTGGTGGTGGCAGTGATTAATTTGTTCATTCATTTAACAAATATTTATTAAGCACAGACTCTATGCTGGAGTCTCTGTTCTAGGTTCCGGGGATGTAGCAGAGAACAAGTCATAGTCTTTATACTTGTGGAGTCAGTTGGGAGAGACAGACAGTAAACAAAGAAGCAGGTAAGTATTCATTATGTGAGATGGTGATAAATGTTGTGAAGAAAATAAAGTAGGGGAAGATAAAAAGGGTGTGCTGATGGGGGCATCACCATTTTACATAGAGCTCTCTGACAGAGTGGCATTTGAGTGGAGACCTGATGGAAATAATGGAGCAAGGCATGCAGATAACCTCAAGAAGAACATTCCAGGCAAAGGGAACAGCAAGTGCAAAGGCCCTGAAGTGGGAATGTGCTTAATGCACGTGGTGCACAATCAGCGGACAGGCCAGTACTATCAGAGAAGGGTGAGCAAGAGGGAATGTAGGTGGAGCCATAACGGAGGGGTCAGATCCCACAGGGCACTGTGGTCAGGGTAAGGCTGTTGGCTTTTACTTGGAGTAAGATGGAAAATCTAAGGAGAGTTTTGAGCACAGGAGTGAGGTGATCACTCAGGTTGCCACACGGAGGACAGTCTGCAAGGGGAAGGACAGAAGCAGGGAGATGGGCAGGGAGGCAAATTGCAATAATTTGAACAGAGAAATAATGTTGGCTTTGACCAGGGCAGCAGCAGCGGAGGTGCTTGAGAACTTGAGACTTTTTTGAAGGTAGAATTGTCAGTATTTGAAGGTAGAGTTGACAAATTGTATGGTTAAGACAGAGGTGAGGCAGGATAAGGTGAAAGTTTTTGGCTTGAGCGATTAATTAGTAGGATGGACTTACCGTTTGCTTAGATAGGGAAAAATGGAAGGAATGGGTTTGGGGGAGACTCGGAGGGATGAGTTTTGGGGGAAACTGGGAGGGATGGGTTTTGGGGCAAGTGATCAACTTCCATTTTAGACATGTTAAAGTTTGAACTGCCTATTACATACCTAATGGGAATATGATTCTTCAGCTAATTCAATTGTGTTACAGGTGGGATTATACTAGAATGTTCTTCCTTCCTCACTTCACCTTGCTAACGTCTCTTCATTCTTCAGTTCCCAGCATCAGGGTCATTTGTCATTTTCTCAGGGAAACCTTCTTGATCCCTGTCCCTATGCCTGGATTGATTCTTCCTGTTATATGTGCACATAGCAGCAGATCCTTTCCTTTGTAGAGTTTACTATCCTTGGAATTCATGAATAATTTGTGTAGTTATTGGTTTAATGTTTGTTTCTTGTCACTGTGAATCCACAGAAGCAGATGGCGTTACGAGGTCTGTTGGAATAAAAAGAGGTCTTGTTCAAATGAAACTCTTGGTGAAAAAATGAAGAGACAAACTTTGATCCTGCTGTTTTATGTCTGCTGTGTGCATATTATCTAAAAACATAGTCCGGGTCAGTCTGTGGGCCTCACAAGGACAGATAGTCCTGTTTTGTTCACTGTAGCCCCAGAATCCAGCAGAGAGCCTGGCACATAGGAGGCACAAAATAAGTATTTGTGTTGTGTTGAATCTGAGCTGTTTTCCATAGCAAGAGAGACTTGTATTGGCTTCAGACCCTTTGCTTATATTCAATAGGGAACAGCTTTCTGATGCTTAAAAAGTGTGGAGGAATGTTCCAGGCTTTGCTTTGAGATGTTCGTCTTTATTCCCATGCAGTTTTCATTTGGAGCCCCTGTTTGAGGCTTGGTGAATGCACATTTTAGTCTCTGAGACCCCTCTACACACTTGCTTAAAAGGATGTCATTCAGGGTCGCAGTAATGAATTTCAGGCAGATTTTAGTTTTGAACCCTCTGTTTCTGATTTAAAAAAAAACACAGTACACACAGACAAACCTTCCACAACACCTTTTTAACTGGGGTTCTATTTTCTCAGCTCTTTAAAGCTTATTTTCCTTAGTAATTGGGTTTTTTTTTTTTTAAAGCCCAGCCTCCTTCTGTTATACAAGCCTCTCTTCCCTGTCGTGGTCTGAAGCTGTGCTCCGTTTGCATGGGCATCGCAGGCATTTCTCTGACAGCCACACAGATGTCCTGGATTCCACCAGCAGCTCTGCCAACCGACAGAGCTAGTGCCTTTCTTCAAACCCACAAATTCTACTTGGAGATGGTTAGGTTTTATGGAGACAAGGCTTTAACTGCACCCCAAAGCTGTGTCTCAAAAAATAATTCTTGCTGGTGATCTCTAGTGGAAATCTTCTGCTTGGTGACTAAGCAAAGCCATATTGAACAGCTACCCCAACCAGGGCTCCAGCCTCATGATTAAAAATGCTCCGGGAGGGCAGCCTTGAGCTGTCACCAGGCTTTTCCATCCAGGCCTGAGCTCCCGGCTGCTTGATAGAAGGGCTGCTCCCTTCTGGTGGGCAGAGCATCACAGTGGCTAAGGGGTTTTATTCCACAAGCTCCATTCTGGAGAAATTCCTTTGTTTCCTTTGAACTATTTCTCTTTCAGCCCACTCCACCACCACCACCACCGCCGCCCGCCCTTGCTTTTGTTCTGTGCCCCTCCAGTGTCGGGTTTTTCTCTTTAGAGTTGTTTTCATTTGCTGGAGATGCTTGACATCTTTACAGAAAATTGAAGAACCGAAGGTGCTTCCAGGTGCTTTCACATCTCTGCTGTACCTTCCCCTTTGCCTTTGAACAACCTTGCTGCTTTCCGCACTGTGGGCCTGGGTTGCAGCCTCCATTTCTTCTTAGGCCCTTTCTTCTTTAACCTTGGAATGTGACAGCCCACAGTATGCTGAAGTAACACTTTGAGAAGACAGCAGTGGCTTTCTTATTAAGATTAAAAAATAGTCTTTTCTCTGGCCTCTTTCTTCCGTGAGCCGCTCTTGAGACAGCTGTCCAGTTCCTCATTCCCACCATTTTCTTGTTTCTCTGATCCGCAGCGGCATGTGCCTGGTTTATTCCTTCCTCCCCTCCCTTGTGCTCTTCTTGCTGTTCGTTGCTTTTTCTTCTCCCAACCAGTTAACTCTGGTGGTTCTCCAGGACGTGGTCTGGGCCCTCTGCTTATCTTGCTTTAAACTTGCTCTTCACCGAGGAGCACATCCATTTTCACCCTCCTCTGATTACCACTAAGTTTGTGTTGCTTCCGGGCTCTGGCTCTACCTTTTTTTTTTTTTTTGCGGTACGCAGGCCTCTCACTATTGTGGCCTCTCCCGTTGCGGAGCACAGGCTCCGGACGCGCAGGCTCAGCGGCCATGGCTCACGGGCCCAGCCGCTCCGCGGCATGTGGGATCTTCCCAGACCGGGGCACGAACCCATGTCCCCTGCATCGGCAGGCGGACTCTCAACCACTGCGCCACCAGGGAAGCCCTGGTTCTACCTTTTGAATTGTGCCTTCCACACTTCTTCTTGGCTGTAATAGCTCTTCAAACTCAAGCATTCACAACCAGACCTGTTATTTTGTTATTTTCCCCTTCAGACCAAATATCCCCTTTTACTTCTCATCTCTGGTGGTTGTCCTGTGTATTCTCTGACCCTGTAGGCTGGAATCCTCAGAGCATCCCTTCACTCATCTTTCTCTCCTTTCTCCCATACCTTGCCATTCACCAGGTCCGGTTGATATTTCTTTCCTAGTTGTCTTTGTGGTCTTAGAGGAAGGAAAGAAATTAGCATTTATTGTCTGCTTGGTGCTGCATTTTGGGCTAGGGAAATCATCTCATTGCATCCCCAAATCTTATGCGGTAGGTAGATCTTGTGTCCCTGGGTGCTCTGAGAGATCAAGGCACCTGCCCAGGACTGCCCAGGTGGGCAGCAGCAGAGACAGGAGTCTCGCCTGATGCCAGGGGTGCAGGCTCTCATCGCCTCACAAGATACCAGCTGCCCTTTTACTCTTGGCCTCTGCCCTTCCATTCGCCCTTCATGCTAATCTACTCTCAGCATTTCTCCTGTCACTCTTCTGCTCAAAAACCTTCAGTGGCTCCCGATTTCCCACCAGAGGCATAGCATTTTCATTTTGAATATGAAGACACTGAAGCCCAGAAGAAGGGAGAAAGTTGTCCCCAAGGATGTGGCTAGCAAGTAGTTGGCTGCGGTTTGAACTTCCAGAACTTCTGACTCTAAGTCTACTGTGCTGTGCTTCTCAGCCGTTGAAGATCTCCTGCCCAGTTCTCAAGGCCCCCCATCTCCCCATCTAACCTCATTTCCCATGCTGACAGAACTCAGCTTCCAGACTCTGACCAGTTTCCTTCACCCTAACTCTGAGGCCACTAACTCTGGCCTCTTAGCCACCTTTGCTTATGTCCCTAACTTGCTGGGATGTTTTCCTCCCTTCCTTGTACCCATCTTAGCCCCTCACTTGCCTCAGGCCTCACCTCCTCCCAGAAACCTGCTTCACTTAGTTTTCATGGATCTCACTCCCTAAATTCCACACCACATAATTAATTACACACTTAATCATAGATTATTAATGATAGATTTGTCTTGTACTGTTTGCTGCTGTTTCCTATGTCAGAACCTGTTCTCCTCTGGGGACCGTGTCTTCTAGATTTGTTTTTCTACTTCACCTTGTTGGAGGAAGGAGGTGACTTAACTTCAAACAAGCACCTGGAAAGGAACCAAATCTTGGATTGGTTTTGTCCCTCACGGTGCTTTGTAAGTGCTTGTCCATCAGTTGGGACCTTCTCTGGTGCTGAGAATCTCCAGCTGCCCTTTCACTCCTGGATGATGCCGCGGACTCATTGGGGACGAGCCTCCCCAACTCCACCGTGGGGAAATGGTGACCGGCCGTGCAGCGTGGCATCTGGAAATGGGGGCTTTCACCTGCCGGTGGTGCCTGGTAACACCACAGAGTTTGCAGTAAAGAGGACGGAGTGAGAATTCTAGTGTTCCTCTGTGTGGAGGGCAGATGCCAAAGGGAAACAGAAGTTCATTCAGACCGGGAAGAAGGCCCAGTCTGGCGCCTGCCTACGTGGTTACTGTTGTCTTATTATTTGTGGCCCCCACCAGAGGGGCCATCTGCCTGACAGCCGTCCTGAGCCCTCTTTCTCTCCTTCAGGTGACCAGCCATGAGTGGGGTAGGGGGAGAGTTAATAGGAGCTTTTACATTTTTATCTTTTTATAATTTATAAAAACGTTCTTTTATTATTGAAGTTTTCACACACGCCAAAGTTGAGAAAACAGGACGATGGACCTTCTTTTTCCCAACACTCAGCTGTAACACTTATCAGTATTTTGTTAATCTTGTCTCCTCCCCTTGTAGCTTTGTTTTTTTGTTTTGTTGTTGTTTGTGGCCACCACTGCCGCCTGCAGTGGAAGCGTGGAGTCTTAACCACTGGATCGCCAGGGAAGTCCCTGTAGCTTTGTTTGTAAAAACACTGTACAGTTTGGTCTGGCCAGTGGCGTTATTTTTTCTTCCCTTAGCAATTTGTCCCTGTTGCTCAGAGCAGTGCAGGCAAATGGTTCTCAGGCCACTGTCCTGGCACATGGGGCTGCCTGGCTCTGCCCATTCATTTGTTGTTTGTCTGTCTTTCTTTGATCCTGTTTCTCCACTTGCATTCGTGACATTCTGGTCAAGAGCCGGTTCCAGTGGTCTTTAATCAGAGGACTTTGGAAGCCTGTGAGGGTCTCTTTCTGTCATCACGGTGACTGGGGATGCCGCTACTGGCATTTAGGCTGGAGGCTGGCAGGGGTCCAGGTGTGGGGAGCACAGATGTTCAACAGCCATAGCTGTGAGGGACCGTTCTGCATTGTGAACACCTGTTCCATCCACACTCGGTCATGCTGCTGGGCACGCCTAATGTACAATGTGGATTGGGGATTGCCTTTCTCTTCATGCCTTTTATAAACGCTTAAAAGTTTGATATGATCCATTTGTTGATCACCGTTGATTCATGTGATCAGGTGACTGTAACTAGCCTCTGGTCCTTTCTGAGGGTTCATCCTTGGTTGCAAACCCTTTGGTTGTTTTACTTGGGAAAATGGGGTATCTTGCAGCCTGTGCCCCAGCTTTCTCGTTGCCTGTCCCACGCCTTATCGCTGGCATCCTGCCAGGCCCAGTGGAGAATGGGGATGGAGACAGTGACATTCAGCTGCAGGTCATTCACAGCTTTTGGTGCCCTGGGGGCAGCTGAGAGGGAGGTTGTGGAAGATCAACCTTGAAGGGATTGTAAACTCCTGGGGGCAGGGCTTGGTGGCTATTCTCCTGCCTCTTCCGGCCATCAGCCTGCTGCTGCTGGGGAGGAAGCGCCCCTTAGCAGGCCGTAGGTGATTATCTCGGGTGCAGTCGGGGAGCCTCTGCAGGCAGAACATGGAAAGTGACAACTTCTGAGTTCTTTTTATTTTCAGTCTCACTGGAGATGGATGGCAGCCTTCCACTGTGGGAAATGAAATGTGTTCAGGCAACTTGGGCCCCAGGCGCAGATGAGAATGGGCTAATGGGCACTGAGGAAGGAGCAGGGGCTGGAGGGGGAGAGGCACACTGTTAGTCACTACTAATCCGTGACAGCTGCCAGCCAGCCGCTGGCGGTTAGCACCCTACTGCACCCGGGACACAGGGTCCCTGGGCCTGTCCTTTCTGGAACACTCCAGGGCCCAAACTGTCTCAACTTGTGTGCTGTTCAAACCTCAAATCCGCATGGAAGATGCAATTGGTAACTTAACGCAGGATGAGGGAAGCCAGAGGCTGAGCTGAGTAGATGGTCCAGCCAACATGCTATGGGTATTGGTGAGGATTTCCCTGGCCTGGAACTCTGGATTATTCTAGCAAAGTGTTCTTGGTGTGTGAGATGATTTTCCGTGGCACCCCATTACAGTAAGATCGAATTAGCGAATGAGGAAGACTTTTCTCTTTTTTAACCCTTACCCATTCCTTTTGACGTGGCTTAGGAGAAGGTCTGAGTACAGTTTTAGTATGCCTCTAACACCTACCTCTAACACCTGCCAGTGTCCCTTTTCCTTTACAGAGTCTCAGGCATGCTACAGTATCCAGGTAGAATTTGACAATATTTTGTTTTTATTATATTCCTTTTTCTGGTTACCTTCCATATATGGCAAGTGATACTGGTTTTCATGTGTGCTAGTAATATGCAGTTTCCTTTTGAAATACATTTTCTGAAGGGGGGAAAAAGGAGGCTGTTAATTTAAGAAAACAATTGATATAACAGGTGATGTGCTGAGATGGCACAGCATCTTGAAGATGCTTTTCAAATGACTAAAGATCCGGAAATGCTGTTTTAATATTTTGCCTACGTGGTTTTTCTTTATGTTGAAGCCAGGCCGACAGTGTCAGCATGGGATGCTGAGTGTGGGCCCTGTAGTGCCGAGGCCATCGCCACGATGGTCTGTGGTTTGTATGTCTCCCTCCACCCCCTTCTGTATTTATTTGTTCATTCAGCGGATACATTTTGAGTGCCTACTTTGTGCTGGATGCTGTGCTGTTTGCAGGCAAACAAGGGTGGTCCATGCTTTCTAATAGAAGAGACAAGATTGTAAAAACGTAGCTGGGATTCAGTGTGACGAGCATACTCACGGAGGGAGGTGCTGCAGCCCTTGAACTGGTATTGTGAGCCACAGGGAGGTTGTGCTGAGTGGGTCAGGAGAGCTTCCCAGAGGAGGAGGTATTTGGGGTGGGTCCTAATGAGTAAGTAAAATGTAACCATTCATAGGTACTCAAGGCAGAGAAAGGGAATTCTAGGCAGAGGGGATGGCATGAATAAAAACATGAAGGCCTGAAGAAACATGGTGAGTTCAAGACTCTTGTGTATATTTGGTGTGGCTAGAGTGTAGACAGTGCGCCTTAACTGTTAACACCAACCCTATGGGGTAGGTAATTAGGATTAGCCCCACTTTACACTTGAGGACACTGAGGCATGGACAGGATAGTAACTTGGCAAAGCCGAAGCTGAGGTTAGAGGCAGGCCTCCATTAGCTCAGAGAAGGTTTCCTGAGTTGTTCTGAAAAGCGTGCATTTGATCTTGAAGGCAGAGGGAGAAACTGAAGGTGATTAAACAGGGCGGGACTGGGTGAAATCTGCCTTTTCTAGAGATTGCTCTGGCAGTGTGCCCTCCACAAGTGAAGCGTCACTTGAAGTTTGTTCCATAAGTGAACACTTGAATGCTTTGCTGTCAAGTTTGTTTTGAATCAAGCACCTAGTTATTTCCTAGCATGTGTCCCGCCCTCCCCCCACCCCATTGTAGCTTTTGTTGATGTTGTTTCTCTTCACTTGGTTGATGTTTAAGTGATTGATTCGGTTCATAGTGTTTGAACCTCACCTTAATGTCTAATAATCAAGATCAGACTTTCTTCCTAACACAGCAATATTGCACGGTAAGGCTGGCTCACAGTTCAGAGGAAATGCCAGCTCCAAGAAGGCAAAGGGCTGTAATTACTTAAAGTGACCTCATTTAAGAATTTTGAGTGACCGTTTGATTGTCAGAGTTCTGCATACATTGTATTTTATTTCTGTCCAGGTTTCCACTGGCTGAACACTTTGGTTATGAGCTGAGTGTCAAGGCCAAATATTGCATTTTGAAACTGAGAGTCAAACTAGCAATTTAAACTCCTGACTTTCGTACCTGTCTGTGAAATTCAGATAAATGAAATGGAAATCTAACAGGGCTGCTGTGTTACGAAATACTGACTCTGCCTCTCCTTGTAGAGAAATCTCTAAGGGAAAATCATTTTAGCATATATAAATATATTAAAAAAATATATAACACACTTTTCCCCCCCTTTTTTTAGTCTTCCTTTCACTTTCTTGATTTGCCCCATTTGTGATTCCCCATTCAAATTAGGCTTGTTTGAAACCAAGGGTCCCTTGAAGAGGCACTTGTGGTAATTTTGAAAATGAAAACCTACTCCTTGAAAATACTTCAGCCTAGCTTGTCCACCTTCCTGTCTGTTTCTGCAGCTGGTGCTTCTCACCACTTCCCCACATCCTCTCTTCCCCTGGGGCCAGCTCCGCTGTGGCTGCCTAGTTTAGGCTCTTGCCCTGATCGCGTTCCCCACCTCCTTTACCTGCAGAGGTGTCCTTCCTGACCCCTTGCTTTGGGAGCCCGAGAGTTCTTCTCCTCCGTCTCTGGCTGTGGTAGAGGATAGGGGCCCCCTCCCCTCAGAGCATAGGAGAGCGGGTGTCTGTGCAGACGCAGGCTGGCTGCCCAGGGCACTGACATGGGTTTGAGGCATAAGAGGACTCTAAAGCCTTGCTAACAAAGCTTGCATGCCCATGATCTAGTGGTACCAGAACTACTTCTACTGTCCCCCAGGATCCAAATTTGAGAACTGACTTTCAGCTTGCTCTGAATTAATCAATGGTAAAAGGCAGATCATAAAATCCTCAAGAACATGGATCATATGTATTATTTGGATGCTGTATACCAATGCTCACTGGCTTTCATTCTTAATAATTGTTATTTTAAAAGGTTTCTCTTCTTATAAATATTTATTTATTGTAGCAAATTTAGGCAAAAAACAGTTAAAAAAGAAAAAGAAAGAAAAGAAAAAGGATAATCCCACTGCTCTCAAAAAAATAATCCCCGTTACTTTTTTGGTGTACATCCTTCTGCCATTTCTTATATACACAGGTGCATGCAGACATATGGGCTTATGTAAGACACTGTTTTGGAAGTTTGACCTGCTTTTCAGTTAATACTTACTCTGATCATCATTCCAAGGCATTAAATATTCTCCTAGGATATCTTTTAAACGTCCGTAGAACATTTTTTGTATGAATGAACGAAAGTGTGTATTTAGGCAGCCCTTTCTGGTTGGACATTTATGTTGTTTCCAGTGTTCCTGCCACTCTTGATATAGCATTAAGGTGAGCTTTCTTGTAGCTATTGCCCACGACTCTGGAACATTTCCTAGGATAAATTCCCTAAAGTGGAAGTGCTGGGTCAAGCTTTTCTTTTTTGAAGCTTTTGGTGCATAATAATATTTACTTTTGTTTCTCTCTAGACACTACAACAACAGGAATGCAAACTTCTCTACAGCAGAAAAGAGGGTCAGAGGCAAGAGAATAAAAACAAAAATAGATATAAAAACATCCTGCCCTGTAAGTATCAATGTATTTCTCCATAATAGTCATTCTTGGAGGTTTTGATTCCCAGTGTCTCAGTAACTTTTCTGGGGGCCATGTGCTTTCTCAGCAGATCCAAGGCCTTAGCTTCTTTTAATTGTAAGTAGTTTCCAAAATAATCAGCTGTTTTGGGGATGGATGGCCTCATTCACTGAGTTCCTGTGATGTTGATTACAGAGTAAAATTGCCACTGGGAGGCTTAGTGTGTGGTTGTTTCCTTCTGTTAATTAATTTTGTCTGCGTAGGAGAGATCATCTCAAGGCTTGCCATCTCCCAGGGTCTCACCATCAGGCTCAAGTGTCCCAGGCTTGTGTCCTTGCTTTGCAGCGCCCAGCCCTTGGGTCTTGGGGACGGCACGCCTCCTTTCTGGGGTTCTGTTCCCTCATCTGGGGAACAGACGAACTCCTCCTGGGGGTTCTTCCAACTGTTCCCTTCATCTTTTCCGACATCCCTCATCCCTTGAGCTCGAATTACTGGAGATTCAGGTGCATACCTATGCTTTGCTCAGAAGTAGACCTTGTGATATTTATAAAGCAGTACCTCCTTTAACACCCAGGTGCTGCCAGGTAGAGCCTGAGTTGAACTGTAGTGAAAAAGAGGCCCAGAAGGATGTAGGCCTTGGGTGAGGATCCCAGAAATGGCACCACACAGTTGTGATAGCTCACCTCCCCTGAGTGCTGTCTCTGTGCCAGACTCTGAGTCCATATCTCACTTAATCCGTATCCCATGCACACAAAGCAGGAGTTCTTATTATCCCCATTTTAGGGACCATTTTAGCAAGGTCACAAGTGGGAGTGAGTGGGAGAACTGGTACTGGAGCCCCCAAAGTCACTGCTCTTAGCCCTGAACTCTAATGCAGGGTCTCCAGAGTGGGCTGGGTAAGGCAGTCTGCTATGGGACAGGGAAGGAACATTTAGAACGTCTCTTGATTTACATCCTTTATCTAAAAAAAAAAAAAAAAAAGAAAGTAAATTTTTAATCTGATGTGCAGCTTGATGGCAGAGTGTGCATAATGTTTTTACCCAATTTAAAAATAAGGCTTGTGTGGGACTTCCCTGGTGGCGCAGTGGTTGAGAGTCCGCCTGCCGATGCAGGGGACGCGGGTTCGTGCCCCGGTCCGGGAAGATCCCACATGCCGCGGAGGGGCTGGGCCCGTGAGCCATGGCCGCTGAGCCTGCGCGTCCGGAGCCTTTGCTCCGCAACGGGAGAGGCCACAACAGTGAGAGGCCCACGTACCGCAAAAAAAATAAAAATAAAAATAAGGCTTGTGTGTATCTATAATTGTATATATATTTCAGTGTTCAAAAACTTTATTTTTGAAGTTTATTGGGTAGCATGATCAGGGGAGAGCACTGCTGTAATGTCTCCTCAGGCCAGAGCTATTTTGTCAGATACTGTAAACCCATCCCATGTGTGCGTGTGTGTCTGTGTGTGTGTGTGTGTGGCATAGTCTTTCTGTATACATAGGTGCACACACACAGTGTATATGTATATCACATCCATGTAGATATTTTTAATGTGTGCAGTTGAGGATGGGAGAAAGTGGAGGCATTTCTAATACTGAGGAGAGACAATGAGGAATTTGTAGAGAATCATTTTGAGCCACAGCATGGTCCTAATGACGTTGGGGAAGCATTGCCCTCTTTATGTCTTAAGTTTTCATTTCTGCTCAAGAGGTCTAAATGGTACTCATTAGTAAGATGTGGGGATGTAGGAAAAGATGAAGGGAACAGTGGTATGCAGTATCTATTGATAAATAGAATATTATTGCCCTTTCCTCCCTTAAAGATCCCAATCAGATGTTTCTTCTGATTAACATCATATTCTTTAAAGATGGGGAGTCTGAAGCAAAAGAACATTATTCTAGTAAGACATACAACTTTATTACTATTTCTCAGTGTAAAATGTGTTGCTTAGGTAGAACACTCAGATTTTTTTAAAATCAGTAATGTACTTTTGTATAAAATTTGGTCAGTAGGATATCATCAGAATCCTGTTGTCTAGATACTGTATTTAATTCTACTTCATTAAAAAAAAACCCTTTTTATTATGGAAAGTTTAAAATATATTCAAAAGTAGACAGAATAGTATAAAGAACCCACACGTACCCATCACCCAGCTCCAACAATTGTCAACTCCTGCCCAATCTTGGTTCATCTATATTCTGATACACTTCTCTTCTCTTCCTGAATTGTTTTGAAGCAAATCTCAGACATCATGTCATTTACCTGTAGTTTACTCTTCCTCTAAAAAAACCCCAAAAAACAAAAATACCTTTTGTTTTGAAATAATTTTAGACTCACAAGAAGTTACAAAAATATATAGAGGGTTCCCATGTACCCTTTATCCAGCTTCTCCCAATAATAATATTCTATATATCCATAGTACATTATCAAAACCAGGGAATTGACATTGCTACTTTATTCTCTTCAAGAAAGCATTATGAGGCATCATATTCAGATTATTGTTTAGGATTTAGTTTTTAATGTTGTTTTATCATGAAATGAGCAAAACTTGGACTCGTTGAGAATGAACTGATTTGAATTGATTTGTCCTGAAGAGGTCTCAGTACCTTTGTGACCATGGTCTCTTTTTCTTCCAGTTGACCACACCAGGGTTGTCCTACACGATGGTGATCCCAATGAGCCTGTTTCAGATTACATCAATGCAAACATTATCATGGTAAACTTTGTTTCTTGTGGTGTTTTCTGACTGTATATTGCTAGCCAGTTTTTGTATTTTAAATACTTCCTCATGGCCTGAAAGCAGTTTTCAAATGTTTGAAGTATTTTCTTCCTAAATTTCTAGCCTGAATTTGAAACCAAGTGCAACAACTCAAAGCCCAAAAAGAGTTACATTGCCACACAGGGCTGCCTGCAAAACACAGTGAATGACTTTTGGCGGATGGTGTTTCAAGAGAACTCCCGAGTGATTGTCATGACAACAAAAGAAGTGGAGAGAGGAAAGGTATGCTATATACTCTACTTTTTTGAAGTATTGGACATGTCAGGTTGAACATGTTAAGAACTGAATAGGGACTTCCCTGGTGGCGCAGTGGTTAAGAATGCGCCTGCCAATGCAGGGGACACGGGTTCGAGCCCTGGTCCGGGAAGATCCCACGTGCCGCAGAGCAACTAAGCCCGTGCGCCACAACTACTGAGCCTGCGTTGTGGAGCCCATGTGCTGCAACTACTGAAGCCCGCGTGCCTAGAGCCCATGTTCCACAACAAGAGAAGCCATCGCAATGAGAAGCCCGCGCACCGCAACGAAGAGTAGTCCCCGCCCACCGCAACTAGAGAAAGCCCGTGGGTAGCAACGAAGACCCATCACAACCAAAAATAAAATATAAATAAATTTATTTTAAAAAAAAAAGCTGAGTAAACACAGTAAGCTTACTCTGACCCTCTGGAAAAAAGGGAGTAGGAGAAATTTGATTATGACGGACCTTGGTGTAGTTTTCTTTGTTTCTTCTTCTTAGGGTTCATGGAGCTTCTTGGGTCTTTGGGTTTATAGTTTTCTTCAAATTTGAATAATGTTTACTATTTCTTCACATATGAACTGCCAACCCACCCTGTCCTGGGATATCAATTACACATATATTAGGCTGTTTGAAGTTGTCCTGTAGCTCACTGAGAATTTCTTCATTTTTTTTCAGTTCACTTTTTTCCCTCTGTGTCTGGGATAAGTTAGATAAGTTTCTTTTGCTATACGTGTTTCAGTTAATCTTTTCTTCTGCAGTGTAGAATCTGCTGTTCATCCTATCCAGTGTAATTTTCACAGTAGACATTGTCCTTTTCATTTAAGTTTTATTTGAGTCTTTTTAATATATCCTATGTCTCTCTTCTTAACATGTCCATCATTTACTGTACCTTTTGAACATATGGAATATATTTATAATAATTTTTTAAATGTCCTTGTTACTAATCCTATTATATATGTCATTTCATTTTTCCATTTTAGTGGTTTAAGGTAGGAGAGTAAATCCAGTCTCTTTTACCCCATTGTGTCCAGAAGCAGAGGTCATAAAGGGAGTGTAAGAAGGCCTGTCTGGTACCTTCAGGGGATTAGAGGACTAATCAATAAACATTGATTTCACTTGTCATGTGAACTATACTTAGGACTTCTAAGCATTTAAAAAATTAATTTGAACTATCCAGACAATATATTCAGATAAACATTCAAACTCCTTACAATTAAAATTACCTTTGTCACCATCCCTTGTCCACCCAATTGTTCCCTCCTCCAACATAAACCCTCTTATCAGTTTGATGTGTATTCTTCTACACTGTCTTCTTGGCATTTGCATATGCATGTGTATAATAGGCATTATATACCTACATTTGCACATGTACATGTATTTACATACATACATGCTCCTAAAGAAGTATATAGTGCTATTTTCGGACAAGTACTGTATGAAAAAGTGCTGTCATACAGTAACTTTATTGTGTATCTTGTTTTTTTTCTCCCCACTAAATATATGTTCTAACTTCTTCTGTTAGTACATATTGACCTATCTCATTCTTTTTAGCAATCGCATGGTATTCCATGGTATGGATGTACCACCATTTGTTTAACAGTCATATATTAGGCATTTAAATGTTTCAGTTATTGCTCTTATAAACAGTGCTGAAGTGAACAATCTTGTTTTTGCTTTTGTATGTGGTAAGTGTTTTTCTAGGTTAGATGTCAAGAAGAATTGCTAGGTCATAGCGGGTGTGCATGTTGTAAATTAAAAAAATTTTTTTTTAATTTTTCTTTTTTTCTCTTTTTTTTTCCATTTTTGAAATTTTTTTGTTTATTTTTTCTTGTTTATTTATTGTTTTTGCTTTTGCATGTTGTAAATTTTAATAAATTCTGCCAACTACCCTCTAGAGTGGTTGTCCCAGTGTACGCTCCCCCCAAGCAGCATATGCCTAGTACCCATCTCCCTGCACTCTTCATGACACTTCAGGTTTTTAAAAGTTATAACATCCCACACCTATAGAGAAGCAGACAAATCTCACTGAGTGACAGCTCTGTGTCATCTCTTTGTCCATTTTTTAATATGGAAAAGTTCTCTGTTTTTGTTTGTGTTCTAGTCAGAAGTTCTTTTTTTTATATATACTTTAACTGGTTTATGTAAAAGTTGCATGGAATGTAGCAGTCATACCCTATAAAAAGACAGATGGGTGATTTTGGATATTAGCCCTTCTAATGTAATTTTCGTATCAGTTGTGAAAGGCAATGTGATTTTGTAAGATTTTCGTTGTTGTACTGCTAGTTGTTACACTTTTGAATACCTTTGAGGCCAGGTCTGGTCATTGTGAAACAAAGGCTTCCGCTAGCAGCTGCCTGCAGTAACAGTAGATGTTCTTGCATTAATGGACAAGTTAAAATGTCTTCATAGTTTTTGCTTCAGGTGAGTGTCACCTGCTCTAAGTATGGAAAGGAAAACAGAAACAGCCCTCTGTCCTGCCTGTTGCCTGATTGCAGTTGTAGGAGGCCACCTGTTCTCAGAGGACTTGGGGGCTGTGAAGAGAGGGTTCTTAGGTCACTTCAGAGGGATCAGGATTGGTCCCTCTCAGAAGAGCTGCCAGAAACTCCTAGAATAGACAGACATTGGGCCAAGTCACTCTGCCCCCCACTCCTTCCCTCCTTCTCCCAGCCTTTGTCTGTTTTCTCATTCTTCGCCTGTACTCTGCTGCTGGAGAGGAGGACGTGATGGGCTTTCAGTCTCCCCGTGAGCGTTTCTGGTAACTTGTTCGCCTGTTATCCCCGCCAGTGCACAGAAGAAAAACCAGACTCTGAATTCCCCTTGATTCCTGGGCTTTAATTTAAAAGCTAAAGTATTAGCACTCACATTTTAGAATTTGTTTGCCAAGGTTTACATCAGAGTTTGGGAAACTGGGAGGAGGGCACAGTAGATTGCAGACATGCAGAGTCAGCTACAATGTTAGGAGTTGTGATTTAATTTGTCTTCTTTTGAGCAACCAGCAGTCCTCAGAATTGATTGGAGAGTGACAGCATTGCATACATTTAATAGTCAAAGTGTTTATTTGGGGATAATAAAAATTGTGTCAAATCTGTCAAAGAGGTTTTTGGATCTACAGGATCGTGGAGGGAAAGCTGAATTCAGAATAATGCATAAAAGACCACATAAGCCATGTTAAGCAGAAAAGTAAACGCTGTCCATTAATTCTTCTGTTGACCTTTCCTCCTGCCATGTTTTTCTTCTTTCCCTCAGTCATTGACTGTGGGGACGTCTGCAGCTGCTCTCTGATTTCTCGTTTTATAACAGTGAATTTCTCTGTCTTCCTAATGCACAAGGTAGGTTTCTCTTGCTGATATTTGTGTCTTGGTTGTTGTTGAAAGTGAGTGGCATGGGTGACTGCTCCCAGGAAAAAGCAAGACACAAAGGCATTCTCTGCCCAGGACACATCACCAAGTATACGCAGACTCATCTCTCATTGAGCAAAACATCTTCCTCTTTGGCAACCAGAATGATTCCTTTGGTGCCATATTCTCCAATCTGCCTGCTCTGAAGCCAGCAGCTATTGCAGGCTTGGCGTTCCCAGGCACCCAGTTAAGTGAAGGTGACGTGTGTAGCAGGTATCAGATGGATCTGGATATAGAAAAAGCAGCTGGTTCAAAACCCCATCAGCTGCCTTTCTGTGCTGGAGTTATTTCACACTTGGGTTAGATAAGGCGGGGAGACCTCCTACACTGGCACGGAAATGGACCAGACAGTCTGGCTCGTTGGGCAGCCCATCCACCTCCAGAGCCCCTGCTTGCCTTCCCTGCACAGTGACTGGTAGATCTCTGGAATTCAGAACAGAGTGCATGCTAGGCAGCACCCTCATACTGGGTAGTCCCCTTCTTTCTGCCTCTTTGGTTCTTTAGAGAGAAATAAACAAACACTGACTCTCCTTGGACCTGTGGCTTAAATTAGACAATTTTGCAACAGCGGCTTTCTCTTCCCACTTCTCCCTGGTTCTCCACACACCTGCTTTTCTTTTTGAATTCTTCTTTCCTTCTTTCAAAACCCAACAGTTAGATACCAGACAGGCCGTTTTCCATGTTAGTGGTCATCAAGGAAGACTTGAGCGTTGGTTTTCTTTTGGTTTCGGCTTTCATGTCAGAGTTCACAGAGATTAACTGTCTTTTCTCTGATCCCTTCCAGAGTAAATGTGTCAAATACTGGCCTGATGAGTATGCGCTAAAAGAATACGGGGTCATGCGCGTTAGGAACGTCAAAGAAAGTGCTGCTCATGACTATACGTTAAGAGAACTTAAACTTTCGAAGGTTGGACAAGTAAGTATATTGTCGTACTTTAGTGACTTTGGTAACTGCGCATGGTGTGCGCTAATCCAGGGTCGTGCGGTTACTCCTGTCTGCATACCTTCAGGCATTCGTTCACTCATTGAATAACATCCATCTATCAGGCGCCTTCTATGTGCCAGGTACCGTCAAGGTACTACTGATACATCGCAAACCAGACCGGCACAGTCCCTGCCCCCACAGAGCCTAGGGAGGTGGAAGGTTAAGGAGTAAATAACCAACTAAGCTTTCCGATTGTGCTCCAGCTGTGAAAGCCACAGGATGGTATGTTAGAGAGTGACTGGGTACCCGAGATGGAGTAAACAGGGAGGGCCTCTCTGAGGGGGTGCCACGCAAGCTGAGACCTGAAGGTGGAGCAGCATCCAGAGGGTCAGGAGAGGAGTGTTCTAAGCGGAGGGAGCAGTGAGTGCAAAGGCCCTGAGGCCTATTCAGTGACCAAATTCCATGGCATCAGCTTTTAATTGCTTGTAGTTCAGGTTTGTCCCTGGGGTGACTAACTTTGAATCCAACAAGATTTGGATTCATTTTAATTGCATGGTGAGAGGGGCTTACTTTTTCAAAGTCCTTTGGGGACACAAAGGTAAGCGAAATAGCCTTTGTCCTCAGGGAATTGCAGTCATGTAGCCGAGAGAAGCCACGTATACAAAGTCCTGTGCTTTCGAGCAGACACCGGCTGTCACACCCGTCTAAGGTGCTGGAGTTCTGCCGAGGCTGGGCTTCCAGCCGAGGCATCAGGGAGACCGTCTCAGAAGAGGGTGGGCCTTTAGGTCGGGGTCTCTGTGGGAGAAGATGGTGGAGAGAGGGTCTCCCAGATGAAGTGTCATTGTCAGCCAGGGTTCTGAAGTGCCAATGTCAAGGAAATGGGGTTTACAGGGAATGAAGGCAAGTGGGGAATTGAGGGAGTAAACTTGGGTTGAGAGAGGTTGGGACCAAGTTGGGAAGAGCCCTAACGCTCATGTGAAGAAATGTAAATTTTAGGGACTTCCCTTTTGGTCCAGGGGTTAGGACTCTGTGCTTCCATTGTAGAGGGCCCGGATTCGATCCCTGGTTGGGGAACTAAGATCCCACATGCCGCAGGCATGGCCAAAAAAAAAAAAAGGAAATGTAAATTTTATTCATTGGCTGGTGTTGGACCCGTGACGGTTCTTGTGCCAAGTGGACACATGTGGAGACACGTGCCAGGAAGGTGTCCTACAGCCCCCCGAGGGAAGAGTGGGATGGAGTGACTCCAGTGGCCAGGACGCCTGTAACCAGGAGGGCTCCGCAGAGGTCTAGGTCTGATGGCCTCTCTCCACGTTTTGCTTCTTTTTCCTTCCTTTGGAAATGAATATGATATAAAATGCCAGAATAAACTCTAGAAGAGAAGCAAGGGATGTGAGAGACCCCTTGGGGGGTGAAGTCTGTAGGGTGTGTAGGGATAGTTTGGCTATTGGAGGAGGAGGCGGAATCAGACGTCGTAGGGTTTTGAGTCTGAGTGGACGGTGGCACTGTGGCAGAGGTCTGAAAAGCTGGAAGATGTACAGGATGGTAGGGCTTGAATCGTTTGGGTAAAACATGGTAGGGGCAATGGAAAGAAGGGGACCGACTGGAGATAATTGTGGATGTAAATGTGAAGGGGTTTGATGATGGCGTGAATGAGGGGCGAGGGCTGCAGCAGATTTGAGGAGGGAGGGAGGATGAAGCGCAACCTGCTGGACACGTAAAGTTTGAGATGCCTTTGAGACGTCAAGGCGAGGATGCCAGGGAGGCAGGGGTGGAGGCTGGACGAGGAGGGGCGTGGGATCTAGAGCATCGTGGATGGATTGGATTTGATCGATGGGGATAGCACTTCTTGGCCACAGGAGGGAAAGAGGAGAAGGTGGCCACAGATATAGGGAGGGGAGCTGACAGGGATTTGCTCTAAATTCTCTATCAGGCCTGAGGCAAGGCCATCCATTGACATTCAAAGGGAATAAGAAGAGGCGAAATGTTTGAGGAAAGTGGGGAAAGGATGAAATAGTCATTGTGTAGCAAAGCCAGAAATCCAGTAAATTTCTGGGCAGTGCTGAGTGCCCACTGAGGTGGTGAAGATGACCATTCAGTGATACCAGTCACCTGGTGTGAGTTTTCTCCAAGGACACTCTGTTCCTTGGGTACAAAACAGAGAAAGTGGGTGGTTAGGTTCGTCCAGGCTTGGGGCTTTGCTGGGGCGGGGCGGGGTGTGTGTGTTTGTGTGTGCAGTGGATGGAGAGAGGGTGGAGGGAGTGGAGGTCTGTGATGGAGAGTGGCTGTGAGGAGAGTGCGTGGAATCTGAGCTGGGCAAGCCAGCAGCAAGGGCAGGAGGAGGCAGACGGAGGGTGGAGGGAGGGGCTCAGTGGTCTGGTGAGTTCCATGAGGTGGTCGGGGGACTGAAGTGAGCTGGAAGCCTCGGCAGTTGTGGTCCAGGGTGGGATGTCAAACTTCTGATGTCAGCGGGGGTGCGGTTGTGGGGAGAGGGTGGAGGTTCACTTGGAGAGTCTGAGAGAGGAGTTGTCCAGCAGAAATGAGACAGAGATTTAGAGGACGTCGGACAAAGATTCCAGATAGGTTTTTCTTCAGGTTTAGTGATAACTACCCATCTTCTCATCATCAGGTGTTTCTCAGTAGCAGGTGGATTTTTCTTCAGTTTTAGTGATAAACCATCCTTCTTGTTATCGGAGATTTGGGAAGAGCAGGTACGGGAAAAGTTGGCGTTTTGGGTTTGTGTTTTGCACCCTCGGATGCAGGTGCTGGCATGGGACCGATCATTCCTCCAAAATTGCTGGTCACAGATTATCTGCTTTTTTGTAGAGCTCGTTCCGTGTTTTCTAAAGTGCTATCACATGATCTCATTTATGCCTCCTGATTGCCTGGGAAGGAGGGGTGGGAGCAGAGACCTCAGTGGCCATTTACGAAGGATGAGGAGCAAGGATGCTCCGGGCGCTGGATCTCTCTCGTTCCCTGTCCTTTCTGTGACCCTGGTAGCCCCCTGATCTTTAGCTCACTGGTAACATCCAGAAAAATCTTTTTCTGACTCAGCAAATTAAATGCACATAATTCAAGAAAGGATCTTGATTGTGGTTCAGATTCCCTGGATGTTCTGAAGGTTACTGGTGGTGGACACTGGTCTAGTTACTCTCTCTCTTTTTTAAAATCCCCTTTAAAAATGTTACTTAGCTTGGATTGTCTCCAGATATGTCGGAAGAAGATGTAGTGACGAATAGTGCCATTACAGGGATCTAATCTGGGTAGACCCAGAACACGATGCTTTTTGGTTTTTTGTGGTCTTGGTATCCTTGTTGACCTTTATTAATGTCAGTCCTCAGAAGAGCACCAGTGTGCTGAGTCTCTTAACTGTCTCCTGCGCAGTGGCTGTGTGTTTAATTGACATTGTTTAGTCCTCACAATGGTATTGTGACTGAGAGATTCTTATCTCCATCGGCAAATAAAGAAGTTGCGGCTTAGAGATGTCCAGGGGCCGCAGTGAGTGTGAATCCTGAAATTTGGGCCTAAATCCACCCATCTGATTGCAAAGCCTGTCTTCTTATCTGCTTTGCAGCAAACAGAGGTTTAAATATCATATTATAATAAAAGTGTGTGTTGGGGGAGGGGAGGAGGGCCAGGTACAAAAAGACAAAGAGGAACAAGTGCTTGAGGGAATACCCGTTTTCTCATCTGGTGGGAGGAGGGCCCTGAGTCTCAGAGGCCTCAGTTGCCTCCCAGGTAGAGCTGCCCTTGGATGAGGAGGATCAGGGACCTCATCTGCCCCTGGCTGAGGATTCAGAGACTGATTCAGGCTGTAGTTTCCTGAAGAACAAATAGCCGAATGAGACATCTTGGTTCTTATGGCAGAGGCCAAGGGTTGCCTCCAGGATTGCTCAGTCAGACCCAAAAGTAGGAGAGATCTGGGAAACTCGTGCAGGGGACCTGTAAGCAGTGTGTGAGGAGGCTCTGTGCGGGCCCGGTCCCCTGGCTCACGTAGGATCTGGGAAAGATGGGGACCAGACGAGTCCTCAACCCCTTGATTTATTTAATTCTTTTCTGGTTTTTCTTGGCTCTACTCCAGGGGAATACGGAGAGAACGGTCTGGCAATACCACTTTCGGACCTGGCCGGACCACGGAGTGCCCAGTGACCCCGGGGGCGTGCTGGACTTCCTGGAGGAGGTCCACCATAAGCAGGAGAGCATCACGGACGCGGGGCCTGTGGTGGTTCACTGCAGGTGACCAACCCTCCCACCTCCAGGGTGCTGCCTGTCCTGTGTTCTGATGCCCAGGGGGCTTGTTTTTACCTGCCCATCCCCAGCTCTTTAACTGAGGGAAAAATTTAATCTCTGTTTGAGGCATTAAGGGACCACTTTGACCCAAAGTACATTTCTTCTAGATCCTACGGGACCACCGTGTACCTGGGGGTGGTGGGGCACAGGGTGGTAAACACAGTCCTTATTCTCAAGGAGCCCTTAGTCTGGTAATGTTTGCTTGGTTTTCTTTGTTAATATAATAATTTAGGATTCATCTCTTTGATTGTGCTTCTGTTCTCTTTTTCCATGGAAATAAGGTATATTTTTTCCCCTGACAATATACTTGTTTGCTTCAGAAGATTCGGACCGCTCCCCATCCAGGCTTCTAGAAGCCAGGCCCATGGCCTCTGCACCAGAGTTCGCAGGCTGCTGGTGCCCAAGCTTAGGTTTCATGATTATACTGGGGAAAGTTTGGTTTCCTAAATCTCTTTCATATGCAAGTAGATGTGGGTGAAATGTTATTTATTCAGTTCTTTAAAAGCTCCCTTTTATTGAGCACTTGCTCTATACCAGCATCTGAGCTCAGTGCTTTTCATCCGTTACTCATATTTGATCCTCACAACAACCTGTTCCACAGATGAGGAAACTGAGGGTCAGAGAGGTTAAGGGAGTTGCCTCAGGCACATTGTGCTGGAGAAGCTGGACTCCAAGTGTAGGATGGACTGAGTCCAAAGCCCTGTGCTCTTTGCTAATATATTTGCGAATATAAATGGACAATCTTATAAACACTCCCAAGAGCAGACATTGTTTCTGTTAATATTAATAGCTTGGTTTTGCATATAAAACCCTCATGAATGACTCCGTTGTCCTCGCTCTTCATCCTTCTGCCCACAGTGCTGGAATTGGCCGAACAGGGACGTTCATTGTGATTGATATTCTTATTGACATCATCAGAGAGAAAGGTAGGTCATCTGGAGGACAAGAAGCTACAGTTCCTGTTTTCAGTTTATGGAAGGAAAGTGCTAGTGAAAGTAGCCTGTAGAAGAGAATTGAGTGTTAAAATATTTTCACAAAAATCTAGGCCGGAGACTTCAGCTTTCAGTATGTTTGCCAGAGAACAGAAGTGATGCTGTTTGAGCTTTTGGCATAAAATAAAGCCTAGGAGCTGTGGGTGCCACTGCTCTGGTCTTTTGTTGAACATGCAGCTGCCTTGCTGATGGTATGGGACGGTGCTGTTGGAACGTGAGGGACCCCTCACTGCTGACCCTTTACGCTGTAATCTTCTAGGATCCTTGGTATTGGTCAGAAGGCCAGTGCTGTAGCCCTTGGAACATGTTCGGTTAGAACATTAAAGACTAAATTTGCTTTATCTCTGAGTCTGCTAACAGTTGTGCATTAAACCACTTCACATTGTCTCTGCAGTTTATCCTGATACTCCATGGTGCTTGCTTTGTAGGTGTCGACTGTGACATTGACGTTCCCAAAACCATTCAGATGGTGCGGTCTCAGAGGTCAGGGATGGTCCAGACAGAAGCACAGTACCGATTCATCTATATGGCCGTCCAGCATTATATTGAAACACTACAGCGCAGGATTGAAGAAGAGCAGGTACCAAGCCTAGAAGGCTGGCGTGTGGATTTTCAGTGGTTTTTTCTGGGCAGCTTGGATATGCTCTCCTTCCATGCAAAAGGACAGGCTCTGATAGATAACTGTCTTTCTTTGAAAAGGAGAAACAAGTTCCCAACCAGGAAGGGCCTCTCTGGAAACGAATTATTCCCTACTTCACAGCTCTCATTTTTCAGTATAGAGTAGCTCAGGAAGGGGCACCAGGCCTGACAGATTGGGGAAACAGCCACAGAAAAATTGGGATTTTCCCAGGCTCACACGGCAAGCTTAGAACGCAAAGCCTCAAAGTTTCCAGCCTGTTCCACTTTTGGTCCAGGCGATATTCATCCTGATTCCATCTCTTAAATGAACGCCTCACTCTTAATAGCACATGGGGGTTTGAGCCACCAATTTGGTCGAGTTGGAAACAGTAAAATTTCAATTTTAATAAGCCATGCATAATGAAGAACAATGTGGCATTGGTGCCTTTCCATTGGAAGCTATTCATAACAGACACAAAGCTGAGTTAAAGAGGATTGAGCGGACTGCTCTTTTGGGAGCTTAGGCTTATCTCCCTCCCCAGCCCCAGCCCCAGCCCCATTGCTGTGCTGCAGACTGGATGGTGTCTAAACATCAACAGGATTTGCCTGCTTTACCCTGTTTATTGCCTTCCAGAAAACTCAGCTTCTCAAAATAGGACCTGCCACCTAATTGAAAGATTTCTAGCCCAGCAGCATAGCAGCCACGTTATCAAAGTGTGGTTAGCCAAAGTTAGTTAGTTAGTTTAGTAGGTTCTCAGTCCACACAGAAATACTCACTAGATTGTTTCCTTGTACAAAAACATCTTCAGAAGCTGTGTGTGTATAGAAAGCTACCGCCAAATAGTTAACAAGCTACTGGTTTTGAACTTTACTGCTTTAAGTGTGACTTTGTGTTATTGTAAGTGCTATGAACTGTTTAGATGGTTACTGTAGGCTATTTTATATTTGTCTTCCAGTTATATTAATTTGGGCCAGGAATACTTAAAGCATAAAGCTACCCAAAGAGAAGGACTCCTAATAAATACAAGAGAGGATAGTACAGTTGGTACAAATGGGAAGTTATTCGGGAATATCTTGAAGAACATAATGTAGTCTTTTCTTGTTCAGAAAAGCTGGGGGGAAAGCTCTCTATTTCACTCAGAAGCTTTGGTTTTTCTTCTTGTTTTGGAGAATTTAGGGACTTTCCCTCCCAGCTTTTCTGGCACTTCAGATCTTCCCATTACCATATATGGTCCCTCTGACCCTGAATTTGAAGTTGTAATTTGGATTTAGGAACTACTTAAAAAAAAAAACAAAAAACCTTTATTGCTGCTCTTTTATTGGAGGTGAGGGGTAGGAGAGGTAGTATGTAGACAGAATGTAGTCTACAGAATGTAGACGATAGAAACTGAATGTCCCTGGTAATCCCATCCCAAGAGTACTAGAATGCATGCATGCATTCATCCACTCAGCCAATACTTTTTTGGTGCCAATATGTGTCAGCACATGAACTACTATTTGTTATATGAGCCTTTGGATTTATGTAGCCTAAATATATGTAGGCTTAGATTATATTTATTTTTAAAAATTAGATCCTGTAATATGTTGTTTTCTGCATTGTATTGTTTGATTCAGTGTAGGAACTTGCTACTTGATTTAGTGGTAAAGTAAGAAGTACTTTATTTTAGCAGAAGGTTTAAGTGGCAGACTTAAGAACATGAAAACCGGGCTTCCCTGGTGGCACAGTGGTTGAGAGTCTGCCTGCCGATGCAGGGGACATAGGTTCGTGCCCCGGTCCGCGAAGATCCCACATGCCGCGGAGCGGCTGGGCCCGTGAGCTATGGCCGCTGAGCCTGCGTGTCCGGAGCCTGTGCTCCGCAACGGGAGAGGCCACAACAGTGAGAGGCCCGTGTACCGCAAAAAAAAAAAAAAAAAAAAAAAAAGAACATTAAAACCACCTGATTTTTAAATTAAGCAAAAGAACAAAACTCATTTAGGATAATTAATTATTTTGAAATACAGTCATTTCCAAAATTATGAAGCATTGAGGACCTTTGGGAGTGGAAGAATGTGCTACAGAGGGATAAATGAAAAAAAGAAAAGGCAGTAGAGAAACAGCATTGGAAGGAGGAAATGCAGAAACAGGTGGGAATCTAGAGGAAATGCAAATGAGCAAGACTGAGAAAATTCTCAGCTCTTTATAAATGGATCTTCTCACATTCTGCTGTTTACTTGGAAGTAGATTTCTTTTGTTAACTTCCATTTCAGAATTAAAACAATTTTTTTTTTACTTGCAGAAACAGTATAATGGAATTCCCTTTCCTGACTGTTAACATTTTAACACATTTACTTTATCACTGATTCATATTCTCTCTCTCTTTCCATATGTATATACACACACACACACACATATATAAATAACTTTATATATACCTATATAATTTTTTAAATGAAATGTTTGTAGGTTGCAAACATTAATGTCCCTTTGCCTCCAAATACTCTGATGTGTATTTCCTAGAAATAAGGACATTCTCTTATATAACCATAGTAAAATTATCAAAATCAGGAAATTAGCACTGATACAGTAACTATTTTCGAATCTATAGACCGTGTTCAGATTTTGCCAATTTGTCCTACTAATATCCTTCGTGTGGTTCAGGGTCACGTGGTGCATTTAGTTGTCATGTAGTTTTAGTCTCCTTTAATCTGGAGCAGTATTCAATCTTTATCTGTCATGACCTTGACATTTTTGAAGAGTTCAGACCAGTTGCTTGGTAGAATGCTCCTCAGTTTGGATTTGTATGATGTGTTCTCTTGATGAGATTCAGGTCATGCATTTTTGCCAGGACGGTCGCAGAAGTGATGCTGTGTCCTTCCTGGTGCATCACATCATGAGCTCCCTCTTGGTTTGTTTCACTCCTGGCGGTGTTAACTTTGATCACTTGATTAAGGTGTTGTCTGTCTGATTTCTCCACTGTTAAGTTGCTGTCTTTCCCTTTTTAATTAATATCTTGTAGGTAGATACAAGAAACTATATAAATGAACAATTTTTCATCATACTTTTTGCCTACCAGTTTTATATTCATTCACGATTCTTGCCAGGAAAAATTACCACTGTGACATTTGCCCAATGGTGATTTTCTCTTTCCACCATTCCCTTTTCATTTATTAGATGGAAGCCTACTATAAGAAATAGCTTTCCCATCTTCCTTATTTATTTATTCATTTATTTATTTATGTCAGAATGGGTTATAGTCCATTACTGTTACTTATTCTGTTGCTTAAACTGTCCCAAATTTGCCTAGTGGGAACCTTTTCGAGTTGGTTCCTGTGTTTTTTTTGATATGTTCCCATTTTTGATTACTTCCTTACTCTTTTTGACACCACAAGATGATCTAGGTTCATCTTGTACTTTCCCAGCCAGTTTTCTAAGGAGCCCTGATTCTTCTTATTGAAGAGTGGTATTTCAAAGCCAAGATCTGGATACTGGGTATGTTTGTTTGTACTGGTATAATATTCTTTGAATTGCTAATTAGCAAATTAATTACTTCTCTTGTCTAGCTCTCTCTATATAATCCCTCTCTCTCTCTCTCTCTCATATATATATGTGTGTGCATGTGTGTGCGTGTGTATATATATATATACATATATACACACACACATATATGTATGAGGCCATGCCTCCATTTGTCCTATTTTATTTGTTTCCCTAGCCTTGTGCTTCTTCACATATGTTCCATAATCTCCTTGGTTCAATAAAAAGGTGTTCTCACATTTGTTCATTTGTTTATTCATTCCTGCATTAATTAAAGTCAGTTGTATTATGTGCCAGGCACTGTGCCAGATCCTGGAAATATAAGTAGTCATGTTCCTGAAATGGAAATAAATCCATACGATGAAGCAGAAGGAGTTAGAGGGAGAGCATGGGGCATGTTGGGTGAGATTAGAAAAGTCAGCAGAGGCCAGATTTCGAGGGGGCGGGTCTTGCAGGCCATATTGAGGATTTAAAACTTTATCCTAAGGAAAATGGGAAATCACTGAGGATTTTGAAGCAGGGGAGTGACATAAGAAGATCCTCGGGTCTTCCCTGGTGGCACAGTGGTTAAGAATCCCCCTGCCAATGCAGGGGACATAGGTTTGATCCCTGCTCCAGGAAGATCCCACATGCCGTGGAGCAGCTAAGCCCGTGCGCCACAACTACTGACGCTGCACTCTAGAGACCTCGAGCCACAACTACTGAGCCCGCGTGCCGCAGTTACTGAAACCCGCGCGCCTAGAGTCCGTGCTCCGCAACAAGAGAAGCCACCGCAGTGAGAAGCCTGTGCAGCGCAACGAAGAGTAGCCCCCGCTCACCACAACTAGAGAAAGCCCACGCACAGCAACGAAGACCCAACACAGCCAAAGATAAATAAATAAAAAATAAATAAATTTATGAAAAAAAAGAGATTGTCATTTTAAAAAGAGGGCCCTGGCTTGAGAGGGAAGGCTGGGTGGGCACGAGGCTTGAGCAGCTGCAGGGGGACCAGCGTCAGTGAGAACCGAGGGTGGTTTGGACAGGATAGCAGGGGCTGATAGTGAGCCCAGGGAGAGTAGAAGCAGTAAGATTCTGTGATTAGATGTGGAAGGAGTCAGGGTGTTTGTAATCCTGACATGTGAGCCCAGAGCACCCTGGATGCATCATCTTGTTGTTCCGTAACTTAGACAAGAGCATTTTCATTGTACTCTCTCCCTGCTCTGGGCTTTTGGGCTTTTTTGTAATTTAAGGTTTAAGAGTGTAACTGGGTTTACTCACATGGAAAGATAGTGAATACCAGATGATTTTAGAGCCTCATGGTTGGTTCCTCCTTTCAACCTTGGCTGTGTGTCAGTTGACAAGACCGTAAGATTTATTATAAACATTGCAAGCGACTTGGTAACCATGCTATGTCATTGAATTCCAGTGGAGGATAGATAAATTTCAGATCATTTTTTTAGACCTCCTCTGAAATAAAGTTCCCTCCACTCCTCAAAGCAAAATAAAACAAAATGGAACAAAACAGCCCCTACTCCCTGAGAATTTTTCTTGATCTATAAGACAGCCTGGGCTGTCATGGTTCCGAGAAACAAACCCATCTGACTTGTGAATCAGTTTTATTTCTTGTTTTTCCAAAATAAGCTAAAAAGCTCCAGCATTTTTATGTTATTCCTCGAGCTGCTATGATTTTTAAAAATAATTCCTGTTCCATTTGCATTAATTATTCCTCATTGGAAAATTCTTTTGTCATCACTTCATGTAGAAATATTGATTTTGATTTTCAAGAAAGTGTGTAGTAGGGAGAAAGAAATGGGGGGGTGGAGTTTCAGTCATGCAAGATGATGAGGTTCTAGAGATCTGCTGTACACCAATAGCAAGTGGTTAACAATATTATACTGTACACATAATGTTTTGTAAAGAGGATATATCTCATGTGTTTTATTTTAAACCACAATTTTGAAAAAAGTGTTGAGTAGAAAGCATCTTTATGCTTCAGTTTATTTATTGTATATTTAAATTTTTTATTAAAAAAAATGAGTTAGGGTCTTCCCTGGTGGCGCAGTGGTTGAGGGTCCGCCTGCCGATGCCGGGGACGCCGGTCCGTGCCCTGGTCCGGGAGGATCCCACGTGCCGCGGAGCGGCTGGGCCCGTGAGCCATGGCTGCTGGGCCTGCGTGTCCGGAGCCTGTGCTCCGCGACGGGAGGGGCCGCAGCGGTGAGAGGCCCGCGTACGGCAAAAAAAAAAAAAAAAAAGAGTTAGGATTTTTAAACTTTTAAGTAAGTGATGCTCTCTGTCAATTCTTCCAGCTAATATTTAATTTTAAATTATATTGTATCTTTAAAAAAATTACTCCTTATGTAAGTCAGCATTTCAGTGCTAAAAAGTGTATGGCTGCTATTCAGAGGTGATTATTCACAAGGACTTTAAATTTTTTTTTTTTTTTGCGGTACGCGGGCCTCTCACTGCTGTGGCCTCTCCCGAACGCACAGCCCAAGCAGCCATGGCTCACGGGCCCAGCCGCTCTGTGGCATGTGGGATCTTACCGGACCGGGGCACGAACCCGTGTCCCCTGCATCGGCAGGTGGACTCTCAACCACTGCGCCACCAGGGAAGCCCAGGACTTTAGATTTTTAAAACCAGTTCAAAAAATTCAAATACTATATAGACTCAATGAAACATTTTCTCCTCGGATTTCTTTTTTGCAACTTCTTCCCTAGACTATAAGTTCTGTAATGACTGCAATTTATAATAAATTGGTTTGGCTGCTTTAACAGAGGCTAAATAATAGTGCCTTAAACAAGATAGAAGCTTATTTCTCTATAGAGAAGTCCAAGCTGGCAGGCAATTTGGGGATCAGAGGGTATAGGGTGTGGACCTAGGTTCATCCAGGGACCCAGGTACATTCAGTCTTGTCCCTCTACTGTCCTTTAGGATGTTTCCTTTTTCACATGGTTGCAAAGAGTAGGAGGAAGTGGAGGGCAAGCAGCTGCCTGTTAACGTAGGAGTCAGACTTTCTTTGTCGAGGGTCAGATGGTGAGTCTCTTAGGATTCCCAGTTACATATGGTCTCTGTTGCATACTCTCTCTTTTTTTACAACCCTTTAAAAACCATTAAACTTGTGATGAAGTAACTATTCTTACAAGCCTTGCAAAAGGTCTGGGCTAGATTTGTCCCATAGGCCATTAGTTTGCCAACCCCTGTTGTAAGGTTATGACTAGAAATTGCACACCACTTCCTCATCTGTTAAATATGGCTGGGACTTCCCTGGTGGTCCAGTGGTCAAACTCCACGCTTCCACTGCAGGTATCGCGGGTTCGATCCCTGGTAGGGGAACCAAGATCCCACGTGCCGTGTGGTGTGGCCAAAATAAATAATAAATGACATAAATAATAAATAGGGCTAATAATAGTATCTATTTCAAAAGGTTGTTATGAGGATTAAAATGAGATAATATATTCAAATAGTGCCTGACACAAAGCCAGTGCTTAGAAAATTTTAACTGTAATAATAATTGATATTTAACTCTGTGAAAGAGAATTAGCACATTTTTCTTTCATCTCCTGATTTTTGTCGTGGTTTATGACATTTATATCTATAATTATGACAGTTGTTCAGTGTTAGTGCTGTATTTAGATCAAAACTCTAGTCCTTTTATCACGGTATCTGTTTCTCTGAATTCTTTGTTTTGATTTTGATTTATCTCTGTTGGCTAGATTTCATTACTAGCTGTTTTGTTTTTTTTTAAGATAATTGCATTCTAAGTTTTTGCATGCTTAAAAATGTCCGAACATTGGTTTTATATCTAAAGGGTAACTTAGTAGGGTATAAGATTCTTGTTTTTGTTTTTCCCCACAGGATTTTTTGGAATTATGTGGCTGTGTTGGAGTCTAAAGTCAATTTGATTATCCCCCCTTATATGTGACTGACTTTTTCTGCCTGGAGATCCAATCCAGGCATATTCTTTATCATTGATGTTTGGGAGATTGATTGTGAAGTTTTTCCTTTTAAAATGCAGATTCAAAAAAATTAAAAAATAAAAGAAATAAAATGCAGGTTCAGATTTTTTTTTCCTTTGAGATTTCAGGAACATTTTCTTGCATTATGTCCTAGAATATTTTTTTATGTTTTATTTGTTCCCATCTTCAGGAATTCCATAATATATATCAAATCTCTTAATAGCTTTCTCCATCACTTTTATGTATTTTATTAATAGTTTAAAAAATATGTTTTCCTCTAGACTGTTTACAATGTCCCTTTCTATGTTCTTAGTTATTTAATTTTTTGCTACCTCTAATTAGACTTGAACTTACTATATTTTGTGTCTTTCTTTTATTTCCTTTTGTTGCTTCGCCAGCTTGCTTTTCATCTCCTCTGTTGTCATATAATCTCTTATTTACACTCTTTTTTAAGAAAGCGCATGTCTGTAAAGTCTGTGATATTAAGGCAGAACTATTTGTGTTCATCTTTTCTTCTTTCTTTGTTTAGGTTCTTTTTTGATGTGTTTTCTCCATCTGCCTTTTGCTCTTTGCTCCCTTTTTCCTTTTTTTACCTTCCCCCCTTCTTTATATAGGCTCTGTGCTGACCCCTTCATTACCGGATAGTCCACAGCGAGGGGAGGCAGGGTGGCTGAGGAGGTCCACAGCTTTGCTTGGGTTTGTTGTCTCAGTGCCCTGTTACCTTCGCCCTGGGAGCACATCCGTGTGTTGGTGTTCAGGGGGTCATTCTGACACTTTGCAATGCCTGTAGAGTCAGAGGGGTTAATAATGCTCCCTCCTACCCTGCCTCTCCTCTAGGCCACCTCAGCTGGGAGGGTGGCAGTGGACGGCAGAAAAGGCTCTTCAGACTGTGGGCCTTTCTACTGTGTTGAACTGGCTCTTGACAAGCCTTCCCCCACTTCTCCTATGGCCTGCCATGGCTCAGCTCCAGGCCTTTCACTCCTGGGACAGCGACATTCAGGGGTTTCTTTTTCCTGCTACCACCTGAGGGGTATGTGTTACTTCTCAGCTTCCTTCTTATTTTGGTCCAGTTTTCACAGTACTATATCAGAGACACTTTATAGTTTGTAGATTGGAGTTGTAGCATTCCCTTGTTTTATGTATAGTAAAATTTTCCATTTTTTATTTAGCTGTTGTTTTTGGTGAGTTTTGAGCAAGGAGAGGAAAAAGAAATTCCACTGGTGGATTTAAATTTATTTTATGCTTTACATTTTATTTTGAAAAATTTAAAACATTCAGTACCACACCCATAATAGACCATTTCCTTTTGTCACATTTCTTTCAAATCTTTTTTCTTTTTAAAAGCAATCAAGTGTAACCACTATATGGCTGAGATTCCGTTTGACACCCACCCCCAGGGCCACCCCTCATCTTCACCCTCGGAACCCCAAGGCAGTAACTAACCTTGCAGTCTCTTTTTGTATTTAAAAATTTTTAAATCCAAATATCTGTATACAATATATGACATTGTTTTTATGTTTAGAATATTTAGCAAGATGATATACTGTTTCATTGTTTTGCAGTTTGTGTTTTTCCACCTAACATTGTGTATGTAATCTGTTTTGATACACACACACACACACACACACACATGCACTTTTCCTCTTCACTGTTGCATATTATTTCGTGATATGAATGTGAGGTGTTCATTGTGAGGTATTCAGTGTTCTCTTGGTGAACACTGTTAGGAACAGCACATCACTGGACATCCTTGTCAGCTCTTTCTAGGCTTGGGTGCGTGAGTTTCTCAAGAAGTGAATGTTCAAGGTTGTAAAATATATGTGCCTTTTCATCATTACCAGATACTAACTAGTTGGTACTATCAGTTGTGTACCAAAGTGATGGCACCAGTTCACCCTCTCAACAACAGTGAATGAAAGTCACTGCTATACGTCAGTATTTGATATGGCTACTCTTTCTAACATTTACTGTTTCTTGAATAATCCTGTAATGAAGGCAGCATTATATAATGAAGATAACTTGATGGATTAGATTTTCGGAATTGGTTGTTTCTGGGTGAATTTAGGAGGAAAGAATGATAAATCATCTAACTAGAGTCCTACCTAATGCAGTTCATTCTGTATCTGAAATGAGATTACATTTTACTGGTTTTCTCTGCCTTTTTTCCCCCAGAGTATCATTGGGCTGAAAGTAAAGTTTTAAATGTGCTGGAGTTTTTTCTGGAGTGGGGGTGGGGTGGGGACGATACGATAAAGTGTATTATTCTGCTAAGAGCGCTGCCATCTTTTGTACCTGTGTGCAGTTTTTACTTGGAGTGCGTTTATTTCTGAAACTCTTTTCCCACCTGTTTACTTGAAAATCATTAAATGTGTTGCAAGTGAACTATGAAATGATTAGATGCTAATGTGTCAAAGAACGTGTGAATTCTCTCTTAGTCCAGAAACAGGTACATTTCATTTAATACAGTAAGTTGTTAATGCATGACTCTCTGCTTTTGAACTGTATGGTTCAAAGGTCCTTTTCACCCATATGATGTATTTACATGAAGGAGGTGAATTCCCTGACATTTGGTCAACATACCAGTATTCAGGGTCCAACTTGTCTGTCTGTCAAACTCTCTCTCTCTTTTTTCCTTTTTAATGAAATGCCTTTTTGACTTCTTCATTCCCTCAAAAAAGTCACAGTTCTTCATATATGCAATCTTCACTTTGCAGAAAAGCAAGAGGAAAGGGCACGAATACACAAATATTAAGTATTCCCTGACGGACCAGGCAACTGGAGATCAGAGTCCCCTCCCGCCTTGTACCCCAACGCCGTCCTGTGCAGAGTAAGTAGAAATGAAGGAAAATCTTTTTACCTGAACATAATCCTATAGAAAAGCTTTAAAAAATGATACGTCTTTGCAGCACATGCCTTTCCTTGGTGCACATTATTGTTGCCTAACTGGTTCTTGAGTGTGCCAGTGGCTAGCTAAACTAAATTTTAGTTGACCTAAACTGAAGGCTGCTTGCTACACTGGCTAGGAGTCTATGGGACTGTACAGATATCAAGTGCTGGTTCTCCAAGGAGAATCTAATTTTTAAAAAGTATTTTATTTATTTGGTTGTGCTGGGTCTTAGTTGTGGCAGGCAGGCTCCTTAGTTGCAGCTCACCAGCTCCTCAGTTGTGGCATGCAAACCTTAGTTGTGGCGTGTGGGATCTAGTTCCCTGACCAGGGATCGAACCCGGGACCCCTGCATTGGGAGCACGGAGTCTTAACCACTGCGCCGCCAGGGAAGTCCCAAGAATCTAATTTTTCTTTTGATGGGGTGTGGATTGTTGCAGAGGTAGGTAACACCCTTTTTGATGAGTCAAGACTCTTCGCTATGTAAAAGTAAGTAAATTGACCATCAATGTGTCAACACAATCATGGTCTAATTTTCCACAGTCAGCAGAAATCTACTGTGGGTATCTAAACCAGGTTAGCAAACTACAGCCCCCAGGCCAAATCTGGGCCACGGCCTGCTTTTGTACAGCTCATGGACGGTTCTTAAAGGGTTATTAAAAACTCACACACACAAAGAATAATACATGACAGAGACCGTGTATGGCCCACAGAGACTACATTATTTTTAGTCTGGTCCTGTACAGAAAAACTTTGCCAACTCCATGTTTAAACTAAAACGTGATAAGAAAATATTTGTTAAATCGATTATGTGAATAACAATTGTAAGTTATTTTTTTTCTGTGTATCCTAAAGTCACTCTCTGGTATAACATCTACTTTTTATTTTCCCCTAGGAGTCTTATCCCTGTTTGCTTCTGATGTGGATTTTTAAACCCCTGTTGGCTTTAATACTCTATATAAACGTTTTTGATAACATATATGAGGCTCGTATTTACATTTGCTTTCTATTTAACATTGAAATGAAATTATATAGCAAAAGTATGCTTTCCACCAAGCCGCCTCTTCCTTCTGCCTGCTTTTTTCTTTCCCAGCGGACTGACGGGGAAAGTTGATTTTAAATTGCTATCTGCAGTGATTTGCAGTGGAACCAGCACGTCAGGGCTCCGAGTCCTTGCCAGAAAGCTTTCCCTACATGTTGGCTCAACAGAATTAGCTCTGACGACTCCCTTTTTACCAGTGGCTTGCCTGTGACTAATAGGTTCTCTGCCTCTCCGTTCCCGTTGTCCCCCTTGTAGGGTGCAGACCCAGGAGACCCTGGCCCCTGCTGCTTGTTTCAGCTTGTTCCTCTCTGACCAGCCCAGAGCTGCTGGGTTCCTCGTCCCCCTGGACTGTTCTGGTCTCCACTCTGCTCAGCAAAACAGAGTCTGGGGGCTTCCCTGGTGGCACAGTGGTTGAGAGTCTGCCTGCCGATGCAGGGGACACGGGTTCGTGCCCCGGTCCGGGAAGATCCCACGTGCCGCGGAGCGGCTAGGCCCGTGAGCCATGGCCGCTGAGCCTGCACGTCCGGAGCCTGTGCTCCACAACGGGAGAGGCCACAGCAGTGAGAGGCCCGCGTACCGCAAAAAAAACCCAAAAAACCAGAGTCTGGGCTCTGATGTATTGCCCCTCCACCCTGGGGCCCTAAACTGCCGGTCGGCTTCATGTTCACCTTCATGTCGCCGGATTGGGGGCTGAATGGATCTGTAGTCCCTGCCTAACCGTTCCTACACTTTGCCTTTACATTGCTCTGGCCCATTCAGATCCTTCTGCCCACAATGAATACCATTCTTTTCTCTATGCACATGTCCCACCTTCCTTCAAGGTCTAACCCAATGCCTCATCGTACAGGCCTGCCTCGCTCCACCCTCCTGGAAAACAACTCTCCTTCCGCCAAACCCCGGGAGCACAGGGACTTGAGGCTCTTACTTCAGAATTATTTTGCTGTGTGTTTCTGTCCGATATCCTCTCCTGTAATGTCAGCTCCTGGGGGCAGGAGCTATGTCTGCGCCGCATACGGTCCCCAGAGAATAGAGTATGTGCGTTATAACTGTCGTGTAAGGTTAAGCAGTATGTCTGCGTTTTTATTAGTGTCGTCTTCCTTTTCTTCTTTTCAGAATGAGAGAAGATAATGCTAGAGTCTATGAAAATGTGGGTCTGATGCAGCAGCAGAAAAGTTTCAGATGAGAAGACCCGCCAAGACTTCAAGCACAGAAATAGGTATTTCAACAGAAGTGCTCTGCTGGTTAATTGTTTATATCATTTGTGGCATTTTGAAGCAGGCAAATAATTTGTGACTGTTTTAACAAAGTGAACCACAATTGAATTTTAAAACCCAGCCTCTTTTTTCTTCTGCCTGTATTTCTTTTTCCAAGCTGGATTCATTAAATATTGAAATCAAATACAGAATTAATTCTGTGAAGGGCAGGGTTAGCACTTACAGAAAAATGGTTGATACTGGTGATGAAGAGCAGATATCATCATTCCTGCAATTTTTATTAAAGTAGGTTAACCCACGCTGTGCTGGGAGATGATCTGTAGGGATCTAGGGACTGTGGGGACATGGCACTGGATGGTCAGAGTCAGGATGCCTGAGTTTTCACCCCAGTGGGCCTCTGACTGGCTGGCTGTATGACACAGGGCACTGGACTTCCTGGGCCTCTGACTGGCTCAACTCCACATCCCTCCCAGCTCTGATGCTGGGAATTCGTCTCCCTTGTACGTCTCCTTCCTTCCAATCACCTTTTTAGACAGGGACCCAATTGTGTGATGTATGTTTAAAAGGTAAGTTTTTAGCATTTCACGTCGAAATTCCTATTTCAATGAATAGTATATTTAAAAGCTCTAAATCTACTTTAAAATGGTTTACTGCCTTGCCAAACTTTTAGATGTATGCTCCTTAAAAATTCTAACTTATTTCTTTGCCAGATGTGGACTTTCCCCCTCTCCCTGAAAAGATCAAGAACAGATGCAAGAAAGTTTACATGAAGAATGAATTTGAATTTGGAAGGCTTGCATTGTGGTTGACTACCTTTTGATAAGCAAAATTTGAAACCATTTAAAGCCCACTGTATTCTAACTCAACAATACCTGATTTCCAATTACTCATGTCCTCAGATAAGAAGAAATCATCTCTATGATGTAGACAGTGTTATATTTCATGGAATTTTATTTTAAATTGAGGAAGCAGTTAAATTGTGCTCTATATTTTCCAGATGATGGTGATTCAAATTCTAGTTATTGTCATTTTTTCTTTTGATAACCTCAACAAACTTAGTTTCCCCCCTGCTTTGTGGGGAATGATAGGGCACTTGTAAGAGTAAAAATGATTGGGGATAATTAAGTAACAACACCCTATAGAAGTGAGAACAATTTCATTTATCATCACTTATCCAGTAGTGGATAATGCATTTTGATGGCCTCTTATTTTGGCTAAATAATAATTAAGCCAGTGCCCCAGACGGTCTCCCCTTGCATTGCCATTGAAAAATCATGGGGGTGGAAATCATGGGAACTTAGGATAAAAGGCATGGTTTCTTCTTAACAGTTGACAAATTACCATTCAGCCTGTTGACTGAGAAACTCGTGGTGGGAAAACGTTTGTCATCTTTTCTTTTCATTTGAGTAATTGTATTTAGGAAAAAAATGCACCTATGGATAACCAGTTTTGGGTTATCACTTGTTGCTGACAAACCACCTGAAAACTGAGTGGCTTTAAACAACAACTGGCTTTTCCCCATCTCTTCAAACTGGGCTGGGCTCAGCTGAGCAGTTCCTCTCCTTGTCTTGCTGCTGTCACTCGTGGTTGGCAGGATGGCTGGGCCTCTCCATCTGCATGCGGTCCTCAGGTCTCACCTTCTCCACGTGGCCTCGCCCACAGGGTAGCTGGACCACATTTATGGCAGCTCAGAGGTCCCAAGGGTATAAAGCAGTAGTGCCCAGGTTTAAGACTTAAACCCAGAACTGTCACAGCATCACTTCTACTGCCTTCTATTGATTAAAACCAGTCCCAGGCCCAGCTCCAATTTGGGAAGAGGAGACTGCACGAGGGCATGAAGTGGAGGTGAGGTTCCTTGGAGGCCCCCAGTGTAACAGACCGTCAGAACCAGTGCCATGGAAAAACAGCTAAAAAAAGAGGTTAGCAAAAGTAGAAGCTGCTAGTGACCTTGGGAAGCTGAAGCTGGTTATGATAGCTGCTGTAAGCTGGAAGTCAGGCAGAAACAGACGGCCTTCAGCGAGCTTCCTGAACCAGTTCTGCTGGCTCTTAGCGTATGTTCTAAACCATTGCTTTGGGAAACTGGTCTCTTAAGGTTGGGTGTGTTCGGGAGGGCAGAGCATTTAAAGCAGAGCCGCCTCATTGCCCTGGCTGCTGCAGAGGGAGGTGAATGGGGTGCTTTCTTCACACCCCTGGCTTCAGTCGGGCCCCACACCCATGCACGCAATCAAGGCTGCAGTGCGGAGGGGCAGTTCTCATGAGGCCACTAGTCAGATTGAATTAGCAGTAGCTCATTTTTGTTTTAACCAAGCAGTAGGATTTGCTAATGTTCTACCTGAAGTGCCTTCTCCAAAGACATCCCTCTTTGCCCTGTGTGTTGAATCATCATTCAATGAGTGTATTTCAATTGAAGCATCATTGGTGGACTTTGTAAAGATAATAAAATGCCATGGCAGCTTTGCCGTTAAGTCATGATCTCCTTAATCGAATTCTTCTTGCTTTGTCTCCAGAAAAGGAAGGACTAGATCCAACCCTGTTAGTAGCTCCTTTCTGAGGTCTTTACCTCCTTTGAAACCCTGAGGTTGTTTGGGGAGAGCCTGGCTGCCATTTTCACAGACAAAATTACATTGACTTCTCCCCCCACCTCCCCTCCCCCCATCCATTGAACTTAGAATTGTTGAAGGTAATTACCTTCTAAGAGGAATGTAAATGACTGCTCTCTTCTTGTCAAGCCTGTAAAGAAAGAGGTTCCAGTTCAGTACTTGCAACAAGGATCTTGAATCCTGTTATTTGTATTGCATTGTCACATTGAATGGTCCTCGTTTTTGCGATAACGTTTTGACTCTGGACTTTGGGGGCAAGGTCTTTCACCAGCATACAAGGATTTGATTGTACAACATATCTGCTGCATTAACGTCTCTGCCTGTAGCTTAAGATCAGTTGTTTTTGCACTTGGAAACACCTGATCCTGGCCAGCTTCGTTTGTAATAGGACATTGATTTCATTTAGATTTCCCTCCACGAAGTCAGCACCTATTATGTGGTGTAAACTGATGCCAAGACAAGATTAATAGTCCCTAGGTTGCCTAGGTTTGTCGTGTGTTTGGTAAAGGTGAGTGCAGGTTCTCCGGTAAGATTACATGGGATGGATTCACGTGGAGGGGCTGTGAAGATGGGGGAGGGGGAGGTGAGCTCGAGGTGCGGGTGTAAAAAAAACAGTGGAAATGGAAGTTCCAAAGAGGTGGTTTCTGAGGAAGTCAGAGGGCCTGGGACCACAGCAGTCAGTAATAGTTGAATCAGGTTACCTGGAAAATAGGTGTGATAGCTACACGTCTGCAGTCTGCTTCTGGGTTGCTGGTAGACATTAAATTTGCACAATATTCCCATAGCTGGCTAAGTATTTTAAAATTACAAGCATAGGATTTTATATTTGGGGTGAAGAAATTATCTGGCATGTGGTATTGGGGTTTTTTAAAACCAAATTTCAGAGTCTTAATAGCCTGTTTTTTTTAAAAAAAAACAAAACAAAACAAAACAAAAAGACACCTTGTATCCAGTGTGTGGCCCTCCTGAAAATTCTGGTCATCTCGCCCTTTGAAATCGGTGACTTTACAAATGTGGCTAAACGGGGATGAGAAAATACATGTACTACTTTCTTGGGTGTTCGTGCATTCTTTACGTAGCCCAGTTGCTTTGGAACAGCCAAGAAAATCATCAAGGTTATTTTTAGGGGTTATTAAGGGGTTACTAGGGTTTTTAAGAACTAATATAATGTCCTGGGTTATTTCTAGTTCAGAGGAATGTGGAAAAAGGTATGCAATTGTGAAGTGTTCTGTTGTAGCTTGTTAATCCGTAAGGGAAACTTAGACTGTAGACGTAAGTACAAACCCAGTGCAGTTTTTGTTTTCTGTATGTTGTTGGCGGAATAAAGTTTTACATCGTAAGCACATGGCCTCCCTGATTTCAATATGCCTTTATTAGGATCTGTATTAGCCCTTAATTTCGTTAAAATCTTTTTTCCTCTTCCTCTTGAAAAATAAGTTCCAAAATATAGTTTATTATATCTTCCATCCTTAAAAAGTTTGTTCCTTTTTTACTATGGGCAGTTCACATAAGGCAAAAATATTAAACAGTTGGTTTTAGTGTGTTGTATAACTTTGCTGTATATCAAACTAATTTTTACAAGTTTTCATCCTAAACCTCAAATCATGTAATTAATAATTTGCCTGTTTATTTATGACCTAGTTGTGATTCTTTTATTAATAAAAGCTAATGGAAAAGGATCCTTTATTAAGTCGATGACTAGATCTACAGTTAATTTTCCTGCAGTATATGAAGTATTGTACCAGAGTATTAAAAGATATGTAATATTTTATTGATAAATCTCTCCTTTAAAAGGAATACGTTTTAGGATGTCATCACTTTGGTGTGAATCATGTAAATGTTGATAATATGCACTGTTTATTATACATTAGTGTTTCAAGAGATTCACTTAATTGCCTTTTTGCCCACGTATATTATGTAGTCTATTTGCAATTGTTTTAAAAAAAATGACATTAAAAGAATAGTTTATGTAGAGAAACATTAGTGGATGTTAATTGTCTCCTCACCTGTATTTATGGGTGTTAGTTCAACTGCTTTGCTAGTTGCAAAGCCGTATTATCAGAGTAAAAGTGTATTTGTAAACTGTATGGGAACTAAAAATTAGGAATAAAACCATTTTCGTATATTATAGTATTTGTCATTTACTTCATCTGAAATGTCCAGGAAAAACTGGGATTACAGGTCCCTCAACCTCTTATACTAGCCAAATGCTGACATTTTGCAGCTCTTATCTAGAAGGGAACCTGGAATTCAGAATGAATGAATCAGTTCCTCAAGCATTTGAGTGCCTATTTTATGAGTAGCTTTGGGAGACAGGGAATTTTATTTGGAAGAACTTATGAGTAAATAGCGAGTAAAAAGTATGTCTGTATAATGTATACAGGACATGATTAGACTTCCCTGGTGGTCCAGTGGTTAAGACTCCATGCTCCCAATGCAGGGGGCCCACGTTAGATCCCTGGTCAGGGAACTAGATCCCGCATGCCACAACTAAGATCCAACATGCCGCAACTAAAGATCCCACGTGCCACAACCAAGACCCGTAGCCAAATAAATAAATATTATATATAAAAAAAGAATCTGTGGGTGGTTTATGGACAAAGAAATTCATGTGTTGCTCAGACTTGTTGTCATGTCTCTACCTGGTAAGGCCATAGACCGTTTTGGGTACAAATTCTCTTCCATTCAGCAAAGATTAAATCCCCACTAGAAGCTAGGGACTGGGAAATGGATGAATAAAACAGTTATACAGGTAGTTATAATTCGATTAGAGTAAACAATAAGGGTATTAACTGAAATTGATGGTTACATAGAGGAGTGAATTACAGGGAGTTAGGATTCAATGGTGAAGATCACTTAACCTTATTCTTGACCAGTGGGGAACCTTGTGTGTGTGTGTGTGTGTGTGTGTGTGTGTGTGTGTGTATGTATAGAGAAAGAGGGAAACTGTCCTTTCATTTTCTTATGGGTTCAGTCAAGGCCAGTTTCTTTGGATCTCTTTTTAGAAATGAACATGCAGGGCAAATAGCTATTTCTCTATTCAGCTCTTGCTTCTCCATTCATCTCTGAACAAAGAATAACTCTCTCTGTCATGATCTATACCAGTGGCAGTTCTAGCACTCTTTTGGACACATTTTGCAACAAAATATAGTACATATTTATGAGTGTCTTTATTCTCTATCCATGCATCTACTTACTGCATTTTTAACCATTCAGTTCTTGATGAAATATAAATTCACTGTGTTGGATAATCTAGGCCAGTTTTGCAAGGACTTCCTAGTATAGAGTATAAATTATGGTTTGGAATGAGCCGTTTCATTCTGAATGTAATCATTATTGAGATAACATTTTTCAAGGGAAATATCAAGTTCATGTCATAAGGCAAAGGATTTTTTTTCCTGCATTGTAAATGTTTTCATATAAATTTACAAAGTCAATAAGGTTACATTGTAATTTAGTTTTACAATTAATGAATCATCCTTTATTAAGAAAGATAACATCTGTTCATTCAGGATTACCCTAGATAACTCAGGTGATCTAGGTCTTCCAAGTGATGGTATTTTTTTTTTTGGCCACACCACGTGGCTTGAGGGATCTTAGTTCCCGGACCAGGGATCGAACCTGGGCCCTCGGCAGTGAAAGCGCAAAGTCCTAACCACTGGACCGCCAGGGAATTCCTGGTGATGGTATTTGAATGTGGCCTCATGATTCATGAGGTCTTGTGTGCTTGTCTTTACTTTGTTTAAAAAATTGTTTTAATTGTACAATATGGGTAACACAAAATTGGCCATTTAAACCACTTTTAAGTATACAGTGCAGGGAATTCACATTATTGTGCGACATTAAACCATGATCCGTTGCTAGAACTGTTTTCATCATCACAACTGAAATTCTGTACCCATTAACCAATATGTCTGCTTAAAAGAATTTCCCCCCCTTAGGCTTAAAGCTCTTCTGAACTTAAAAATTGTGTGTATTTTTTTTGAGTAGGTAATACGTTCACTTAGAACAAAGTGTAAAAGGTTCAGAAGAGCATACAGTGGGAAATCTCGTCCACACCTGTCTCCCGTGAACAGTCTTTCTCATTATCCCCAAGGACCGAGAGCAACTTTGAACATATGCCTCACTGTAAGTGCTGGTTCCCAGGGTTTACATTTGTTACGTGGATGTAGAATGTTGAATTGTGCCCCAGTGAGGCTGACCCTAGTTATAGCCCTACCAGCTTCTTTCCTCACACCTTTATCAAACTACCTTTCAGACTTGAGCCCTCATCTGTCTGATAGGTGAACAAAGATAGTTCAGTGTAACTAAATTTGCATCTCTCTTAAGAAGGAGGCCAAGCATCTTTTCAAATGCTTTGTTTACGCTTTTCTGTGAACTCTTTAGGTCACTTGCCTTTTTTTTTTCTTTCAAGTTCTGGGTCTGTCTTGTTTTGAGTTTAGGAATAAAGATACTTAATTCTCCATGACTGACTGACGACTGAAATTACTGAGTCACCAGGATCAATTTCTATAAACCGCTCTTTAGGTGCATATGGGATGCACCTGTCTGTGCATTTTTGTTTGGGCCTTGCTGTGATTGTCATTCTCAGTGGGGATGAGGGAAAGCGTTCTTGCCATCACCAGGATGCTCTATACCAGCTACCATGTGAGACTGGTCTTAATTATCTGGGCCAGTGAGTTGAGAATTACTTCAGATTTTCTTTCAGATTCAGAAGTGCCAAACAATAATGCATGCATGTATCCATTCAACCACTTTTTTTTGGCCACGTTGGGTCTTTGTTGCTTCACGCGGGCTTTCTCTAGTTGCAGCAAGAGGGGGCTACTCTTCATTGCAGTGTGCAGGCGTTTCATTGCAGTGGCTTCTCTTGTTGTGGAGCATGGGCTCTAGGCGCACAGGCTTCAGTAGTCATGGCACACGAGCTCAGTAGTTGTGCATGGGCTTAGTTGCTCCATGGCATGTGAGATCTTCCTGGACCAGGGCTTGAACCCGTGACCCCTGCATTGGCAGGCGGATTCTTTTTTTTTTTTTTTTTTTTTTTGCGATATGCGGGCCTCTCACTGTTGTGGCCTCTCCCATTGCGGAGCACAGGCTCCGGAGGCACAGGCTCAGTAGCCATGGCTCACAGGCCCAGCCGCTCCGCGGCATGTGGGATCTTCCCGGACTGGGGCACGAACCCATGTCCCCTGCATCAGCAGGCGGACTCTCAACCACTGCGCCACCAGGGAAGCCCAGCAGGTGGATTCTTAACCACTGCACCACTGGGGAAGGCCCCTCAACCACTTTTTAATGAGTAGAGTGAGCCATTGACTAGGTGCTGTGAGGAATACAAAACAAGTATCTGTCTTGATCCCTGTCTTAAAGAACTTGATGGCCCATTTAGGGAGAGGAGACACACACAGGCTGAATACAAGATGGAAAATAAAACAGCTGCGGATGAGCCCTGGATCAAGACTAAAAGAGTGAAAGGAAATGATGATAATACCCTTCATTTACTAAATGACAGTTAAATGTGCCAAACACTACCAGAGATGATTTCAAAACCTGCAAGGCAGGTATCCTCCCCCATCTGTTTTGCTCACAGCCATGTTCCCAGTGCCTAGCATGGTGCCTGGGTAGCTCAGTATTTGTAGGATGAATGGCTGATCCCTATTTTACAGATGAGTAAAGTGAGGTTCAGGGACACGAACTGACTTATCTGAGGTCCCACGCAGTAAGTGGGGAGCTAGGATTTGTTGAGTCCAGGTGGGTCTGACTCCAAAGTCCATGCCCCCTCCTTTTCACCACACTGGCCCCTGAGGAATCCCGGGAGAGACCGAGGGCTTCACACTTAGCTGGAGGTGGGACCCAGTGGAGCATTCCTGGAGGTATGGCAGGCAGGCAAAGCCACAGAACAGCAGAGCACATGGTTGGGGGCGGGGGAGGGGGAGGGCCTAACTTGGCTGGAGGCCAGAATGGGAGGTAAGGTTGGGAAGGCAACCTGGGGCCTCGACCAAGAAGGGTGGCCTTTTTTGTTTTGGGCAGAAGATGGACAACTATTTTTTTTTTAACTGCTTTTTAAAAATTGAGATGTAATTCACATTCCATACAATTCACCCGTGTAAACTGTACCATTCAACAGTTTTTAGTATATTCACAGGTATATACAACCAGCCCCACAGTCAGTTTTAGAACATTTACATCACCCCGAAAAGAAACGCTGTTCCCTTCAGGCGCCACTCCCCAGCGCCCCCAGCCCTCTTATACCTAGGCAAAAACCCCCCAAAGCCTTTTTAATCAAAAATTTTGGGTTAAATCATAAGATTTCAGGGAGACCTTCCCCATCTGTCTTAGGTCAGGTTCTTGAGAAGTGGAGCCTGCGACAGGAACTCCTGGGCAAGAGATTTGCAGAAGAAACGCCCTCCGGAGAAGGGGAGAGAGGGAGGCAGGGGAGGGTGGGGAAAGCAGGACTTGGTCGCAGGTGGAGGTAGCTTCACTCTGATTCCCTGGGGGCAGCTGTGAGCTCTGAGCAGTCACGCCCAGCGCCAGGGGAAGGCTGCACCTGCCCCTTTAAGATCTGGGCTGGCAGTCTCAGCATCTACTCCATGGGTGCAGGACCTGGCATGACCACCACCCTGTTATATTGGCCAGAAACCTAGGGATCGTCCCTGACCCCTCCCGCATTGCGTGTCCAACCCAGCAGACAGTTCTGGCCACTCTACTAAAGTATATCTATCCCTGGCCTGTTGCATCTCCCTACATTTACTACTGCCATCCTAGTCAAGCCACTGCTGTTTCTGAAAGTCAAGGAGACAGGGCAACAGTATTCCTGGAACTGCTGGAAATGCAGAGTCTCAGGTTCCCCTTCAGCCCTACTGAATCAGAACCTGTATTTTTTTTACAAGATCAGCAGGGGACGCGTGGGCACGTTTGAGATGAGCTGCGCTGGAGGATTTCCACGTGGAGAGAAAGGTCGTTGGAAATTATACCCGTGCTTGGGTCAGTTCACGTCTGCAGACAGAGATTTGGGAATCACTTGATATCACAAGAGTAGCCATGAAGAGTAAGTAAAATCCAAAGACTGGCTCTCAAAGAACAAGACAAACGTCATCCCATAAGGTCTTGAAAACAGCTTCAGATATTCTTAGACATCGCACCTACCAAAACCGAGTCTGTGAAATCCCAAGCATATGTTAAATCCATCTAACTATGGGAAGAGAAGGGGAAAAAAATGTAAAGGAAGCAAACTCTAAAATTAAAGTCTGTTTGGGAGGTGACAGATGTCTGGGTCCAGATAGATTTCTCGACTTGTAAAAAGTAGTTTTTTTCATCTTCATTCATACATGTTTGATGGTTGCTTCCCCTATTACTGTTTTTTTTTTCTCATACAGAAATCAATTTCCTTCTTTCTAAAGGTGGATTCTCTCAAGTGTTAGTTTGTATGAAGGCTTTAGAAAATATCTAACAAAGGTTTGAGTTGTGGACAGAAAAGACTCCTGAGCTTTGGCCATACAAATGAGCCTCTAGCAGTGGCCTATTGTGAATTGATTTACTGCGTTTAATACCTTTTCCACTTTTGAAAATGGACTAAGATCCTTGTTTGGAACCACCATAATTCCTCTCTCTATTTTTTATTTATTTATTTATTTTTTTGGCCGCACTGCATGGCACGTGGGATCTTAGTTCCCCTACCAGGGATCAAACCCATGCCCTCTGCAGTGGAGGCACGGATTCTTAACCACTGGACCGTCAGGAAAGTCCTAATTCCTTTCTTTAGATATAAGAATAAACCATCAAGTTTCTGCTAAGGGTAAGTTAAAATATATGTTTTGATACAAGGTGTTAATTACATTTGAGTTTTAGACTCCAGGAGGAGATGGAACATTCTGTTCTAGGCATGTTGATTTAGTGGGAAAAATCAGGGCTTTGGAATCCCACAGCCTTGAGTTTGTTTCCTGGTTTTGTCACCTTCTGGCTATAGGATCTTAAGACAAGTCAGTTCAAACCTTTGATCGATAGATTGCTCTTTAGGAAATCTACCTTGTTGTGAAGGGCTGTTGAGAAGTTTAATGGCAGTGGGTGACCTGGCACATAGTAGGTGCTCAACCAATAAACATGTATGTTCTCCCTATAGGGCTTGGGAATGTCTTGCAGGCCCTTGACATAGCCTGTTCCTGTGTTATATGAATTTACCAGCTGATGGCACGTAGCAGGGATGATGTGAACGAAATTCATGGGTTGCATTAGAGTTTACACAGCCCTTCCAAGAGGTAATGGTCGAGCAAAAACCGTTTACTTTTATTATAGTCAATAAGTGGGAAATTGCTTCAATCTGGGAAGGAGGTTGATCTGAAAGAGCTGAGAATGGGGACGGGCTGACAGTAAAGACCAGGTCATGCGTTTTGCCCACGTGACTTTGGCAAGTAACTTAAGCTTTCAGAACCTCACTGAGAATGGGGTGACAATCATAATATACTGCCTGTGCAGATAAAATGAGCTAACAGACATATAAAAGAATGGTTGTTTGTAGGAGCAAAACAGTGGAAGACCCTCAAATGCCCCTCTACAGAAGAATGGATGGGATCAATTGTGGTGTTTTCCATACACTGATTGATGTGTAGGGAAAGAATAGGAAAGGAGTGGATCATGTCAACATGGACAAATCGTAACAAAGGGACAAGAAAATCGTGGGAGAAGATGAATGGGATGAGATCCTTTATTTTGCGTGCTCAGCCACATTGAAAAACAAATAATACAATGTTTGGAGAAGAAAATCATTTGTAGTCAAACTCTGAAGGAAAATATGGGGACGATAACCCCCACTCTCTGGATAGTTTTTGCTTTGGCGTTGGAAAGGGATGAGGCTGGATGAGAACAGAGAGGGGCAAGTGAGGTTCCAATGGCTTCCAAGATGCTTATTTGAGCCGTTTTTTCGTGTTATTAATTTGTATGTCTTATTATATAACCTGTTTACATTATAGGAGCATATGTTCCATATACTTCTGGATTTTATGACATTTTATAATGTATTTACACTATAAGATTATATGTTCCACATTTTTTATGGATTTTATAACATTTTATAATGTTTATATTACATGTCCTATATATTGTTTTGAACATTTGAAATATTTCAGGATGAAGCATTAAAAAGATTACGCTAATAAATGTGACAAGCACCTTGTGAATAGCGAGTGCATTGCTCAAGTCAGCGTGTGTAACAGACAGTAGCTGCTGTTCGTTGAGTGATTGCCAGATGCAGGCACCGTGCCAATGGCTTGACCTGCATTCTCTGACTACATCCACACACCACCACACCCCGTAGGTGCAGTTATTATCTTCATTTGACAGGTGAGTAAATTGAGGCAGTTAGCCAACACACATCGACTGAGAACTTAAGTGCCAGGTCCTGTACTGTTACACTTGCATGTTATCTTACTTCACCTTTTGGCAACCCTGGGAACTCCACTGAAAACACAGCTTTGACCAGGGGTCGGCAAACTTCTTTTGCAGAGAGCCAGAGAGTAAATATTTTATGCTTTGTGGGCCATGCCATCACTGTCACGACTCTGCAGCTGGCGTACGACAGCAGCCAGAGATAATGTGTAAATGAATGACCGGGGCTATGTGTCAATAAAATTTTATTGGTGGACACTGAAGTTTGAATTTCATTTAATTTCCATGTGTCATAAAATTTCCTTTTCCTTTTGATTTTTTCCAGCCATTTTAGAATGTAAAATTTTTCTTCACTCACGAGTTATTAAAAAACAGGCAGCAGGCTGGATGTGGCTCGTGGGCTGTAATTTGCCAAACTCGGCTGTAGACCATCAGTTTCATGAGGGCAGGAAACTTCCTGACTTTATTCAGCATTGTACTCAGCACACCATCAAGTGCTCAGTACACATTTGGTGGATGAATGAGTGATACACGCTGATATCTCAAAAGTCCGATGATGGCAATGTTTTCTCTCCACTTTGGGCAACCATCTTGGACATAACTAGGGTGAGCATTTTTTCAGGGGGTGCTGTTAATAATGATGTCTGTCCTGATCAAACCAGGGTGCATGGTGATCCCAGCGTTCCCCATCAGGGAGATGACTTATCACAGTGACAGCAGGACACCGGCTAGGTCCTATATGCGTGAGTGTTACTGATTTTTCCCACAATTTCTAATTTGAAGATTTCAATGTGCAAAAGAAATGCAAGAATAATAGATTAGTACAATGAACACTCACATAATTGTCACCCTGATAGAGCCATTTTTGACATGGTGCCACATTTATGCCATCTATCTGTTACCTACCTACCTACCTACCTATCTTATCTACCTACCCACTTATCTTTTCTATCTACCCACTTACCTACCTATCTTTATCTATCTATCTATCTATCTATCTACCTATCTGTCTCTATCATTATTTTCCCTAAGAATCAGGTACAGACATCATGACACTTCATCCTTCAACTCTGCAGTGCCCAAGTCCTAAAAACATCCTCATCTTTCTTCGTAATTACAATACAGTGTTCACCCTCAGGAAGTTAAACATTGACACAACACCATTGTCTAACATACAGTCAGTATTTTAATTTCCCCAGTTGTCCCCCAAATGTCTTGCTTTTCTGGGAAGCAGGATACAATCAAAGATCACGCATGACATTTAGCAGTCCTTTTGATTCAGTCTCCCGGAATTTAGAACAGTTCCCGTCCCTCTTTCTGTCTTTCACAACATTGGTATTTGAAAAGCACAAGCCATTTGTCTGTACAAAGTCTGTCGATTTGGATTTGTTTGATTGTTTCTTGTGATTAGATTGGGGTTAAACATTTTTGGCAAAAACAATGTGGGCAACGTTGTGTCCTTCCCGGTGTGTCCCATTAAGAGGCACAATGGTGTCATTTGTCCTGTTATTGATGATGTTAACCTCGATCACTTGGCCAAGGTGATATTGTCTAATTTCTCCCCTGAGGAATCTTTCCCCTTCTGCCATTTTTTTAACTCAAGGGAAATATCATTCAGTAGAAGAAACCACTGAAGAGTGTAAACAGGAAAAGACAAACAGGTACAAGGGGTCCTGTCTGGCAGACAGTTTGCCCAGCTTCCAAGTTCTTGCAAGCTCAGTCGTAACTGAATGTAACTGGTGCATATCTCCCGGCTCCTTGCTTCGTGGCTATATGTATGCACAGCAGCACTCTTCGCCCAGCAGCTGTGGATTTATTGATTGTGTTAGCTTGCCACGATTCGGTGGTTCGGGAGGGCTGCTGGGGGCGGCAAATCTTGCCTTGGCTGTTGCATTAGTTTTCACTTCATGTAGCTAGAGAGATAGAGCACGTGGCCGGCCTCCCTTCCTCTCTATGGCCTTTCCAAGGGCAGCTGTTTGGACACGTGCCACCGTGTTCCAGACCACCCTTTATCTCCCCTGATGATCACAGTGGTCCCCATATGGTCCCTCCAATATCTGCCCTGCTCTCTTCCTTACCCCAGTCCATTGTCCTCCAAGCAGCCCCAGTGAACTTCTCAAAATTCAAATCAGATTATTAACCCTCTCCTTTAAACTTTGCCTATTGTCTTTAGAATAAATATCTAAATACTTACTCTGGCCTATGCTGGATGGTCTGGTCCTTACCTTTCTCTCAGAACTTATTTTCTTCCACTCTTGCCTGTCCCTGGTCTCTGCACCCCAGCCACAATGGTTTTCTTTCTGTTTCACAAAAATGCTTCTGCCTCAGGGCTGTTGCATATGCTTCACTGTTCTACTTGAGATATTCTGCTTTCATTCTCCCACTAAGGTAACTACTTGTGTTGTATGCTCACTAGAGACTGGCTTAATTTCCCGTATGGCTGGATCCAGAGGCTCTAGTAAAATCACTGGAGATTTATCTGTTGACTCATTGTTGGCTCTATTCAGGCTGTTTCTTTCCTCATGGTGGCAAGATAGCTGCCAATATCGCCAAGCCTACATCATACTCCCTCAGCAAATCCTATGAAAAGAGAGTACCTCTTTCCTAATAGTTCTTATAAAAATTATGAGGTTGGCTTTAATTGTATCACCACAGCTCACATACCCATTCCTGAGTGAATCCTTATGGCCAGGGGGATGGAATACACACACTCACTGGTCAGACCTGGGTCATTGGAAGGGGGTGTGTATTGGCCTTTCCTAAGCCTCATGGACTGAGAGTGGGGGTGATCCTCAAAAGAAAACGGGGTGCCATTACCAGAAGAAAGGGTGTGGGTGCTGGGCAGCAAAATAAAAGGTGCTCATTACTGACTGTTGTAAGGATTTAAAGAGATCATATTTGAAGCACCCCTGGCCCATTTTTCTGGAAGATAATAAGCATTGTATAAATAAAAGCAAAAAGAAATAAAAAAATGAGAGTCAGCAAGATTTGGTGTGCTATGTGGATGGGTGGGATGGAGATAAGGTACTTGGAGGCCTCAAGTCTGGAGTCTGGGTTCCTGGGAGGCTGGACAACCTTTAACTAAGAACAATGTGGGGAAGGGCTGGGTGGGTGGGAGGAGCAGCTAGTTTGCCCTGTTAGAGCTCGTGCACGCGAACACGTGTGTGTATGTGTGCGTGTGCGTGCGCGTGCACGCGCGCGTGTGTGTGTGTGAGGTGTAAGTGGCAGTCACTAGAGGCCATTAGTTTTCTTTTTTAATTGAAGTATAGTTGATTTACAAGGTTGTGCTAATTTCTGCTGGACAGCAAAGTGATTCAGTTATATACATACAGACATTCTTTTTAAAAATTATTTTCCATTACTGTTTATCGCAGAAGATTGGATATAGTTCCCTGCAGTATACGGTAGGCCCTTGCTGTTTATCCATTCTAAATGTGATAGTTTGCATCTATTAACCCCAAACTCTCAGTCCATCCCTCTCCCTCCGCCCCACCCCCCGCCCTTGGCAACCACAAGTCTGTTCTCTATGTAGAGACCATTAGTTTCAGTTCCCTGTTTTTTCAGGTGAGGAGCACAGACCCTGTAAGACAGAAAATAATTGGTTCACCTCCCACAGCAACAAACTCCATCTCCTGGTGTCACTCCCCCAAGCCTGATGTTTTTATTTTATTTGTTACTTTCCCTTTGTCTTGAGGGATGCTCATTTGAATTTATTTTGAAAACCAAAGGAGAATATCGCAGGCATTTTCAGTGGCGAAAAGAATTGCATTTCCTGAGGCTAACTGCGACACTGATTGCAACCTACCAGTGTTCACAAGCCCTGAGAGGGTTGCTAAAATCTTCACGTTTATGGCTGTCTTTTTCATAAGGGCAGTTTGGAGAAGGTGAAAATAGTTGAAGCTTCTGCAAATCATTTTGTGTAACGGCCATTGACTGCTTCTCAAGTATTTATGAAATTTTATAAAAGCCTTCTTTTACATTTCAGGGCTTTCCATGTCCAGCGCCTGAAGATATGAACCCACTTAACAGAGCTGAACTGGGGCTCTTGGTTGTGCACGTCTAGGAGAGATTCCAGGCATCCTTATGTCCAAAGAACCTCCAGCTTGGCTGGGAATGACATCTGTATTAATTTTCCTGTGTCCTTGGGCAGGCCATCTTCATGACCTCTGTTCTCCCCTGTCATTGGAATAGTGGGTATGATGCAAAGGATAATTTTAGATGATACAAGTTTGGAGCTTTAAATATCACCGGATCACCTGGTTAAAGTGTTCTACCTTGTTCAATTTTTTTTTTTTTTCTTTTGGGCCGTGCCCCAGGGCTTACAGGATCTTAGTTCCCTGACCAGGGATCGAACCCGTGTCTCCTGCAGTGGAAGCTGGAGTCCTAACCACTGGATCGCCAGGGAATTCCCTTCCTTGTTCAATTCTATTTCAGTCTTTTCCATGAAGAAACATCCAGCTTGGTGCTAATATAGTTTTAATGCCAGGCATTGGCTAGTCTCTCTTTCTAACAAAGAAAATTTAATAACATTGCTTTTTTTTTTCTTTTCAAAAATTTTATCTTTTTAAATTGAGGTATAGTTGATTTACAATATTATATAAGTTTCAGGTGTACAAAATACACCCCTGCCAATGCGGGAGACACAAGTTCGATCCCTCGTCCGGGAAGATCCCACATGCCTCGGAGCAACTAAGCCCGTGCGCCACAACTACTAAGCCTGCGCTCTAGACCCCGTGAGCCACAACTACTGAGCCCATGTGCTACAACTACTGAAGCCCGTGAGCCACAATTACTGAGGCCTGCGTGCCTAGAGCCCGTGCTCTGCAGCAAAGAGAAGCCACCTCAATGAGAAGCCCGTGCACTGCAACAAAGAGTAGCCCCCACTCGCTGCGACTAAAGAAAGCCCATGTACAGCAACGAAGACGCAATGCAGCCAAAAATAAATAAATAAATGAAATGAATTTATAAAACAAAAATAGTGATTCACAATTTTAATTAATTAAGTAATTTATTTTTTTGCGGTACGCGGGCCTCTCACTGTTGTGGCCTCTCCTGTTGTGGAGCACAGGCTCCGGATGCTCAGGCTCAGTGGCCATGGCTCACGGGCCCAGCCGCTCCGCGGCATGTGGGATCTTCCCGGACCGGGGCACGAACCCGTGTCCCCTGCATCGGCAGGCGGACTCTCAACCACTGCGCCACCAGGGAAGCCCTGGTTCACAATTTTTAAAGGCTATACTCCATTTATAGTTATTATAAAACATTGGCTATATTCCCTGTGCTTTATAACATACCCCTGTAGCTTGTTTATTTTATACATATTTTATACATAGTAGTTTGTACCTCTTAATCCCCTACCCCTATATTGCCCTTCCCCCCTTCCCTCTCCCCACTGGTGACCACTAGTTTGTTCTCTATATCTCTGAGTCTGTTTCTTTTTTGTCATATTCACTAGTTTGTTGTACTTTTTAGATTCCACATATAAGTGATATCATACAATATTTGTTTTTTTCTGTCTGACTTATTTTACTGAACAATACCCTTCGAATCTATCCCTGTTGTTGCAAATGGCAAAATTTCATTCTTTTTTATGGCTGAGTAGTATTCCATTGTATGAATATATATATATATAAATGTATTATATATATATAATATATATTATATATATATATAGTATTTGTGTTTTCCTTTTCCCTCTGTCTGTGTAGCCAGTGAGAACTGGTTTTCCATTTATTTATAACACTAGCAACCACCACCACTAACATAGTGCTTACTAATTCCAGGAACTTTTCTAAAGATTTTACATGCATAACTCATTCAATTCTCTTAAGAGATAAGTTATTATGCATAACTCATTCAATTCTCTTAAGAGATAAGTTATTATTAGTATTCTTCACTTTAGAAAAGAGAAAATCAAATCACAGAGAGGTTGAAGCACTTGCCCAAGGTCACACAGCTAGTACGTATCAGAGGGGGGATTTGAACCCAGGAACTCCGCCTCCAGAGCCTGTGCCCTTAACCATTCTACTTGGCTGATGCGTGACGTTTTAAAACGTATGTACCAAAAAAAAAAGGGGGAGGGAGGTGAGTCAATTATATAAAATAGATAATAAAGCATGCATGGCAAGGACACAGTAAAATTGTGACCATGGCTTTGAATAACTGAAACTTGGGAAACGCTGAACACTCTAGAAACCTAGAATTCTGTAAACGAAGAAAATGCCTGCATTAGGGAAGTAAGCCAGATGGGGCCTCCTGAGTATATTCTAAGCCACAGCACTGGTAGCTCACAAAAATTGCTTGTAGAAAATGAGAAATGTCTTCCTTTCATAGCCACGGAGCCTGGTGGCGTCCACTAAGGGTGTCAGGCATGCCGGACCCCTTCAATGTGACCTTGCTCGAGGCTGAGGTCTAGCGTCCTTTCGTGGAGGTGCCAGCCGCCTCTGGAAGGACCATCATGTGGCAGCTGGTTCAATGTACTGTCTGTGGAATGAGTGTGGGGTGTGCCGGCTGACCTTCGGAAAAGTAATTAATGGGCTTAATTACGTCCTCTTGGGTGGCAGAGATGGGGTGGAGGGGTCTGCACACAGCACCAGAGACAGCTGTGGGCAGAGCTCCTCACCTTCTATGTCATCCCATCTTCCTCTGTTTTGTTTGTTTGTTTGTTTGTTTTTAAAGACATTTATTTATTTGGCTACATTGGGTCTTTCGTTGCTGCACGGGCTTTCTCTAGCTGCAGCGAGCGGGGGCTGCTCTTCGTGCGCGGGCTTCTCATTGCGGTGGCTTCTCTTATTGTGGAGCACTGCCTCTAGGCGCGCTGACTTCAGTAGTTGCAGCACGTAGCCTCAGTAGTTGTGGTGCCTGGGCCTTAGTTGCTCTGCGGCATGCAAGATCTTCCCGGACCAGAGCTCGAACCTGTGTCCCCTGTGTTTGCAGGTGGATTTTTAACCACTGCACCACCAGGGAAGTCCTGTCTCCGTCTGTTTTGCAAACAAACCCTAACACTGACCTTACTCTAACTAACCTCAACCCGAATCCTCCGCTTCTCCCCTGCATCTGCTCGTTTATCAGCTCATTCCCTTTCCAGATTTACTCAGGTATAATTGACAAATAGAAATTGCATATATTTAAGGTCTACACCGTGATAACTTGATATACATATACATTATGAAATGATGACCAAAGTCAAGTTAATTAATGCATCCGTCACCTCACACAGTTACCATTTTCATCCACTCATTTATTCACTTACTTGTTCATTTATTTTTTTCTCCTGTATTTATTGAGCACCTACTATATCAGCTAGGGTTTCAGCAGGAAAGAGAAGGCACACTTTAACTGGGTAATTGAGCAGAGTTTGGTAAAAAAGACTATGTACAATGATGTGGGTGTGGTCAAGGGAATTAAAGGGTATATTGAGGCACTGAAGGGCCAGCAGAGAAAGGAGCGTTACCACCTCTCGGGCAAAGAGGGAGTGCAGTTGGGAGGACCCAGCGACAGGTGGCGCTGTGGAGGAGGGGGTCGCTGATAGAAGCAGGAGGTAGGGGTGGTTGTCAGAGCAGGGAGGGGCCAGAAGGAAGCACCCGGATCTCTTCCTCCTCCTGCCTTCCTGGCACATCCTAGATCACTTCCTATTGCCTCTCAAACTTGCAGATGGACTGTCATTAATTTTCATGTATCAGCACATATATGCTGTTACAGTAAAGAGGAAAGTAAAATATTTCTTTTACCTAATGCCCCTTCGAGAGGGAAAGAACAAAAGGCAGATCGAGAGGTCCTTGTCTTAGAAGCAGATGAAGAATGAACATTTTTCTTTGTGGAAATAATGCTCTTCCTAAAGCTTTAATGTGCAAACGATGTGTGACTGTGACAAAAGAATACTATCTAAGACATCGTTAGGAAACAAACCTATCTGATTTTGCTCTATATTATGCCTGTAAGACAGAACTCACTCACTGTACTCACTGTAACTCACATCGAGGCTCAGAGAGGGCAAGCAGCTTGCTCAAGGACACACAGTATGTTTGTCAACGCAATTCTGGAGCTGAACCTCAGGTCTCCTGCTTCCTCATGGTATGCTTGTTCCATTTTGTCATCATCTGTGAAACTGTCTTCATTTGCTGCCTCTCTCTGGGGACAGGCCCAAGTCCTCACAGTCCCTGGAAGAAAGTGCAGTGTTGTTATTTAATCTCCTCAGCTGCATTTCATCTTTTCCAAGTGTTAACGGCATTTCCCATGATGCAATCCTCCAAACAAATGCTGGGTTTTCTTCTTGGCCCTTTGCCAACTCAGAGAGTTCACAACATGATGATTTTGTCATCTATCCCTGAATGGAAAATTTCATTCTAGCTGCCTCTGCCACAGGCAGCTTGGTCATATCAGAACCTGTCACCTCGCCTCCCTCCTTTGGTGCCACACCCCAACTTTCCCATTTGTGAGGGATGCCATCATATACTCAGGCTCCCAGGCTGTCAAACCTCAGACTGGTCTTTTAATCTTTTCTCTTTTATTCCCTTTAACCAAGTCATTATGAACTCCTTTGCTTTTTGCTAAGCAGTATAGACTAGCAGTTTAAAAAAAAAGTGCATGGCGGTGGGGAAATGTTGGCATCAGACAGATCTAGGTTCAAATCTTGGCTCTACTATTTGTCTATGTTTTACCTATGAGACGTTGGGCAGGTTCCATAACCTCATCAAGCCTCAGTTCCATGTGCCACCCAGATCCTCATTCAATGGAGGGCTTGTTGCCCTCACTGCTGGGGGGTGCTGACAGCCGATGGCCCTCAGCTGTTAATCCCTTCAAGGATCCCTCAGCTGCAGAGTCACCTTGCTCTTTTCCCTTCCCGGACCAGCCCACAGATCAAGGTGGAGTATGAAGGCCTGGCCATCTAGACCCAACTTTGAACATCACCAAGAAAGGAAGGAAGGAAGGAAGAGAAGGAGGGAGGGAGGAAGGGAGGGAAAGAAATAGAGAGATAGAGAAAGAAAGAAAGAAAGAGAGAGAGAGAGAGAAAGGAAGGAAGGAAGGAAGGAAGAAAGAAAGAAAGAAAAGAAAGAAAGGAAGAAAGGAAGGAGGAAAGAAAGAAAAAAAGGAGACCCTTTGCCTCTCAGGCAAAGGAATGGGGTTCTTATTTAGGGTACTGGCATCCACAGTAATAATAATGGAGCTTGGTCTCTGTTGTATCAAACATTTTGTCCTTTCCCCATTTATCCTGAAAGCTAACTTTTTTTCAGGTTGTCTTATTTTTACAAGACACCCTGCTGGGAGGGAATTCCAACATCTGAGGCGTGCATTTCCTGTGATCTGCAGGGTAATGACTCAGATTTTTGCATATTTTTAGGAGAGAGTAATGCACAAGCAAACCTAATGTACAAAGACCCATCCCACTGTGGACCATTCCAGGCTTTAGTTCCCTCTAGCTGCTCTTCTAGGGTCCTGATTATCATGCTTCCTCCCTCCTGCTGCTCCACAGAGTGGCCTGCCCCTGCCCCACAACAAGTTCATCCAGTTGAGAGGATGATATTTACATGATTTGAATAATTATTTTGCATAATAGAGGCTCTCATTTAAATGATGTAAATTTCCTCCTGTCCTCTGTCTAGATTATTATTCATCCATTCAGTGAGATCACTTTTAAGGGATGTGATAGAAATATTTACAAAAGACAGAGAATCGAGTGTGGAGGCTTTGATGATTTCTAGCAAAAAATGAAAAAAAAATGGTTTTGCTTTGTTTTGTTTGATACATTTGAGGGCGGAGGCTGCAGCTGAAGGCATAACCTTTTTATGATACTCAGTGGATCTTAACACACTATTTGCCCTGAGTCAGTTGGTGGGGAGTGGGGAAATTGGGGATGGAGGATCCATCTCGGTCTCTGGATACCTCTTGTGAGATGTACCTAAGGATTCCCTCCTACCCTCCCCTTCTTCCCTCTCTGTACCTTCTATGTCTTCTGTGGATGCAGACCTGGTGAGTATTTACCTCCTATTCTAATGGAAGGAACAATGAATTTGGGGTTGGGCATACCTGGTGTATATCTGTCCAGGTTCTTTGGTTGTAAACAACAGAAACCAACTCGGGCTCAGTTAGGTCAAAGGCATTAATCAGAAAGCTCAGGGTGTAGACTGTGGGAGAGGGGACATCCAGTCAGCCCAGCATGGGTTCCATGCTCACTTCTTGGCTTGGGGTGATGGAGGCACCCCTAACATTTGCAGGCCGCAAGGCAAGAGTGCAAAGGGAGGCCCATATATCATTTATTTGTGTATTTGAAAATTATACATCAGGCAAATAAACTTAAATAAAATGTGAGCTATCTTTATACCTTGGCACAAATATGGGTTTGAATTTAGAATCTTGGATTCCTGAGAGTCATGGGCCCGAATGTGATGACTCAGGAAGAGATCATGGCCCACTCTCCCTTCTCTCCCAAACTTTGGCTCTGTCCCCATACCCCAAGGGGCCTCAGGTAGATCCCCAGTCCATGCATCCAATCTCTGTTTTCTACCCCCAACAAACAGCTTTCCCTTGGCCCAGGCAGGTGATGTCAGTGGAAGCAATGGCCTTCTTGGTCCACCTTGCGTGTCCTCACTCTTGACCAGTCAGGGTCCCATCAGGAAACAGCTGGCAGACCCTCATCAGGATAAGGGTTTAATAAAGGGACTATTTATAAAGGTTCGGGCAGGCTGTAGGAAGCCAGGATGGATAGCGCAGAACGTCAGGGCTAGTATAGTAGAGCTGTAACCACTCCTGCATCCAAAAGACTGGGGAGGGAGTGGTTCTGGAATCTGGGATGGAAAGGACCACATGGGCAGGAGTTGTGGCCTTCAGAGGAGGGTTATAGTCAGTCTTCAGTGACCTCACAGGGAGAGAGCCAGTAAGATAAATAATACAATCACATGCTCTTTCTGCCTTCTGATCTCCTGTTGGCACCTCCCATTGGCCACACCCAACTGAAATCCAGAGGGCAGGGGAGCCCACTGGTGCCACCCACAGGCTCAGCCTCTGGAGTGTGACACACGTGAGTACAAACAATAACCTAGGCATGATGGTGGATGTTGATGGCTTCCTGCTCTTAGTGCTGGGAAGCAATGGGGGGTGGTGGGATGTGGGGCAAAGAGGAGTGTGCAGACCCCTTTTGAAGACGGGAGCTGCAACCCGGCTCTGGCCAATTATCACCCTCAGGGGTGTGGGCTAGTATTGCCAGGTGCTCTGAGTTTTGACAGCAGCAGGTAATCCAGATTTTGAAAATATGACATTTAAAGATTTAAATGCATTGGCGACTAATTTAAAAAAAGATTTTAAAGCACAGTGCAGGAGATATGGGGATACATGTATATGCATAGATGATTCACTTTGTTATAAAGCAGAAACTAACACACCATTGTAAAGCACTTATACTCTAATAAAGATTTTTTAAAAAAAAAAAAAAAGCACAGTGCAGGCCCAATAAATCCCATTCACAAACCAGATTTGGCCTGAAGCTGCTCTAAACAGAAACTAATTTGAGGCTTTTGTCTCCAGTCCAAATCCCCAGGAGAGAGAGACTCTGACCTATTTTGGTTCAGTTGTCCCTTGCTTAGTCCAATCAACCACGGCTGGGGAGGGGTCATGTCCCCACTGCCCACTCAGCTAGGGACAGAAGAGTCTGTCTGAGAGCTGGGCAAGTTCCCTTGAGGGCAGTAATGATTTGTGGATCTACTGCAAGGATTTACTCCTGAATGATCAGGAGGTATGTATTTGTTTCTTTTTGTAGCTGTAACAAATGATCAGAAACTTAGCAGCTTAAAAATCACAGATTTATTATTTCACAGTGCTGGAGGCCAAAAGTCCAAAATGGGCTACAATCGAAGTGTCAGCAAGGCTGTGTTCCTTTCTGGAGCTCTAGGGGAGAATCCATTTCCTTGCCTTTTCCAGCTTTTTGGAGGACAGCTGCATTCCCTGGCTCATGGCTCCTTCCTCTGCCTTCAAAGCCAGTGGTGGCTGGTTGAGTCTTTCTCATGTCACATCACTGACACTGACTCTCCTGCCCTCCTCTTCCACATGTAAAGGACCCTTGTGATTACATTGGGTGCCCCCAGATAATCGAGGAGAATCTCTTTATTTTAAGGTCACCTGGTTTGCAAACTTAATTCTGTCTGTAACTTTAATTCCCTTGTCATGTGAAGTAACATATTCACAGGTTCCAGGGATTAGGATGTGGACATTTTAGGGGGTCTATTTTTCTGCATATCACAAGGTGGTATCTGCACTTTGCTGGTCATCTGTAAAATGGGGATAATTTTGCCTCCTTCATGGGTTGTGAAAGGGTTCAGATGAGAGAACACCTAGCTCATTCCTTGGAACATAGTAGGCACCCATGTTGGTCCCTTTCCCTTCCCCTTCTTGAGCTATTAGCTTTAATCTGGATAAGCCTCAGTTTCTTCATCTGTTAAATGGCAAAGATATACCAGTCCCATCTACCTCGAAGGGTTGTTCCCTCATTCATTCATTCACCCACTCATTCAGTATTTATTGAGGGCCTACTATGTGCCAGTCACTGTGATAGGTGCTGGGACAGAGCAACAAATAAGGCAGACATGAGGTTTATTTGCAGGTGGAGGAGAAAATATTAAATAAGGAAATAGATAATCATAATTTCATATAGTAATAGGAGAAAGAAGACAAATAAAGTATGATAAAGGAACAAAGAATAAAGGAGACAGTGGGGGGGCAGCGGGATGCTATTTTAAATACAGAGATCAGAAAATAACATGTGTGAGCGACATGTGAAATGACAGAATGTTTGTTGATTGACTTCATGACATTATGCTGATTTCCAGCTTGATTATGGCAGAAGTGGATAAGCTGTTTTTTTTCTTTTTAAATTAATTAATTTATTTTTGGCTGCGTTGGGTCTTCGTTGCTGCATGCAGGCTTTCTCTAGTTGTGGAGAGTGGGGGCTTCTCTTTGTTGTGGTGTGTGGGCTTCTCATTGTGGTGGCTTCTCTTGTTGCAGAGCATGGACTCTAGGCACGTGGGCTTCAGTAGTAGTGGCTCGTGGTCTCTAGAGCGCAGGCTCAGTAGTTGCAGTGCACAGGCTTAGTTGCTCCGCGGCATGTGGGATCTTCCCCGACCAGGGCTCAAACCCGTGTCCCCTGCACTGGCAGGCAGATTCTTAACCACTGAGCCACGAGGGAAGCCAGATAAACTGATTGTTGGTAATCTGTGCGAATTACATAGATTTCTTCCATAAACATTTTAAGGTTTTCTGGCTTCCTTTTTCTGTGCTGAATTTTACCATTTTTTAAAGAAGTGGCCCAAAGGGCAGATTCATCCATCCTCTTAGAATGGCATGGACATTTCTCTGAATTAGCTCATGTTCCTTCTGGAGGGCTCTTAAAGCAGCAGAAAGAGAGACCCTGACAGCCCGGTCCATGCTCTGTCTGTGACCTCCCCTCCATGCTCAGCTGCTGGGAGCCTCGACAGTCTCATTAATGTTGGAAAAGCACTTTGGGTTCCCAGCTGAAAGATACCAAGAAAGGCAGGGCTTAATTATTTTGTTTTTCCCACATCTTCAGTGTGCAGAAAGGCCATCAGAGGCAGCCAGAAACTTCTCCATCGAGAATAAGAGGCTGCAGTTAATAGAGGGAGGAGAGGAGACTGGCAGAGGCAGAGAGAGAGGTGGAGCCCAGAAAAAGTATTTCCCGGCCTCTCGCTGAGGACGGATGGGTCATGTGCTGGTCAGTCCCCTCCCTCCTATGCCTGTGACCCATCACGTTTCTAGGCTGCCGGTGACATCAGCTTCTTAGGGTCCATTCTGGTCAGACCCATTTCCCTTTTCCATATCAGAACATGGCTCTGTGACCCCACCCCCCCACCCCAGGGGTTTCTAAGTCTTTCTGGGGCGGTCAGTGTAGCCACGAGAAGATGGACACTGGCTGGAGTAGATGATAATAATAGCTTTGAGTTACTGTGCACCATCTCCCTCACTGACTTCCCACCACAGCCCCCCATGGGAATGATTATCCCCATTTTACAGATGCGGAAACTGAGGCTCAGAGAGGATAAGTGATACGCCTAAGAGAGTGGATGAGCTGGGATTTGAACTCAGCTCTATCTGGATTCAGCATAATCTGTTGGCTCTACTTGCAAAATAAATACCTGCCCACTTTTTCCCAACCCCACTGCTATCACCTGGTCCAGCCACTATCACATCTCAGTAGCCTCTGCCCTGGTCTCCCTGATTATGTCCTCCCCACCACCTTCTACCCTCCAGTCTGTTCTCATCCCAGCAGCCCCAGGGACACTAAGTCCTCCTCTGCTCAAAACTCTTCTATGGCTCCCATCTTACCACAGTAAAAGCCCAAAGCCTCACCCTGGCTGACAAGCCCCCTACGTTCCTTCTTTGTCCTCATCTCCTGCTCTTTATCCCTTTGTTCACTGTATTTCTTTCTTTTTTTTTTTTTTTTTTGCTGTACACGGGCCTCTCACTGTTGTGGCCTCTCCCGTTGTGGAGCACAGGCTCTGGATGCACAGGCTCAGCGGCCATGGCTCACGGGCCCAGCTGCTCCGTGGCGTGTGGGATCTTCATGGACCGGGGCACGAACCCGTGTCCCCTGCATCGGCAGGCGGATTCTCAACCACTGCGCAACCAGGGAAGCCCAGTTCATTGTATTTCAATCACACAGGCCCTCTTGCTCTTCCTTAATCATACCAGGCACACTCCTACCTCAGGGCCTTTGCACAGGCTGTTCCCTCTGCCTAGAATACTCTTCCTCAAATAGCCACCTAGGTTTATTTCAAGTCTGTGCTCAAAAGTCACCTCACTGACCTTTTTCTGACAACCCTTTTAAAAATTGCAATTTTTTCCCCACTACCCCTGATTTCTCCCTCTTTCCTTATTTTTCTTCCTTGCAGTTCTCATTATCTAACACACTCTATCTCTTATTTATTTTTGTCTGTTTTTCACCCTTCCCCTCTAAAACGTCAGCTCCATGAAAGCAAGGTGTTTTTTCTGTTATGCTCTCTGCTCCCTCCCCAGCATCAAGAACAGTGTCTGTCACACAGTAGGTGCTCAATAAATATTTGTTGAATGAACGACTCCAAAGCTATCATTCTGTCCACCATACATACTGCTTCCCTAGACTGGCTTCCTGTCTGTAAGAATTCCACATCCTTCCAATACTTGCTATAGTCAGACATTTCAGTTTTCTCCAATGCTTATGTATAAAATAGTATCTCACTGTGGTTTTCCCGTGCATTTCTTGATATGCCTGGGAACTCAGGTGTCAACATGTCTGAGGAACAGTGGAGCTGTGTCCCCCATCTCGGTCAAGTCCAGACCATCTCTCGGGATTTCTTTTTTTTTTAAGAAAGAAATGGAAAATTTTATTTAAGCCAAATTGGAGGGTCATAACCTAGGAAGAGCATCTCAGAAAGCTCTAAGAACTGTTCCCGGGATTTCTCGACAAAATGGGAAATGGGTCTTTGTTTTGGGTTATAATGACAAGTGACTTATGTAAAACAAAAGTCAGCATCTGCTCTGCACACCGGCTTTAATATTTAGGGATAATTTAAACCCAAGGAAAAGGCAGAGTTATTAATAACAGTTGAGGGGAAGTGTGAAGAGAGAGTATGTAAATCTTCAATTGAAAAAGCTACTGTAGTTAGCGTCCAAAATAAGACCCTGCTTAGCATGCTGTTCTGCTCATTTGCAAATTAAGAGATGTATTGTTTTAAAAATAATTAAGTCTAATTTTGCATGTTTGGGAGATGGCTCTCCACTGGCTTAAAAATCTTTATTTATTTGCAATGTTCTGAATATAGCTTAATCTCCAGCGCTAAGCATTTGCTGCTTTATGTACTCTCAAATGCTCACCGAGGCAAAGCGGGTATCTATCGCTAGAGGAATGATGTCTGGGGGCCCCGGAAGTTATATTTTGGGGCAGAGCACGGATCTTAGCAACCACTGAGTCCAGTTTTCCTCATTTTACATGTAAGGAAATGGAGGCTCAGAGAGGTTAAGGGACTTGTCAAAGGCCACACAGCAAATCAGTGGCAGAAATGGGATTAGAATGCAAGCCCCTTCCAGCCTCAGCCATTGTATTTTCCACTAAGATTGTGTGTTCCACACTTCAGTCACATTTTTAACATATCCATGTACCCTCTGTACTATTTTCACTTAATGTTTTTCCCTTTAAATCAATTCACTTTTAAAAATGTAAAGGTGTTTATTTAAAAGGAAATCACTGAACAAGTGTAAATGGAAAATCTTATTACCCAAAAAAAAAAAGAAAATAAATGACAATTAAAACAAGACAAGCAAAATCATGTTATAAAGCTCTAGCAAGGCAACTGTGATTGATAGGACAGCAACTCATGTAAAACAAAAGTCAGCATCTGCTTTGCCCATCAGGTTTAGTATTTAGGGATATTAGGGGCTACTCAGAACTCTAGGCTGAGACCCCCCTCTCTCTTTGTTAAAAAGAGGCAATAGCAAGTGTGAGAGTGGCGTACAGAACCTGTGGTACCAACCCGAGACTTTCTCCTTGTCATGCTCAGGATTGGAAGGGAATGGAAAAGGGATGAATTTCTGCCAAGGTGATTATGTACCATGTAAAATCATCTCAGGCACCACCACAGTTCTCACTTTAGATAAATGTGGACTGTGAGAGCTTCTCTCTCTTCACTTCTTTCTCTCCCCACTTTTGCAGTGAGATGAAGCCCAGTAGCAGACGTTGTAATAGGGACAGGGTGGGCCCTCAGCTGTTAGCTTGCCACGGTTACCGCGAGACCATGACCATTACCGCGAGACCATGATCATTACCGCGAGACCCCTGGCACGAGAGCTGCAGAGCAGCGGTTGGAGGTCTTCCTCAGCCAACGGTCGGCCTAGCTGGTGGTGGTCCTCGCGGCGGGTAGAGTGCGGTAAGCGGTAGATGGCGGCCTCCTCCCCGGGGCTGTCCAGGCTCTCTGGCCTCAGGGCTGGCGGGTGAGCTGGGGGCCCCGGGAAAGGCTAAGGGCTGTGTCCAGCAGAGCTCCAGAGCCCTCGCCACAGCCGCCCTTTGGTTGGGCTCAGGCCTTGAGGCAGCAGTGGACCTCTCCCCCATCCCCGCCTCTGCAGCCTAATGGCGGCGGCAGCGGTCTCCGTGGGGCGCAGCCTGTGGAGTCCTCAGGAACCGGAGTATACGGACACTGCCATTAAGGTAACAGCTTCAACCAACTTCGGTCTTTCTGTTCAAATTTCAAAAACTGGTCCAGCTTAGATCAGTTGTCTACCCCTAGGAGGTGGTCAGAGGTCAGGATTAAGTTGCAAGGACTTGCACATCATTACTTCAGGTCCACCTCTGTGGTTGTGTTGCAGGAAGGGGGACCCCTTGCAGGGCCGGAGAGTGGGCTCTTGTCTAACACTCGGAAATGAATTGTCTGAGGAGACATGTGTGCTGACAAAACAAGAGACTTTATTGGGAAGAGGCGCCCAGGCACAGAGCAGCAGGGTGAGGGAACCCAGAACTGCTCTGCCACGTGGCTCGCAGTCTCGGGTTTAATGGTGATGGGGTTAGTTTCCGGGTCGTCTCTGGCCAGTCATTCTGACTCAGGGTCCTTCCTGGTGGTGCGCACATCGCTCAGCCAGGATGAATTCCAGCGAGAAGGATTCTGGGGGGTTGGTAGGACATATGGACTGGCGTCTCCTCCCTCCTTTTGACCTTTCCCGAATTCTTCCACTTGGTGGTAGCTTGTTGGTTCCATGTTCCTCACCGGGACCTCCGTTGTAAGATAACTTATGCAAGTGGTTACTATCAGGCCTGGCCAGGGTGGGCAGTTTTGGTCAGTGGTTCCTCTAACAGTTGGGGCTATTCTCAGAGAAGGGCAATTGGGGTGAGCTGGGAAATAACCCAGCTGGTATTTGCTACAACATGTATTCCTATTGATCCTATACAAATGACTCTGTTCAGTTTAAATGAAAAGCCTGAGGGCCAGTTGGGTCCTGGGCGCCTGGCTCCCTCAGTGATAACAGCTGGGCAGGATCTGGGGACCTGCCCCTGGGGGCGCCACCAGCTGAGATCTGTCTCTTCAGCTGGGCCTGGGCACTGGCAGGAATACTGAGACTGGGTGCTGGACTAATGCTCCCGGGCAGGGTAACCGGCTGGTGCAGGGACCCCCTCCTCTTAGCCAGGCCCTGGACCTCAGAGGGCGAAAGTTGAGCCTCGGGCCTTGCCTCCTCTTGTCAGAACAGAGAATAACTTTTGTTTTGGTGGGGGTTTACAGGAATTTCATGACCTGACTGTGCCCTGACCTCAAGAACAAAGGGTCTGACACCAAGAAGTTTGTAACAATTCACATTCCCACCAGCAGTGCAAGAGTGTTCCCTTTTCTCCACATCCTCTCCAGCATTTATTGTTTCTAGATTTTTGGTAGTGTATATATGTCCATGCCACTCTCTCGCTTTGTCACAGCTTACCCTTCCCCCTCCCCATATCCTCAAGTCCATTCTCTAGTAGGTCTGTGTCTTTATTCCTGTCTTACCCCTAGGTTCTTCGTGACAGTTTTTTTTCCTTAAATTCCATATATATGTGTTAGCATATGGTATTTGTCTTTCTCTTTCTGACTTACTTCACTCTGTATGACAGACTCTAGGTCCATCCACCTCGTTACAAATAGCTCAATTTCATTTCTTTTTATGGCTGAGTAATATTCTATTGTATATATGTGCCACATCTTCTTTATCCATTCATCCGATGATGGACACTTAGGTTGTTTCCATCTCCGGGCTATTGTAAATAGAGCTGCAATGAACATTTTGGTACATGACTCTTTTTGAATTATGGTTTTCTCAGGGTATATGCCCAGTAGTGGGATTGCTGGGTCATATGGTAGTTCTGTTTGTAGTTTTTTAAGGCACCTCCACAAAGCGAGAGAGTGGCATGGACATATATACACTACCAAACGTAAAATAGATAGCTAGTGGGAAGCAGCCGCATAGCACAGGGAGATCAGCTCTG